>NC_064854.1:47894990-48238740 GCF_024139225.1 Suncus etruscus | reverse complement strand
TTTCTGAGCATAGAGCCTGAGCGCTACTGGGTGTGACCCAAAAAACAAAAACAAAAAAATTCCATTTTTAAAAATCAACTTTATTTTTTAAGAGAACAACGCACAAAAATTTTATACTGGAAAATAGCTTAAAACTGAATTAACAAACAGTATTTAAAACTCTTACTACATTTTATTGCTTTTATACAATTATGTAAATCCTGAGCAGTACATGTATATGCCACATTATAATACTCATCAAAGATCTACGTTTATTCCACCTAAATATAACTAATACCCATTAATACCCATTATCTGTAGCCATTCCTTCCCCTCTTTTGACCAATATTGCGTTCTCATAATCTAAGTGTTTCTTTTGTTGCTTTCTCCTTTCTAAAACTTCAGGTATATAAATTTAATTTCAATGTATATAGGTTCTAAGTAACACATAAATAATATTTTCACATTTATAAATGTGTTCAAGAAGCAAAATCATTTAAAAGGAGTTTCATCATACCCCAGTCATGTTAGTTGCTTTTCAGTGTTCCATCTATGCCAAATTAAAAAAAAAAAATCAATCATACTATCTCATTTATCAAAAAATAATAAATGCCCTTTATCTTTTTTTTCATGCAATAATTTTTCTATAATTTTCCATGTTTCCTATTCTTTTCCAACTGTGTAATATTCCACTTCCTACTGCATAAACATTTATTTTGCAGCCTATAATAATCGACAGTTGGGGTTTTTACTATTCTTTTGACATACAAGAAAAAAACCTATCGTCATACAGGTATGAGTATTTTCCCCAACACAACAGCAGAATAGTAGGAAATTTTAAAAATATAATGCATTTTCTTTTTTTTTTCATTTTTCTTTTTTTTTAATATATTTTATTTTTTTTTTATTTAAACACCTTGATAATGTATTTTCTGTATAAAGAATGCTGCATCAGAAGGGAATGTTATGATCATAGATTCATTTTTAATATTTCAACGAATGATCATACTTTATACCGGGGGCTAAAACACTTCACATTAATACCAACAGTGTATATGGCTGCATTTTCTTCAGTCTTGACTAGAAAACCTTTTACTTCATCCCTTTGATAGCACTTGTGTAGATCATTTTCACAGGTATGAGGGGATAGCTGTCATTTTGAATTTGACTTTCCTGATAGTCAGTGACAATATTTTCTCATGTGGTTGATGGCCATCTGTATGTCTTCTTGGTTCAGTTTTACACCCCCTTTTTTGATGGGCTGTTTATTTGTTGTTGTTTTGTCAGTGCTTTATACATCTTGGATATCAGCCATCTACCAGATGTATAGTGTGCAAATGTTTTCTCCCATTTGGTAGAATGTCTTTTGTGATAATTCTTTGACTGTACAGACCATTTTAGTTTTATGTAATGGAGATACAGCCCCAAATGTATGACAAAACCAGTGTCATGGACATTTTGCCTCCCTTTTCTTTTAAGCATTTTATAATTTACTTTTCCCTAAAACTTAACCGGCTATTCAGAATTTATCTTCATATTTCCACACAATGTAATGTTACTCTTAGTATTTCTAAAATGATCCAGTAAGGTATTACCTTATGGTTGACTATTGATGAAGATACAGTTCTGGGGCCAAAGAAATAGTACCATTGGTAAGATGCTTACCTTGTCTACAACAGACACAAATTCAATTTCCAGAACCATGTGTGATTCCCCAAGCCCTCTCAGGAATGATCCCTTAACACAGAGCAAGGAGTAAGCCCTGAGCAACTCTAGGAGTGATACAAAAAATAAACAAAAATATTTAGTTCTATTTTAGTTCTATTTAGGAAACAGCTACTTTCTATATTTAAGGAGCATTTTTGCATAACCAAGCAGTAAACCTTAACTGCCTTTCTTTTCCTACACAATACATTGTTTTCTTTGGAACTAATAAATGCCTGGTTTCTCAATCAAGTTTCTATATACTTATCTCTAAATATTTATCTACAAGAAAAAATACATAATATATAATTTAAACCTAATAATATATACCATATTTCTGAAAATATTTGTTAATATGTACAAGGGAAGAAGACTTGTGAACATGAGGTAATTTGTCAAAGCATTAAAAAGTTTATCTCTAATGTCAGATAAATCTAGATTTTTAAATCTGGTTTTACCATTAATCTTAGACAAAATAATACTTAACAGAGTTCAAATAAATGAAATGTGGGAATTAAAGAATGCTACTTTCAGGCCTGGCCCAATAAAAATCTCCCACTCATCATGGGTAATCTTCCCAAGTACTTTCTATTATTGACAAGAGTTATTTGAAAAAGTTGGTGTGGCCACAACGATTCACAGCAGCAAAACCAGGTTTATAAGGTATTTGAGGAATTTTTCTAGACAATATAACCTATTGAGGACATAAAGAAACTAACATAAAGATAAAATATATATAATAAAATTATCAAATAATATATGATCACTAAAGTCAGACTTCCTTGCATGACAAATCTCCTTCAAATGTATTAATTCACAAATCAACTATTTGTAAAAAAGAAGTTTCTTCTAAGCTTGCCCCAGTTATGCAAGTCACTATAGACCAGTCAACTGCAGATTAACATCCTAGAAAATTTATTTCACCTTCTTCTTGTCCCAAACCCAAACAGTCCTTTCTCACAGATCTTCCTTTTCTTGAAATATGTTTCTGTTTTCATGGACAACACTCCTCAGTTTCATTAATAGAAAATGGGAAATTAATATTTGGATACAATTTTTGTATGAAAAAAATCTTAATTTTACTCAAGAACTTGACTAATAACTAAAATTAGTTTCTCTGGCTTGAATTATAATTTTTCTTCTAACTTTTTTTTCTTCAAACTTTTAAAAGCGCTTCAGCTCTAATATCTTCCTATTACTGCTGTTGATAAGTCTGAGTCCCAATTCTTTGATTATGAATCTAGTTCTTAAATTTCACAGTGCCTAAGTCTAAAATCAACTATATTATATAAAGAATTTAATGAGCTCTTTAAAATAGAATATTTTCTTTATTTCATTAACAACAGTTTCCCTGTTTTCTCTGCTTTCTTTCTAAAAACAGTCTAATTCTGCTCCAGAGAACTTTCAGACTAGTCTTATAATATTACTATATTTTTCCTCCCTAATTTTTCTGTTACCCTGGGATATCTTCCTCCTTTGTCTTCCAATCTTTCCAAAATATGTCCCAAATATGTTTACAAAATACTTATTTTGGTAAAAACATTGTAATTTATCATAGTATAATTTATAATTTTTGATGCAGAAAAAACTCTTGATGCTATTCACCTTAATTATAGTTAAAAGAAACTATTTAACTTAGCCTAATTTAAATTCATTTTAACAATAAGAACCGATGTTAACAATGGTATATTTCACTAAAAATAATGCAACAACTAAAAATAATTACTTTATGTAACAAGTTTCTCATCTAAATTTTTAGTAAAATCTCACAAGAGTTAACTTGTCCAAGATTAGTGACACAGCCAGATTTTAAATCCAGGTTTATTTGACATCAAAGATAAACTTTTAAGTATTTTGACAAATTGACTCATGTTAAAATTTTTCACATTTTGAATTTCCCTTTCAAATATGCTCACTTAGCTGAATTCAAATTAATGAAATATGGTAAGAGTACAACTTTCTGGTTTGGTTCACTAAAAATCTCTTTCTCAGGGCTGAAGAAAGTACAGCATGAAAGGCTCTTGTCTTTCATAAAGCCAACCCAAGTTCGATGCCCAGCATCCCATATGGTTCCCTGAGCACCATAAGGAATGATTCCTGAGTGCAGAGCCAGAATAATCCCTGATCATTGCCAGATGTGGCCTAAAACTATTAAAAAATAAAAAAATCTCCTCCTTGAGGTTGAAGCAGTGGTGCAGCAGTAGGGCTTTTGCCTTGCACACAGCTGACCTAGGACAGACCACGGTTCAATCCCAGTGTCCCACATGGTCCACCAAGCCAGGAGCAAATTCTGAGCACATAACCAGGAGTAACTCCTGAGCATCACCAAGTGTGACCCAAAAACCAAAAAAAAATAATAAAATAAAATAAAGATCTCCCCCTCATTTGGGTTATCTTACCATGTTCTCTATCATTCTGTCTTTATGCAGATGAATGAGCATTATTGACAGGAAACATTTGAAAAAGAAATATAGCCACATCATACCCAATACTCAGAAATATCTTTATTTGTACTTTATGAAGCAAAAATTTTAATTATTTTATTCTAATGAAAGTTGTAAGTTTTCTATTACAACTGTCATGCTCTATATCACACTCCTGCAAGAAATTAACATATAAAGGAGATTAGTCAAAAATATTAGTGTCTATTATATACATCTTACAAAGTTATATTTAGAGAAATCTAGATAAAAGCAACAGTACTTTCAGTTGGGCAGGAAAGTATCAGCATTTAAGGTAACTTTTGTTGGTAAGATTTAGATAATTAAAAATGTTAACTAAAAGGTATTCCACTTAGAAGGAATGACATATGCCACCAAATAGAAACTGTAAAAGTAAGAACTTAATGGAACAATGAGCAATAATATCAGTAGAAAATGCATATGACATAAAATCAAATGCAGACTGCTATCCAACATCACCAGCTTAAGACACTGGGAATTTTTCTAGTCAATAATAAATTGCTGATGATTTAGAGAAGAAATTCAGCATACAGCAATAAGAGGTAGAGGTGTTTAATGAATAAGAAAGTAGAATATCTGTCTCAAATACAGGCAGGGGGTGAGGGAGGAGAGAGATGGGAAGGTTGCACTGGTGAAGTGGGGTGTTCTTTTTATAACTGAATCCCAACTACAAACACGGTGCTTAAATATATTATTAAAAAAAAAAAGGTACAGTTGTGAAATGAGTAGAGAATACCTCCAGGAATGTCTATCATTGGTGGAAATTCAAGTTATACAAATTCTGTACTGTCCCTTTAACAGTGCTGAGATGGAGACCAGTGGTAGTACCATTAGGAGCAATTCAAATGGTACTGTTTATTCACTTAAAGAAAGTAAGATTCAGGGCATTGCTGAATGACTTATTTTTCTGAAAGGTTACGCCAAAATGTTTAGAAAGTTCCGCTGTAAAGAATCAAGAAACATAACAAATAGTTCATCAAAAAAAGACTTTGAGACAACATTCACAGACATGAGCTAAATAAGATTATTTAGTTCAATGTGTTCAAAGCTTTTTCCATGACATAATATCATATTAAACATGTGAATAGTACTCTCTCTTCTATCCTGTCTCCCCTCAGATCTCACCTGGTAAATTTCACGACAAAAAAAAAAAATCAAAGAACTTTGTAAATCATACAAAGTGCAATCTCTCTTTGGAATTCCACAATGAAGTACATGTTTGAGAACTTTAAAGTAAGAAATTTTCTGTTTTGCCTAATCTAGAAATTTTGCAAAATTACTCAAAAGGATTATTATTCAAAAAGATTTGGGGAAACAACTATTAATTATACCTAGGAAAATTATGGTATAAAGGTTGAGAAAAGAGTTTGTGGTATTTAGGCCAAAACTCGCAATGTTCAGGGGATACTCCTGGATCTGCAGTTATGAGGCAATCCCAGTAGTTTTCAGATGGTAAGTGCATCCCCTACCTATTGTACAACTGTTTAGGATAACTTAACTGTTTACAATAACTTAATGTTTTTATTCTTTTTTTGGGGGGGGAAGGGTTACATCCAGCAACGCTCAGAAGTTACTCCTGGCACTATGTTCAGAAATCGATCCTGGCAGGCTCAGGGGACCATATAGGATACCAGGATTCGAACCAGTGTCCTTCTGCGTGCAAGGCAAACACCCTACCGCTGTACTGTCTCTCCGGCCCCTACAATAACTTAATTTTATGTGTGTTTACATACTACTTCAAGTCACTGACTAGAATATATCTGTCAAACTTAAGCCATCTCCTCAAAGTACAATACATCTAAATATCCCTAATTCATAATAATGTATTAATAAGAGCATTAAGTGACTTTGTAAAAAGTGCAGCAATATATGTATTATCAAAGTTACAATTCCCCGGAGAGATAGCACAGCAGCATTTGCCTTGCAAGCAGCCGATCCAGGACCAAAGGTGGTTGGTTCGAATCCCAGTGTCCCATATGGTCCCCCGTGCCTGCCAGGAGCTATTTCTAAGCAGACAGCCAGGAGTAACCCCTGAGCACTGCCGGGTGTGGCCCAAAAGCCAAAAAAAAAAAAAGTTACAATTCAACTATTTATCCCATTACATGAGGTGAAAGGTACATGGCTCATCTTAATAGCAAAAGAAACCTAAAAGAAGTAATAGGTAAAGAATCTTTTCCCTTCCTCTCCTGAACAGTTCAAGTGACTTTAAATAGTCACCTATTCCATTTCTTTACCCACAAGACAGAGGAAAGGAAGGAAAATATTCTATCACTGGGTAAAAGAAAGAACAAAATGTGTTCCTCTAAGATTCATTCCGAAGTTTGGGGCCAAATGAATCAACTTGTTTATCTGCTAATACAGCTGACATCATTTTAAATTTTATGAGCTTCGAAGTAAACAAACTTCTTTTAAAAAGGAACTAATGAAAACTGGAAATATTTTTGTTTTAGCTAATTTAGTTAGCTCTAGTGAAGAAAAATTATAAAGTATTTCATTGCATATAGATGTTTATCCAAGAAGATGTATGGAAACTCAAGATCTAAAATTTAATCTGAGAGTCAAAGACAGTCTAATTTCTTTTTTACAGTTTTTAAAACTGTACTAACTTTAAACTTAGCACTAACCTTCCTGAACTAAGAAAGGTTCTCGTTTATTATACAAACAAAATAGTCAGTTTTATATAGTCATTTTAATTATTCACTTAAATTCACTGATGACAGCAAAGAATTAATGTAATCATTAATTCTATTAAGAATTTTAAGGGGGCCGGGCAGTGGCGCTAGGGGTAAGGTGCCTGCCTTGCCTGCGCTAGCCTAGGACGGACCGCGGTTCGATCCCCCGGCGTCCCATATGGTCCCCCAAGAAGCCAGGAGCAACTTCTGAGCGCATAGCCAGGAGTAACCCCTGAGCGTCACAGGGTGTGGCCCAAAAACAAAAACAAAAAAAAAAAAAGAATTTTGAGCTTTTACTTCCCACTATTTTATCCAATTGGGGAAATAATAATGAATAGTTTTAAGTTCTGAATGTCAATTAAATGCCAGACACTATAATAAAAGCAAGTAAAATAAGATGTGGTTGCTACACTCCAATAATATTCTATCTCGGTATCAGAAAGATTTACAGAGATTAAGGCATTTGCCTTGCACTTGGTTGACCTAGTTTCAATCTCCAGAACCAGTTACAATGTCCTAAGAACAAGTCAGGAGTATGCTCAGAACAGAGGAGTGTGTTCCCAAAAGCAAAATATTTAAAAAATATATATATACATGTATATTCTATCTAGCTGGAAAGACACTATTCAGCTATATATAATTCAAATTATAAAGTAGCAGCATAAAATAACATGATCTAGCTCAGTAGTTAAAAGATTTCTATAGCATTAACATTAGCAGATCAGTATTAATGATTAAAATCAAATACACCCTCGATATCACTCAAGATCAAATGCCCACAACAGCTGAGAAAAAAAGTAAAAATCCGTGACTTAAAAATAATGATGACTGATCAGAGCATAAAAACCGGCTATCCTTTGCAAAAGCTGGCTCCCTGTGTGTGACACCAGGCGGGGAAAATCCGCGAAAGTACACCGGCCCAGTGGGGCTCAGCTGTGAAAGACTGTGAGTGTGACCTGTCTATGTCTGTCTACTGTCCTCTTGCGTGAAACTCTTGCGAGTGGGGCAAAAAGAGCCTCCAGAAACCTCGCTCGCCCAGACGCCATTTTCAGGGAGGGACTTCAGAGCATAAAAACCGGCTATCCTTTGCAAAAGCTGGCTCCCTGTGTGTGACACCAGGCGGGGAAAATCCGCGAAAGTATACCGGCCCAGTGGGGCTCAGCTGTGAAAGACTGTGAGTGTGACCTGTCTATGTCTGTCTACTGTCCTCTTGCGTGAAACTCTTGCGAGTGGGGCAAAAAGAGGCTCAGAGGAGCACGGCCGCTCCGCTTCGCTACGCGGCCGTGCACTCTTTCTAAGGAAAGAACTCCATTGCAACAAGAAGGAAAAATCACACTAAGAACGGCGCTATATCACAGAAGCAAACATTTCTCTCTGGACTGTCTTCTCTGTTACATGCTCGGGCCTAAGATTTGACCCAGTGTGAGGCTTCATCCACGGAGGACTCCCCTCCCTTAGAGGCAAGTCAGCCCATCCAGAAAGGGAGGAGCCAGAGGAGTGTGCTGCCTACATCATATAGACAATGAATACCACTACAACACGTAGAAAAACCCACAATACAAATGTGACAATGGGGAAACAGCGCAGGCCAGCATCAGACATAGAGAATGAAGATGACAATTCTGAGGACCAGATAATGACTGAACAACTAATCAACCTCTCAGATAAGGACTTTAGACTAGCAATATGGAAGGTGCTCAACAGACTCCAAGAAACCATGGATCGAGTTGAACAGAACACTAATAAGAACCAAGAAAATATGAAGGCAGAAATGACAAAACTCCAAACTGAAATAACATGTCAACTAACAGGCCTGAAAAACTCAGTAAACGAAGTGAATGACAAAATGGATAAGCTCTGGGACAGGGTATCAGAAGCTGAGAATAGACTTGGTGCTGTGGAAGATGAGATACATAACAATTCCATACAGCAGGAGAGATTGGACAAAAAACTTAAAGCAAATGAGCAGACAATGGAAAAATTAGTCAAAGAATGGGAACAGACGAAAATAGAAGTCTATGATAAGATCAACAGAAACAACTTAAGAATCATTGGAGTCCCAGAGACCCAGGAAGAAAATTTCCAGGAAGAATCAATGGTCAAGAACATCATTAAAGAGAAACTTCCAGAGCTAAAGAATATATGTGATCAAATCCTGCATGCCCGAAGAGTACCAACCAAAAGAGACCCCAGAAAAACCACCCCAAGACACATCCTAGTCACAATGACAAATCCCACAGATAGAGACAGAATTCTGAAAACAGCAAGATCAAAAGGGGAAATCATGTTCAAGCAAGCTTCCCTGAGATTTACAGCAGACCTGTCACCAGAAACGCTCAATGCCAGAAAGCAGTGGTGGGATATTGTGACAAGACTGAATGAAATGAATGCTTCACCCAGAATACTATACCCAGCAAAACTCACTTTCCGGTTTGATGGAAGAATACATGGTTTCACAGACAAAAAACAGCTCAGAAACTTCACAGACACAAAACCAGTCTTAAGAGAAAAACTGAAAGACCTAATCTAAGACAAGACTACCCAAAAGACACACCAAATTTTGAAATAAAGATGGCGTTAAATCCCAGGACAATTCTTTCTCTCAACGTCAATGGACTAAATGCACCAGTTAAGAGACACAGAGTGGCTAAATGGATCAAAAAACTCAATCCAACCTTCTGCTGCCTACAAGAAACGCACCTGAATAGTCAGAACAAACATAGACTCAAAATAAAAGGCTGGAGAAAAGTTATCCAAGCAAACAACACCCATAAAAAAGCTGGAGTGGCCATACTAATATCAGATAATGCAAACTTTATACTCAGGAAGGTTGTAAGGGACAAAGACGGACATTTTATATTAATCAAGGGGTACGTAGAGCAGGAAGAATTCACTCTCCTAAACATATATGCACCGAATGAGGGGCCAGCAAAATATTTAATACAACTGCTGACAAATCTGAAAAATAATATCAACAACAACACAATAATTGTGGGGGACCTAAACACGGCTTTGTCAACACTGGACAGGTCAACCAGACTGAAACCCAACAAGAATATACTAGACCTGAGGAGAGAAATGGAAGAAAGAGGCCTAGTGGATATATATAGGACACTCCATCCCCAGAAACCTGGATACACATTCTTCTCCAATGTACATGGGACATTCTCCAGGATAGACTACATGCTGGCACATAAAACATACCTCCATAAGATCAAGAGGATAGAAATTTTGCAGGCTACCTTCGCTGACCACAAGGCTCTGAAATTATTTGTGAACTCCAAAGGGACTCAGAAGAAACACTTTAACACCTGGAAGTTAAACAGCCTCATGCTCAATAACCAGTGGGTCCGAGATGAAATCAAGGAGGAAATCAAAAGGTTCCTGGAAACAAATGACAATAAAGACACAAACTCTCAGAACTTATGGGACACAGCAAAAGCAGTACTGAGAGGAAAATTTATAGCTTTGCAAGCACACATCAGGAAGGAAGAAGGAGCTTACCTGAGTAGCTTAATGACACAGCTAATAGAACTAGAAAATGCTCAACAAAAGGACCCAAGAACAGGAAGACAGAAGGAAATAACAAAGCTGAGAGCAGAAATCAACGAAGTGGAAACTCAAAAAACAATCCGAAAGATCAACGAAAGCAGAAGTTGGTTCTTTGAAAAACTAAACAAGATTGATAGACCACTGGCAAACCTAACAAAGAAAGAGAGAGAGAGAAACTTGATAACTCGTATCAGGAATGAAAAAGGAGAGATCACTACTGATATGACAGAGATTCAAAGGGTAATCAGAAACTACTTTGAAAAACTCTACGCCACTAAAAATGAGAACCTGGAAGAAATGGATAAATTCTTGGACTCTTATAATCTTCCACGGTTGAAGGAAGAGGATGTAGCATATCTAAACACCCCCATCACCATTGATGAAATTAAAACAGTAATCAAATGTCTGCCGAAAAACAAAAGCCCAGGTCCAGATGGATTCACTAATGAATTCTATCAAACTTTCCAAGAGGAACTACTGCCAATCTTGGCAAGACTCTTTCATGAAATTGAACAAACAGAAACACTTCCAAATAGCTTTTATGAAGCCAACATCACCTTGATACCTAAACCAGACAGAGACGCTACCAAAAAAGAAAATTACAGACCAATATCACTGATGAATGCAGATGCAAAGATCCTCAACAAAATCCTGGCAAATAGGATTCAATGCCTCGTTAAGAAGATCATCCACTACGATCAAGTAGGTTTCATCCCAGGAATGCAAGGCTGGTTTAACATCCGTAAATCTATCAACATAATACACAACATCAATAACAAGAAAAATAAAAACCACATGATCATATCAATAGATGCAGAGAAAGCATTTGATAAGGTCCAACACCCATTCTTGATCAAAACTCTCAGCAAGATGGGAATGGAGGGAACCTTTCTCAATATAGTGAAGGCCATCTACCACAAGCCAGTGGCAAATATTATCCTCAATGGAGAAAAACTGAAAGCCTTCCCTCTAAATTCTGGCACAAGACAAGGCTGTCCTCTCTCACCACTCCTATTCAACATAGCACTGGAAGTACTTGCTATAGCGATTAGGCAAGAAAAGGATATCAAGGGAATCCAGATAGGAAAGGAAGAAGTCAAGCTCTCACTGTTTGCAGATGACATGATACTCTACTTAGAAAACCCTAAAGACTCTATCAAAAAGCTTCTAGAAACAATAGACTCATATAGCAAGGTGGCAGGCTACAAAATTAACACACAAAAATCAATGGCCTTTCTATACACCAACAGTAATAAAGAAGAAATGGACATTAAGAAAACAACCCCATTCACAATAGTACCACACAAACTCAAATATCTTGGAATCAACTTGACTAAATATGTGAAGGACCTATACAAAGAAAACTATAAAACTCTGCTCCAAGAAATAAGAGAGGACACACGGAAATGGAAACACATACCCTGCTCATGGATTGGCAGGATTAACATCATCAAAATGTCAATACTCCCCAAGGCATTATACAGATTTAATGCCATCCCTCTAAAGATACCCATGACATTCTTCAAAGAAGTGGATCAGACACTTTTGAAATTCATTTGGAACAATAAACACCCTCGAATAGCTAAAGCAATCATTGGGAAAAAGAATATGGGAGGAATTACTTTTCCCAACTTTAAACTGTACTACAAAGCAACAGTTATCAAAACAGCATGGTATTGGAATAAGGATAGGTCCTCAGATCAGTGGAATAGGCTTGAATACTCAGAAAATGGTCCCCAGAGATACAACCATCTAATTTTTGATAAAGGAGCAGGAAATCCTAAATGGAGCAGGGAAAGCCTCTTCAACAAGTGGTGTTGGCACAATTGGATAGCCACTTGCAAAAAATTAAACTTAGACCCCCAGCTAACATCATGTACAAAGGTAAAATCCAAATGGATTAAAGACCTCGATATCAGCCCCAAAACCATAAGATATATAGAACAGCACATAGGCAAAACACTACAGGACATTACAGGCATCTTCAAGGAGGAAACTGCACTCTCCAAGCAAGTGAAAGCAGAGATTAACAGATGGGAATATATTAAGCTGAGAAGCTTCTGCACCTCAAAGGAAATAGTGCCCAGGATACAAGAGCCACCCACTGAGTGGGAGAAACTATTCACCCAATACCCAGCAGATAAGGGGCTAATCTCCAAAATATACAAGGCACTGACAGAACTTTACAAGAAAAAAACATCTAACCCCATCAAAAAATGGGGAGAAGAAATGAACAGACACTTTGACAAAGAAGAAATACGCATGGCCAAAAGACACATGAAAAAATGTTCCACATCACTAATCATCAGGGAGATGCAAATCAAAACAACGATGAGATACCACCTCACACCCCAGAGAATGGCACACATCACAAAGAATGAGAATAAACAGTGTTGGCGGGGATGTGGAGAGAAAGGAACTCTTATCCACTGCTGGTGGGAATGCTGTCTAGTTCAACCTTTATGGAAAGCGATATGGAGATTCCTCCAAAAACTGGAAATCGAGCTCCCATACGATCCAGCTATACCACTCCTAGGAATATACCCTAGGAACACAAAAATACAATACAAAAACCCCTTCCTTACACCTATATTCATTGCAGCTCTATTTACCATAGCAAGACTCTGGAAACAACCAAGATGCCCTTCAACAGATGAATGGCTAAAGAAACTGTGGTACATATACACAATGGAATATTATGCAGCTGTCAGGAGAGATGAAGTCATGAAATTTTCCTATACATGGATGTACATGGAATCTATTATGCTGAGTGAAATAAGTCAGAGAGAGAGAGAAAAACGCAGAATGGTCTCACTCATCTATGGGTTTTAAGAAAAATGAAAGACACCCTTGTAATAATAATTTTCAGACACAAAAGAGAAAAGAGCTGGAAGTTCCAGCTCACCTCAGGAAGCTCACCACAAAGAGTGATGAGTTTAGTTAGAGAAAGAACTACATTTTGAACTGTCCTAATATTGAGAATGTATGAGGGAAATGTAGAGCCTGTTTAGGGTACAGGCGGGGGTTGGGTGGGGAGGAGGGTGATTTGGGACTTGGGTGATGGGAATGTTGCACTGGTGATGGGTGGTGTTCCTTTTATGACTGAAACCCAAACACAATCATGTATGTAATCAAGGTGTTTAAATAAAAAAAAAATTAAAAAAAAAAAATAAAAAAAAAAATAAAAAACAAAATTAATTCAAATAAAAAAAAAAAATAATATTCCAAAAACCAAAAAAAATAAATAAATAAAATAAAATGTGGGGCCGGGCGGTGGCGCTAAAGGTAAGGTGCCTGCCTTGCCTGCGCTAGCCTTGGACGGACCGTGGTTCGATCCCCCGGTGTCCCATATGGTCCCCCAAGCCAGGAGCAACTTCTGAGCACATAGCCAGGAGTAACCCCTGAGCGTTACCGGGTGTGGCCCAAAAACCAAAAACCAAAAAAATAAATAAATAAATAAATAAATAAAATAAATAATATTAAGATTTGAAAAAAAAAAAAAAAATAATGATGACTGTTTCACATCTATATCAGGAGCAGCTCCATGAAAAGGGGGAGACAGATGGGATATAACCATGTGCATTGGGGGAGAAGAATACAAAGGACACACCATATGCCAGGACAGGATTCAAACCAGTTTAAAAATCAAACCCAGGTCAGCTGTGTGCATCACCCACATAAACTCTGGCCAGATAAACTGAGTTTCTTAAATAGTAAATGATTCAATATTCCAAAAACCTAACATTGCAAAATGAGGCCTTCTCCTTCACAGGAAGAGCTCATATAATGTTAATACAGAAACAACATTTTAGAAATCATCTCATAATAAAACACTGTCATCTGCAAATTATAAATGAGAATTGACCCAGGTCCCATTCCTGGTACCATATAAGGTCCCCTGTAGTCTACCAGGACTGATCTCTTGAGTACACTGCCAGGAGTTAGCCCTGAGCACAGTCAGATGTGGCCCCAAAACTAAAATAAATAAACAAACAATTGTATTATTTTAATAGGAAAATAGTTCTAAAAGTAATTTCATTTAACTGAAAAATCAACTATGCCAAATTCATTACTGATGAAAAGTTTATTTTAAGTCTGACCCGAAATGTAGCATTTTACTGCTTTATTTCATAAGGATGTAAAAAGTTTTAAACTACTTCCCAAACAAAATTCATTCATTCATTCCTAGGTTTAATACCATTTATATTTATTTATTTATTTATTTTTGTTTTGTTTTTGGGTCACCCAGGCAATGCTCAGAGATCACTCCGAACTCTGAACTCAAGAATCACTCTTGATCATACTCGGGCCTATATATAGGGATGCCTGAGACTGAACCTGGGTCAGTCATGTGCAAGGCAAGTGCTATACTACCATTCTGTCACTTCAATAACTTTTATAAGAGCATCCACAGCAGAATTTGGGGGGTTTAATGGCTTGTTGCTAGGGTGACAACGTAGTATGCTCAGACATGTTGTTGCGAGCCACCAGAAGCACCAAGTAAGTGTTTTATCTTTTCTTTCAAGCATGCTTTTGAACCTGTCATTACTGCCACTCAGGAAAATATTAGTTACCCATTCCTATAAAGCGTTGATACCCAGAAGGGAAAAAATATGACAACTTGAGAAGTGTAAAACATAACTATATTCTATTAATTCTTTTTTTCCGCTAAACAACATATTAAGAGCTTCAATTAGAATATGTAGCTCAAGCCGGAGAGACAGCACAGCGCTAAGACATTTGCTTTGCATGCAGAAGGTCAGTGGTTCAAATCCCGATATCCCAGATGGTCCCCCATGCCTCCCGGGGGCGATTTCTGAGCACAGAACCAGGAGTAACCCCTGAGCGCTGCCGGGTGTGACTCAAAAACAAAACAAAACAAAACAAAAAGAATTCATAGCTCAAATCCACAAATCAGTTACTATCATATTTAGGTAATATTTTTCTTTCTGCTCTAATATTTCTCAAGCTGTTGTTTGCCCTCAGGCTTAAAGCTTTATTTTTTTTTTCTCTCTTATTTCAGAAGAGAGAGAATATGTATCTTCTCTGTAAACAGCTTCAGGGTTCGTTGCTGCTATTGTTACTTTTTTTTACTTCTCAGAGCAAGCACTTCCTCTCTATTTCAATTTGTTTATTTTGACCTCTTTTATCTACAGAGGCTTTCCCCAAGTGTCCAATGATCTTATACTGGTATTTTAACATTTTAGAACAAAGAATGAGGTTCTGAAAAGAATTCAAAGATAGAAGGAGGGTGAACAGAAAAAGAACTTGAAAACTTAAAAATCATGGTGCTTTGATAGTGAGTCTTGAAGCTCAGGGGAACAGAAGAAACAAAATGAGTTCCACAGACCAGATGTATAAGTCACTCAGTCTATTTTTAAAGTCTTTTACTACCTCTCATTTCAAAAGCAATCATTTTGCTTTTGAATAGAAATTCATTTTTGAAATGAATAAACCTTACTCAAGTGGGCAGACTGTAAGTTAGGGAGATAGTACAAGGCAATCCCTAGCATCCCATAAACTCTTCCAACACAGCCAAGAGGTCAATGTAAACTGAAAACCCCCAAATAACTGAATGGCCCTAGTGGACACCAGCACTGCAAGTCCTAAATAGCACTTGACAACACTCTCTTGGAAGTTCAAAGACCACTTACTCTATTTGTTTTAAAAACTTTATTTTTAAGTTAAAAAAGTTCACTTTTTTTAAACTTACAGTACATTAAACTTTCTCTCTGTTAAGTTAGTCATCACCTATTGGCATCCTTCTTTGTTTCAAAAAATAAAGTTAACTATTGTCACCTGTTATAATCTCATTCAAGGAGAATAGAATCTTATTGTTTGATGGGCACAGAAATTTAGTTTTGCAAGATCAAAAGTACCTGAAAGCAGATGTTGATGATGGCTATAAAACAATGTGACTTAATTCAAGAAATGTACATAAGAAGTGGCAAATTTTGATAGGTATATTAGCGCAATTTTAAAAATGTCTAGAAGCCTATGGTATTTTTTTTTCTTTAAAAAAGTTTCACCTTCGGGCCCGGAGAAATAGCACAGCGGCGTTTGCCTTTCAAGCAGCCAATCCAGGACCAAAGGTGGTTGGTTTGAATCTCAGTGTCCCATATGGTCCACCGTGCCTGCCAGGAGCTATTTCTGAGCAGACAGTCAGGAGTAACCCCTGAGCACCGCCAGGTGTGACCCAAAAACCAAAAAAAAAAAAAAAAAAAAAAAGTTTCACCTTCAAAGATAGATACAAAATTCTCTCCAAGGCCAGGGTAAATTTGTATTACATACCAAGGTTTACTTGCTTTGTAGAACTTGCTGCTATATAAAATTTTACTTAATTATATTATTTAATATAATGTATTAATTAATAATATACTTAATTACTCGATTATATTTACTTAATTGGTTTCATCTATCTTAGATAATATGCAAAGATAATATGCAATTTAAGGATCTAAGTAGATCCTCCCATAGTTAGTCAGAGCAATATATCACATCTAAACGTTAAAAAAGATTTGATTACTTCCCTCCTTATCAGTAAAAAATCCACTTCAATTTGACTATTTGTACAATAGAGAAGGTATAAATAAAAGCTTTTGGGAGGTTCAAGATGCATCTTAGAATATGAGTGAGGTACTCTTCTATTCATGACATGGAATTCAAATCCAAGTCAGTCTAACACCAAAACTAAGATCATTACCGTATTTGCCGGCGTATAAGACGACCCCCTAATTTTGCAGTTAAAACTTAGGTTTAGACCTATATTCGCTGTATCAGAGAGAACGTTCCTGTGCTGCAACTGTATGTACCATGGTGAGCCAATCACAACAAGCAAAGGTTCAAAGGTTATACTGTAATAAGACTTCCTCTCTGACTCTGGCCAATCTGAACAGGCTTTTTACAGTATAGATTCAGGTCTAGAAAATTGTCTAATTTGCATGCATAAAAAGCCTGCTTGGATTGGCTGAGTTAAAGAGGCGGTCCGAGCAGCCTTGCAGTGATTGGTGCAGGATCGAGTTGGAAAATTCGTTTTGTGGCAATATTCAGACAATTTTCGTTTAGCGGCATATTGAAACATTTTTTGGGATATACTCGGCATATAAGACAACCCCCGATATTCGGTTGACCTTTTTTGTTTCAAGTCATCTTATACGCCGGAAAATACGGTAATATTAGGTTATAACAAAGTGTAAAAGGACAACTCTCCTTTCATATAGAAAAGGAGAGCTATCCTTTTACACTTTGTAGTAACCTAAATAATATTAACAGGAGGAACTTATGGGCCACTAGAAAACTCAAGTGGTTTAGCATGAGTCTAGCCTGTGCTAGAGGCCCTCACTTCAGTTCAATTCCAAGAGGACATATAACTACCATAAGGAGTCCCACTAGCATAACTAGGAATAGACCTTATTTTTAAAAAATAGAAATTTAGGGGCCAGAGTGATGGCACAAGCAGTAGGGAATCTGCCTTGCATGCTTTAACCTAGGACAAACCACGGTTCGATCCCCCAGCATCCCATATGGTCCCTCAAACCAGGAGCGATTTCTGAGCACATAGCCAGGAGTAATCCCTGAGTGTCACTGGGGGTGGCCCAAAAACAAAAACAATAGAAATTTAAAAAGATCTTTAATCTACTTAGCTCTTTTATAGGGTCAGTTATATCAAATAATTTTTGTACTAAATATCAAAGTTGGTTACTGAAAGTTTCTGGAGCTTGAGAGATAGTACTTGTCAGGTACTTGTCTTGTAATAGGCACTTGTCTTGCAATAGGCTGACCAGGATTGGATCCCCAGTTTCCCATATGGTCTCCTGAGCACCTCAAGAATTCCTGAATGCAGAGACAAGGGTAACCTATGAGCATTGCCAAATGTGGCTCAAAAAATATCAGGGCTTCTGCAAGATTCCATCTAAGTTTTAGTATTATAGTCAATGCTTATTAAAAATAATTACTTATCAAAAATAATTACTTATCATAGTAGCTATCATTTATCAAGCATCCTGTGAGTTTTTATAGTACTTTATAAGCACTGTATAAGAAAACATTGTAAGACTATAAGTGCTTTTATATAAGTATCTTAAATTCTCCCTACAATTCTTTCTCTCTTTTATGCTAAAGTACCATAATCTACAATACTGTTGATTACAGTACCATACATTCATTATTCCAACACCATATCCATCACCAGAGTGCCCAGTTCCTTTCAGCTATGTTTCAAAGACCCCTCCTATCTACAATACATTACCCACACAATTTCAGGTAGGCTCAGGTCTTACCAACCCTCCAGTTCTGTAACTTTGGCTATTTGTTGCCACTTTTTTTTTTTTTTAGGAAGCTATGAATTGTTCTTTTTTTCTTTGGAGGAAAGGGTGTTTTCAGCTGAGGGAAGGGGGTTGGGCAACACTAAGTGATGCTCAAAACTCACTCCTGGCTCTGCATTAGATGATCATTCCTGGAGGGCTTGAAAACCATATGGGAGGTCCAGAATCAAATCTGGGTTGACCACATGCAAGGTAAGCACTCTAACCCACAGTGTCATCATTCCAGACCTTTTCTGTTTTTTTAATGGTGTTTTGTTTTGTTTTCAGGAAATTCTCATTTTTGTTTTTGTTTTTTAATTTCCAAGTGTTCAATTTTTTTCCTATTTGTGTTTAACATCCATTTTCTCGGACGATGAGAAGATAAGTTGACACCTGAGTTCTAGCTTCTTGATTTTAGATAAATGTTTTGTGACTCAGCATGTGATCTATCTCATAGAGCATCCAGTGTTGCATTGAAGAAGAATGTTCACTCAATGGGGAGGAAGCTGGTATAAAAAGGTCTAAATACATCTAGCCCATCTCTTAAATTTCTTCCTTTTAAAGCTGGCATTTCCTCTTGATTTTGTCTAGTTGATCTATTTAACAGTGAGAGAGGAGTATAAAAGTCTCCTACTACTACTGTGTTACTGTTTATGTCTTCCTTTCATGTCTATTAGCAGGTGTTTTAAATACTTTAATGATCTTTCATTAGGTGCATATGTTTAGGAATGTGAATTCTTCTAGGTATCCCTTAATCTCCCAAAAACCTTAAAATTATGAATTTTATTATTCCAAATCCAGATACACTTTCTCCTCTATCATACTCTCATAAGCCCCAATAGAAACCTAGACTGAGTGTTGGTGTTAAGTGTCTCAGATGTCTTAGGTGTTTAGGAAGTGGGGGGGGGGGGTGTAATTTTGTTTCTTTCTGGTTTTGTTACTATTTACAACTACTACATTTATGTGAAAGACTAAAAAAAAAGGTATGGAATATAAAATAAAGACTTTACTCATAAAAAGAAAAGAAAAGGCTCCTCCAGTATCTTCATGAAATCATAAGCCAAAAAACTTTACATTTATATTAGCAATCTAAAGCTGATTGTTTTCTAAGGAATTTTATTTCAACACAAGGTTTTCATTAGCTTATATATTTTGATATATTACACACAGAGAGACTGGAAGAAAATGCACGAAAACTTCAGAGCCACACTACTCCTTCAACCACAATTCCTTGAACAGGACTCTTCTTCAAAGATTATACGTTATATTATTAGTGTATATTACACCCTTGAATACAGTGATAATCAAGAATGAATAATATGATACAATCTTCTCATATATTTAGGAAATACTCTGTGGAAGAGTCTACCATTTTTCTTTTGTATAGTGAAACAGGATGATTTTATCTTGGGCTCCAGACACTATATGCCTAAAATGAGACCATCATTACTGTTACAAATAGTAAATAGAGCAAACATTGACATCACCAAAGGTCCTATATTTACTCTTTACATTTTAACTTGTACTATGCCACTCTCAAAGATTTTTCTGGGAAGCTGACTTCATACTTGCCTCCAGAAACAAAAGTGGAAATAGCCAAACCAAGATGATTTTGCTATGTCCAAATTCACAGAGAAGATAATGAGCATCACAAATAAGATCCATCCTTCCTTCATTTGATTATACATTGTTTTGTAACTCTTAAATTCTCATTTCCCTTTTCTGAATAAAAAAGTGCCTCCTTTCCTTTCCAAAATTAATTCCAATGTTCTCATCTCCAATCTTAAAACAAAGCAATTATTATTACTATTATTTTGCAACTGGAAGATATCCTACAATGGCCCCCTCCCACCACCACATATATACATGGTTTTCTCTAACTTAATAAAAAAATATGTACTTTCACTAACCAAACTGCCTTTGTTCTATCTATAAACTATTCACTGTCAAATTTTCAAATGGTTCAACTGTAACATTTAATTATTCTTCTTCCTTGTTCCCAAGAAATTATATTTACCCTCTTTTGATCAAATCATTGAAACTTGACTCACAACATTCTTTTATTGAGAAATGCAAAAGTTTCTTCCTACTTGTCATTTCTTGTTTATTTCATTGCTTGTTTGTGGCTCTAACTTATTAAGTTGGCTCTCTTCTGTTCTAATAAAGGAAAATCTTCCCTCACTTTCCCCAATGGACACTGAACTGCTTCGCTTCATTATCCATCCACTATTTTTAAGTTTATTCATTCACTGTTTTAAGTATATCTTCACATAAATTTAAAAAATAAATATAAATGTGTATATACACACCAACACAAGGCAAGAGCAATGATACAGGGGTTAAGACATTTGTGGGGCCGGAAGGTGGCGCTAGAGGTAAGGTGTCTGCCTTACAAGCGCTAGCCAAGGAACGGACCACGGTTCGATCCCCCGGCATCCCATATGGTCCCCCCAAGCCAGGGGCAATTTCTGAGCGCATAGCCAGGAGTAACCCCTGAGCGTCAAGCGAGTGTGGCCCAAAAACCAAAAAAAAAAAAAAAAAAAAAGCATTTGCCTTGTATACAGATGGCAACAGTTCAAACAATGCAATCACATATGGTAACCTGAGTGCTGGCAGGTGTGATTGTTGAGCACAATTGCTAAGTAAGGAGTAAATCCTGAGCACATCAGGTGTGACCCAAAGTAAATGAATATATTTCTTTTAATTCATTGAGTTAACACTGAGTTACATGACTTAAGCTTGTATACATTTTGGGATTCAGTGTAACCACCCTCATTCAAAATACCAATATCCTTCCATTCATCCATGGAACTTTCCCCTTCACTTAACCTTAGAACTTTCATTCTAAGAAATATAAAGTTTGTTTTGTTGGATATTATCTACTTCTTTGCTTTGTTAGATATAGTGCCTAGGGGTATCTGGTACTTTTCTCCTTCTGACTTAGTTCTCTTGACATCAAGACCCTCAATCTCATCCATGTTAAAACAAAAGGCAAACCATCAAAAGATAGTCATATTCCATTTATTTGTCTACATTCTACTTATTATAAATGCCTAATTTGTCATTAGGCATTCGAATTGTTTTCAGATCTCAGCAATTATAAATAATTCTGCATTGAACATAGAGGTGCATATATTATTTTCAAATTAGTACTTTTAAGTGTTCTATCTAGAAGTAGAATTACAGAAATGGACAATTTTGCTTTTAATATTTTGAGAAAGCTTCATACTGTTTTCAACATAGAATGAATCACTCTACACTTCCAACAGTTCAATAGGGGTTTCTTTTTCTACATATCTCTTGCCAGAACTTTTTGTTTGTTTATTCTTTTATGTTATTTCTGAGCCACACTCCTGCTGGCAGTGCTCTGGGGACATGTTCTTATATGCCAGGAACTCAACCCTGATCAACCACATGCAAGGACAATGCTCTTCCCATTGTACTATCTCTCTGGCACATTTCTGACATTTTTGAAATATGCCTGTCGCTCTTGTGTAAGGTATAACTCACTGTCAATTTTTTATTTGCATTTTTCTGATAATTGTGACAAAAAGCGATTTTTTCATGTGCCTGTTAGCAATACATATATCTTCTCTATACATAGTATCTTCTCTGAATTGTGTTAAGCTCTTCTTTTTGATATTTGTTTGCTGTTGGGTTTCTTAATCCTATTTTATTCTACATTTATATAAGTATACATATATTTTGTATAAAATAGACATAAGACAATGGTCCAATTTCATTCCATTTATCTATCTACAGTTAACACTAAATGGTATTCTTTCCTCCATTTTACTCTCTTGGCTCCTGTGTTATGAGTTAGTCTATAATTCTGACAGTTTATTTTAACCCTATCCTACTGATTTAATAGTCATTTAATTCCAGTGCCACACTGTTTTTGATTTAGTATAGCTTTATAGTATAGTTTAAAGCTAGTAAATGTGATGCTTCCAGTCTTCTTTTTCCCAGGACTGCTCTGGCTATTCAAAGGTCTTGTGATTCCATAAGTATTTGTTCTTCGTCCTTGAGAACACTACTGGAATTTTAATAATGCACTGAATAATGCTCTGGATAAGATGGTCATTTGAGCTGTTTTAATTCTTCTAATCCTTGAACATTCCTCTTTATATTTCCTGTGTTTTTCCTCAATTTATTTTAAAAGTAGCTTAAAGTGCTTATTGATATGTCTTTCACCTCCTTTGGTATTTTATTTTAAATGCAATTATAAATAGGATCTTTTCTATAAATTCAAAGAATCATGAAACTACTATGAACTACTTTATAATACTAAGTTGGTAAAACTTTGAAGAAAAAGTCCTTAAAATATTATTAGGACTTTAAAAACTCACAACTGCCAGATATTGGCTCAGCAAGAAATAAACTAAACAGACCAATTACAAATATCAAAACTGAAACTGTCAACACAACACTCCTCCCAAACAAAAAGCCCACATCTACATGAGATTACACCAAATCTTCAAAGATGACTTATTACTTTTTCTTCAATTATATCCCAAGTTTAAGGAGTAATTTTCCCAGATTCTATTTAACCTTACCTTGAAACTAAAAAAGAGAAATCACCCACAAAACTACAGACCAGTATCTCTGATGAACAAACTCAAAAATCTTCAACAAAATCTTAGCAAACTTACTTCAAAAAGTAATTATGGCCAAATAGGATTTAAAGCAAAAACACAAAGATGGTTCAATACATGCAAATCAATTAACATGATGCACTTTATCAACAAAAACAAAACCTGTTTTCCTCTATAAACAGGCATAAGATCTAAAGATATTACTCTCAACGTTATCCTTAACATAGAATTGGTAGTCCCAGCAACAGCAATCATAAAAAATAAATGTGATCCTAATTAAAAATAAAGAGATAAAACCATCACTACTTGAAAACAATGTAATAGCATGTACACAAATGCAAGTATTCAGAGAGAGCAAAAGACAAAGAATATTCTATGACCTATACCAAGAGACTACTAAATACTAAACTGGGGCCAGAGAGAGCACAAGGGATGACATCCCAATAACCTTGATTCTAACAATCCCATGCTGATTTGGACTATAAAAAAAGGTGAGACTAAATAAATCTCTCTTGCTAACTAATAAGTAAAACTAAATTAATAATGCTTTTTATATTTTGATATGTTTTGTTCTAATTTTAGACAATTACCAATGTAGAATACTGCTTTTATTTTTGGAAATTGTAATCAAGCAGGATATGTTTCAGTATTATTAAATAATATTAACATTGTTTTTCCATATACACACAACCTCTCTCCATTCCTCTTTTCAAAAATAGCCACTTTAATACTTCTATATTGTTACCCTATTTTTGATCACATATTATCTGACCCCTAACCACATCAAGTGACTTCCCAACATGACACTACCAGTAAATGACTTCCCTCTTTGCCATTTTCCCATTATTTATATTAATTGCAATTTTCTTTTTTCTACTGTTTGAGATTTTACATTTAAAAATTTGCTGAAGGTGTCAGGGAAATATCTTAGGGATCAAGGTGCTTGTCTTTCATGCCCAAGGAGCTGAGTTTTATACTTGGTACCACATAGCGCCTGAATTACCCTAGAGGTGATACTGGTAGTCCATGGGGGGCAGAGGGAAGGGCACCTCTATAGCAGTTCTTAGTACCAATAGAAACAAGCACTGAGCCACTAGTCTGGTTAGCAAAGTATTTCTAAGAGGCCCCCAGGGTCACTAAGCACACCATAGGAGGCCCCCAAAATAAAAAATAAAAGATAGAACTAGACCTCTATTTGGTACATAAAATTTTAGAGAAACTTCTTAGCTGCCAATTATGTAATAAAATAAGGTTAGTGTATTTTTACATGTCAAACATCTGGTAGAGTGAGGGTACCCCAAAAAGTGTTCAGAAGGCCTGGAAATCCCTCCCAGTGATTCTTAGCAACTGAGCTGTATATCCAGGCAAGGGCCCAAGGCTAGAAAGCTGCCTTGGGCACCCAGGTAATGTTGAGGCATCTCCAGAGACAGGCCTAATGGGTTCTCAGGAGCCTCCATAATAGCCTGACCACCTCCAAAATGCTCATGAGGTGTCCAGGAACATAGTGGAATGCTGCATCAAGCAATGCATTTGCCTTAACCCTGGTACTATGTATCCATCCAGCCTGCAAACAGTTATGTATAATCAACATTTAAGCAGTAGGTTAAAATGTGACTACCATTCTATCTTAGCTGAGTCTAAAGTGAAGAAAATTAAACATATGACTTCGTTAAGCTCTACACCACCAATACAATTTCTGGGAATTAGGTCACACCTAGAGGTGCTCAAAAGTGCTTAAGTGCTTGGGGGATTATATGCAGTGACCGGATTTGAACCAGGATCACAGCAGGCTCAGTCATGTGCAAGATTGTGTTAACTTCTGACCTCTGAACTCTAGCTCATTCTCTTTCTAATCCTACCCTAACAGGATATTTGGGCATGGGAAGTGAGCTACACCGAGCAGTGCTCTGGGTTAATCAGGCACAATTCTTAGAGATCACTCCTGGTGTTACTGAAGAAACAAATGCAAGTGGGATCTAACTGGGGAGTAAGTTTCACTGAACTATCTCTCTGAACTCCAAAAGGATATTTTGAGTGCTTTGTTTTGTCTTAGTTTTGGCTTGGGGTCATTCAGCTTTGCACAGGGCTTACTCCGGGCTCTGTGCCCAGAGGATCACTTCTAGTGGTATGCTAGACTTTATGTGGTGTAAGGGAGTGAACCCAACTCAATGGTTCCACCACATACAAAGCAAGCATTTTTACAAACCATTGTACTATTACTCCAACCTCCAAAAGTATCTTGTTTTAATTTTTTAAGTGAAGGTTGGTGATTTTCTTTAAATGAAACTTGCTTAGAAGGATGTGAAAACAAAGAGAAAATATGTGTTAAAGAGAGAAAATGAAGAGCCAGAGTAAGTAAGTAGCCACAGCAAACCTGGGTTAGATCCCCAGCATCCCAATGGTCCCTCAAACCCACCATGAATAATCCCTGAGCACAGAGACAGGAATAAGCTGTGAATACCGCAGTTGTAGTCCAAAAGGAAAGGTGGGAGAAAAAATAAAATAAATAAATAAAATAAATGCAAACAAACAAAAAAAAAAGAAACACAGGTTCTCCCAGAGTGGAAATACAAAAGACAAGTGAGATATATGTTCAAGGGTACCCAAAAGCAAGGTTTCAAAAGCAATGCCTAAAAGCTAATTTTTAAAAATCTTGAATTGTACAAAGTAACTGTAGTATTAACTATCGGTCAACCAGATATTAAATGTAAAAACAGTTTGTAACGGACTTTTAAAAAGTAACTCACTATTGCAGAGGTAAACAATATGGTGTTTAGATTCTTATAACCAAATAAAACACTATTATCAACAAAATTTTATATATAAAACTTAAAGTGTAAGAAGATTTTTACTCAGAGTGAAAAATCCCAAATCCAATACAATTTAGCTCCATTCTCTTAATCAAAGGATTAAATTGACAATTTATTAAAATGAGAAAAATACATAATGAAAATGAAACAAGTACTGAAAGCAAATTATATTAACAGTAATATTTTGCTTTTCTGAGTTTCTATGTTCAGGAAAAACATTTACCAACAACAAATATTTGCCAACATTTATTTAATAATGGTATTCTGAGTGATCTTAAAAATTTATAAGAATAGGGGCTGGAGCGATGGTGCAGTGGTAGGGCGTTTGCCTTGCACAAGGCTGACAGGACGAACCAGTTTGATCCCCCCGGCATCCCATATGGTCCCCTAAACCAGGAGCGATTTCTGAGCACACAGCCAGAAGTAACTCCTGAGCATCACCGGGTGTGGCCCAAAAATCCAAAAATAAAAAAATTCATAAGAATAAATGTATAAACTTAATTAAAGTCCTCATATATAAAAACTGATTTATGTCAAGAATAAATAATTCACTTAACAATAATAAAATGTATCAACAAAGTTAAATATCAGTAAGAGATCTACAAAGATCAAGATCCAATTATCACTATGATATGAAAAACAGAATTTTTACATACCAGTTATAAGAACAAATTGATAATCTCTCACCATTAAATTGACATTTGTAAACACAGAACACAATTAAAATTCCCTAAGAGGTAAAACTGGAGAGAGAGCACAGTCAGCAGGACAATTGCCTTGCCCCTATGAGGTCTGTAGGGAGTGAGTTCTAAACACTGCCAGATGTAGCCAAATAAATAAAGAAAAGATTAAACAGGTAAAAATGACTGTAGCCACTGCAGATTGTGGGAGTTGACGGTCTTGCTACGATTGTTTTCCTGCACTAAACACGAATGTAGTTATGTTCACTTCTAGGTGTCACTTTTTTGGGAGGGACATGCTGACCCAGGCTTCCATGTACAAAGCTGCACAGAGCCCTTTGAGTTATCTCTCTTATGAAGTACATTTTAAGAAAACCACTGACAAACTCATTTTCACAGTAGATTCCCTACAGGGGGTGGCCTAGAAACAGTTCGAAGATGAACAAATAATGTAAAAGATTTTGCTTAAAAATTTTAATATATAAAATCTTTATTTAAGCACCATAATTACAAGCATGATTATAGCTGGGTTTCAGTCATAAACAGAATACCCCCTTCACCAGTGCAACATTCCCACCATCAATGCCCCCCCTCCTTGCCCACCCTGTATCATATCGTGACAGGAATTCTACTTCTCTCATTCTTTAACATTGTCATGCTAGTTGTTAATGTAGTTATTTCCCTAACAGCATTCACCACTCTTTGTGGTGAGCTTCAAATTGTGAGTCGGTCTTCTAGAACTATGATCACATATGATAAATCACTACTGTATTCCCCTTACCTGATTGAAATACTTTATATACTAGATTATAATAGGAGCACTATGGTTTTGTCCATCTGCCTCCACCAGAAGTAACTAACTATTCAGTTCTATCAGTTTGAAAACTGTTATTTTCACATTCCTTAACACCAAAACGTTCACTCTATAAACACTCCAGAATCCTAGGACTGCACATACTCAAAACCAAATCTCATATATTCTATTATTACTGTGATTTATTCTATATTTCCTACCTTGCCTCATTCATATGTCCTAATTCTAGATCTTTGGCCTAAAATCTGTGACACATACTGCTCTTATACTTTTAGAACTGTTTTCTTCCTCTTCTCCACTGATTCATAAAATGCTTATTAAAAGTCTACTAGTAAAAAATAAAGTCTACAGTAAGCTCTATATGAGAAATAAATTTGTGTAAGACAAATAATCAACAGATTCAGACAAAAGGCACAAAATAATTGTGATATGATGTTACAATAAGAAATACAAGTTTAGCTTTATAAAACTGTGATCTAGGAATATAATGAGGCAGAATACTAATAATATTCAATTGTGACAGACATGGATTTTCAGAAACAGGAAAAAAATGCCAACCATAAAAACTGACATAAAGGGGCCAGCGAGGTGGCGCTAGAGGTAAGGTGTCTGCCTTGCAAGTGCTAGCCAAGGAAAGACCACGGTTCGATCCCCCGGTGTCCCATATGGTCCCCCCAAGCTAGAGGCAATTTCTGAGTGCTTAGCCAGGTGTAACCCCTGAGCATCAAACGGGTGTGGCCCGAAAAAAAAAAAAACTGACATAAAGAAAAAATACAGGGGCCGGGAAGGTGGCGCTAGAGGTAAGGTGTCTGCCTTACAAGCGCTAGCCAAGGAACGGACCGCGGTTCGATCCCCCGGCGTCCCATATGGTCCCCCCAAGCCAGGGGCGATTTCTGAGCACATAGCCAGGAGTAACCCCTGAGCGTCAAACGGGTGTGGCCCAAAAACCAAAAATAAAAGAAAAAAATACAACAAAAAATACAGTGTTGAAGGCTAGAGAGATAGTACAGCAGAGAAGGCACTTGCCTTGCCTGGGACTGACCCAGGTTCAATCTAAGGCATCTTATATGGCTCCATGAGGACTACCAGTGCTCCTGAGTGTAAAGCCAGGAGCAAACAAAATATAATGATGGGTGCACTATTGTCACTTATAATAGCATAACTGATCATTGAATGTTAACAGATAATTAGGGGAAGTTTCCCTTTGTCAAAGGAGAGAGAAATCATGGAGAGAATATCTTCAAAGGAGAAGACACAAGTTCAAGGGGTATAGCTTCCCTGAAATTCCCAATGGGACACAAAGCATATGTGATACTATCTAAATAGCATGAGGATTCCACTAGAGATGGAAGATGTACCATTTAGCCATTCTGAGAGGCCATTCTTTTGTGTTTACCAATTCTGAGCCCCTCTGTTACCAAAGATCAATAAAATATGTTTGAACATTTTTCTTTGCTTATTGGGCCTCTCTCTCAAGCAGTCCTGAGGAGGCCCTGGGTCAATGGCCACCACCAGTGACAACTCAGCAGCCAGGCCTGATGGGTCAAAGCTAGAAATGTACAGCTGCTTGTGTCCTGCATGCTAGGAACCAACAGAGCTATTCCAGCATTCCTCTGGGCCTCCAGGTTCCTTTGAAATGTTTCTAAAAAGAGGCATAATGAGCCATTACAGAAAAAAAAAAAAATGCAGTGAAAATGTTACAAAGAAAACAAGAATATGGTAAGAACAAAGGAAACATGATAGAAAACCCCAACATAACAATAAGAACATCAAATATGAATAACCTAAAATAATGTTAATTCAAAGTAAGACCCCAACAGAGGCCATCTACGGAAGAAGAAAATTAAATATAAAATTCAAGCTAAATATACACAGATTCTTGAAGAATATAATATATCTTATATTTAAGATATCTTAAAAATCCATTAGGATTTTAAAAAAAATCAAGAGGTGTCAAAGACATGGTCTCGGGGTTGAGGCACACAACTTACATGGTGCCAGCCATGGTGCAATCCCCAGCAATCTATGGTCCCCCAAAATTTGGAGTTCAGCACTAGAGGCCTAAAATACCCTCCACTAGGGTGGATCCTTGACATCACAGGTCAGAGTAGCACCTCATTCTCTTGAAATGAACTGTCTGTCTAGTTAGCCAAGAATCACTGAATCTCACTGAATCTCTTGAACACTGCTTGGGAATACTCATATGAAGAAACCTCTGGTACAATTAGATTATATCAACCACAATTACAAAGAATGGTATCAAAGAAAAAGATGGGTCTATCATATGATGAAAAAAATTATAAGATAAACTACAAGACAGCCATATATATTAATATAAACAAAACGGGTAGAATTAAAAACAGAAAAAGAGGGTGTGTAAGGATGTGTTAGCCTTGCATACTATCAACCAGGATTCGATCCCCAGCACCAAATACAGTTCCCCAAGACAGAAATAATCCCTGAGCAAACCCTGAAGTAAGGTCCAAAGGCCCCACCTCCATCCCCAGAAAAAAAAAAGATAAAATTAATGATCCCCTTTTATCCCTTTTTCAGTAACAGACTAAACTAAAGGAAAAAAAGAATCAATAAATGTAGAATACATGCTTACTATCTCCATACCTGCCACAAAAATGACTATATGACAACTTCTAAAAATCATATAAACTTCTATATAACCACAAAGTTAGTCAAAATGTCCCTACACATTTTTAAATTAAATAACTCCTTTAAATAGCTCATAATTAAAACATCTTATGAAAATCTCTTTAAAAAAATTAGGGTGACTTTCAGAACTATTTATTAGTCCAACATGTGCACATACCATTACCTGAAATTTAAAATAGAGAAATATTCTAGAAAATGTAAGCAAATCCTTAGTAATAAGTTAAAATGATAAAATATTAAAATATAATTCAGGGGCCAGAGACATAGCATGGAGGTAAGGCGTTTGTCTTTCATGCAGGAGGTCATTGGTTTGAATCCCGGCGGCCCATATGGTCCCCCGTGCCTGCCAGGAGCAATTTCTGAGCCTGGAGCCAGGAATAACCCCTGAGCACTGCCGGGTGTGACCCAAAAACCACAAAAAGAAAATATATATATAAATATATATATATAATTCAATCAGATAGGATAATTCTTGTGATGAAATGTAGCACTTTATATTCAAATATTAAATCAATAAAGGGAAAGCTCAAAATTCTCATTTAAAGAGATTGGGAAAATATCTGAAAAATTAATATCCATTCACAATAAAAGCTCACAGCAAAATAAGAAAGAACAAAAGGAGTCTTTCTCAACCTGATAAAAGACACAATGAGAAACCTGAAACTAATATGATAGTGATAGAACAAGATTTTTTCCAATAAGATTAAAAGTTAAGGATAAATAGTTTACCCCTTTTATTCATAATTATACTAGAGGTAAAGCTGCTAATTACTTCTTTTTGTTATTGTAGTATTGTGGTTTTGGTGCCGAAACCAAGCCCGGGGTCTCATACATTCAAGATATGCCTTCTACCACTGAATTACATTCCCAGTCCAGTACTGGAGTTCTTAATGAATAGAATAACTTAAGAAAAAGTATTAAAGACATAAATATTGGAAAGGACAGAGCAAAACTTGACTCTGCAGATGATTTGACTGTTTACACAGAATTTTTAGTAGTAATAACATTTAGGCCAATAATGTAGCCATAGTAAAGAACATGCTTCACAAGTGCTTACATACATGTCCTAGCACCTCCCACTAAAACAAAAGATGATCATAATAAAGTTTCAGGATACAAAAATCAAAAGACAGGAGTGACAGCACAGTAAACAGGATGCTTGCCTTCCACATTACAAGCACAGGTTCAATTCCCAGCACCCCATAAGTTACCTGTGTCCGTCCAGGAGTGATCCCTGAGCATGGAACCAGGAGTTAAACCCTGAGTACTGCTTGGTGTTGCCTTAAAAATTAAAAAAAAAAAAAAAAAACACAACAAGAAAAACAACACAAAATCAATATAACAAATTAGAGTGTTGATTGTAAAGGTATTTGTGGATGTATTTGTGTTAAACAGCAATCTATAAATCCATATGCAAAGGCATATAAAAGCTTATTATTTTATGGTCTCTCCTTTTGGTTTTCTTGGTTAAATATTTTTAAAAAGTGGAAACGCTAAGAAAAAATTTAGTGTTATTATTAGTATTTCATTTTAGAGTTTCAATACCACTAGACAATAACTTTAATTTCCAATACTTATTTCCATTTATAATATCTAATCTACCCAGCATTTTATACAATCACGACCATAGCACTTTACTGCACTGGAAAATGCATACTGATAAAAAGGTAAGCAGGAAACCATACTATCATTTTCTCTCTCTCTCTTCTCTCTCTTTTCCCTCCCCTCCCCTCCCTTCCCCTCCTCTCCCCCCAGCTGGGTGGTCAGGGATTATTTCTGGCTATGGTCAGGAGACTACATAATGCTAAAGATCAAACTGGGGTCTCCTAATTGCACAGCATGTACATAAACATTGAGTGCTCTATTTGTCACCAATTTATTCTCAATTACTTCTTTAATTTATCTCAAAATTTATTGTGTAAAACATTAATGAGATTAACAAGTATGTATAAGGAATAAGAAAAAAAGCTCTTACATCTCAATAAGCACTCAAAATTAAAAATTATATTTTATTTAGATCACAACAATCAAATTTTAAAAGCAACCTAAATTTTATTCTTTAAGTTACTAAATAATCTGCATATAAGAAATAGGCTATTTTGTAAAAAAGTTCCAGACAGAATCTTTTAGCTTAAAATTATAAAATACTCACTTTTTTATTTGGTCACACCTATCCATGTCAGGGGCTTACTGCTGGCTCTGAGCTCAGAAATCACTCCCACTGGGACCAAGGACTACAGGGAATACTGGGAATAGAATCCAAATCAGCTGTGTAAAATCAAGTGCACTACATAATGTATATCACTCTGTACCCAGATACTCACTTTCTAATTCATTTAACAAAGCACTGTATAGAGCATATGACCTATACTATACAAAGGACAATGTTTATGGGTATCAGTGATTTGAGAATGTGAACTAGAACAAAAACTAGAGTGTTTAAGAAATATCAGGCTGTTACATAATATGAATAAATGTCACCCAAAAAACACAACACCAAAGTACAATTTCTTAGATAATAAATGGGAAGATGAGATGAACAGAAACTTCCTCAAAAAAGAAATACAAAATGCAAAAAGGCACATGAAAAATGTTGGAGCCAGAGCGGTGGCGCAGCAGTAGGGTGTTTGCCTTGCATGCGGCTGACCCAGGAAGGACTGAGGTTCGATCCACTGGCATCCCATATAGTCCCCCAAGCCAGGAGCGATTTCTGAGTGCATAGCCAGGAGTAACCCCTGAGAGTCACCAGAGTGTGGCCCAAAACCAATATATTTATGTCGCTCTGCATCACTCAGGAATATGTAAGTCAAAACAATATTGAGATGTCTCATACCACAGAGACTAGCACACATCCAAAAGAACAAGAACTAGTGTTGGTGTAGATATGAGAAGAAAGGGAATCTCATTTGCTGCTGGTGGGAATGTCGAATGGTCTAGCTTTTGTAAAAAAAAAAAAATATGAATATTTATAAACAGTGTAAGAATTGAGTTACCATTTGACCCAGAAACTACTTCTTGGAACAGACTACAATGGCCAAAAAAACAAACAGAAGGAACGACATTTGCAACCGTATATTCCTTGCAGCACTATCCACAATAGTCAAAATGTGTAAATAACCTAGTGTTCAAGCATAGATGACTGAATAAACAAACTATGGTACATATACACAATGAAATATTACTCTCCATAAAAAAAGATAAAATCATGCAATTTGCTGCTGCATGGAGGGACCTGGAGAGTGTCATATGCTGAGTAAAGTGGTCAGAAGGTGCAAGAACTACACAAAATGACCTTTTTTATTTTTTTTTTTCAGTTTTGGGGCCACAACCAGTAGCACTCAGGGGTTACTCCTGGCTCTGTGCTCAGAAATCACTCCTGGCAGACTCAGGGGACCATATTGGATACCAGGGATTGAACCCGGGTCAGTCCTAGGTCAGCCCACATGCAATATAAATAGCCTTCCCTCTGTGTTATCTATCACTCAGGCCCCATATGTAGGATATAAAGAAATCAATGGTGAAATAACGATTACCTAATGACAATAGAAACAAAGAACCTGAGAAATCCATTGCAGAGCCTGGGGGATAGGAAAGAGAAGGGGCAAAGTCTATGAAGAGGGAAGTATACAACCAGGAGAAGGAGGTGGTGCTGAAAGATGGTAAACTGTTATGTGTGAAATCTATCAGCAACAGTATCGCAAACCACAAAGCAAAAACATTAAAAAAAAGAAAAGAAAAAAGTGCCTCTCTTAGAAGCAAACTAGAAGGTGGGAAGCAAATGGGGTGGAGGGTCCTCCCAATAATAGAGGAAAATGGGCACTGGTGAAAGGATTGGTGTTGAAACATTGCACACCTGAAACCCAATCATGAATAGCTTTGCAATTCCACAGTAACTAAAAAAAAAAAAAAATCCGAAATATAATAAAACAAATTAAACCCAAAACATAAACAAAAGGTGTGATACATGCATACAACTGCATTAATCAGAATTATTTATTATAATTACTTTATTTAAGCACATGGATACAAAATTGTTCATGACTATCAGTCACAGAATGTAAACCACCCTTCACCAGTGCACAGTTCCTGCCATCAATGTCCCCAGTTTCCCTCCCACCCATCTACCCCATCTGCCTCTGGGCAGGCATTCAAAATTCTTAAATAATAAAGTCAACTCCAGTGTTTTTACCAATTCAAAATACTAAGACCAGAGATTGATTAGCATTATATTAAAATTTTAACTTGTTAGCACGTCACCTACCTGTGACACTACTTAGGCTTTTTTAAGAAACATCATTAAACAAAAGGAATTCTAAAAATTACAATAAATCCTTGATAAGTATTACTTCACTGTGTAAAGTTCTATAATTTATGCATTTTAATTAAACTTCATACTTCCAATTAATGCAGCACAGAATATTTAGAGAAAATACCATTTTATAAAGGAATAAAGAAAGCAAAACTTTTTGTCTGCATCTATTTCAGATACATTACCCAGTAAATGTAAGTATACCTATAGGACAGTCTCTGGCACAAGTTAATAAATGTTTAATACTTACTAACTTGCCTCCCATGTTGCTTTGCAGCCAAGATTAAGGTGCTCTCCCAGGATCACCAAAAAACCCACAAATACTTTTGGTATGTTTGCAAAATGATCTTCTCATCTTTATTTGTAACACAATCTTATTATCACAATACCATTTTGCAATTGCTCCAGAAAAGCACAGAAAAAAATTGTTTCACTACTTATGTATCACTAATACTGATGTATTAATATTAGAAAATCATCCATCCTATATAATATCAATGTTTATCTTTAATTCTTCTCTTCAGAAAGATGTTTTCTTTTTTATTTTCTTTTTTTTATTTAAACAACTTTATTACATACATGATTGTGTTTGGGTTTCAGTCATGTAAAGAACACTACCCATCACCAGTGCAACATTCCCATCAACAATGTCCCAAATCTCCCTCCTCCCCACCCAACCCCTGCCTGTACTCTAGACAGGCTTTCTATACCCCTCATACGTTATAATTATTAGGATAGTTCAAAATGTAGTTATTTCTCTAACTAAACTCATCCCTGTTTGTGGTGAGTTTCATGAGGTGAGCTGCAACTTCCAGGCCTTCTCTCTTTTGTGTCTGAAAATTATTATTGCAAGAATGTCTTTCATTTTTCTTAAAATCCATAAATGAGTGAGACCATTCTGCGTTTTTCTCTCTCTCTCTCTCTGACTTATTTCACTCAGCATAACACATTCCATGTACATCCATGTATAGGAAAATTTCATGACTTACTCTCTCCTGACAGCTGCATAATATTCCATTCTATATATATACCATGGTTTCTTTAGCCATTCATCTGTTGAAGGGTATCTTGAGAAAAGGGGTAGTAGGACACACAAAGAATTCTCAGGAATTTACTCCTGGCTCTGCACCAAGGGATCACTCCTGACAGGGTTGAAGGGCTATAAAAACAGCTGGGGATAAAACCCAAGTGAAAGGTATTTTCAAAAGAGCAACTTAACATACTGAAAGTACAAATAAAAGTAGGTAAAACCTGAACAGTATACTTTGAACCTGTTATAAGTTCAAAGTAAAAATTAATACTGTAAATTGTAACTTTATACCAAAACCTCATGTTTTGAATACCTTTTAATAAATTCATAGTCTCAATGCTTACAATCAAATATGAATTACAAAAGAATTACTATTTTTATTTTCACTAAGTACAATGAAGTTCACACAATTACAATTACCCCATGGCAAACAAATAATAAGAAATAAAGGTTTAGGGAACAAAATGTATTTTCAACAAAATAGAGCTATATAAAAATAAACTTAATTACGAAATTTTTACTACAATACAAAATTATAATTCAAATAATACTGAAAATATGTAAAGGACTTACAGGAAATAGTGGAATGGAAACATGCTTAAAATTGGTATTTCTACTAATTCTTTCAAGAGTAAGAACACTACCATCACAAAAATCAGTTACTGGGACCATCCAGTATCCCAAATATATTTCAATTACATTTACAGAACACCTGACACCAGAAATAAACAGTAGCAAAATAAAAACAAGTTAAAAGCTATCTTCAAGTGGGAGGAAACATTGAAAATACAATCTTTTTGTGCTTAAAATTAAGTAACAGTTAAAATAGGGACAAACAGGGGCCGGGCGGTGGCACTAGAGGTAAGGGTGGCACTAGAGGTAAGGTGTCTGCCTTGCCTGCGCTAGCCTTGGACGGACCGCGGTTCAATCCCCCGGCATCCCATATGGTCCCCCAAGCCAGGAGTGACTTCTGAGCGCATAGCCAGGAGTAACCCCTGTGTGTCACCGGGTGTGGCCCAAAAACCAAAAAAAAAAAAATAGGGACAAACACTACAAAAAGTAATATAAATTAGAACTTTCAGATAGCTAAAATAAATAAATTTTAAAAAGGAAAAATAAATAACTCAATAATAATTGAAGTTAGAAGAAAAGTTAACCAAAATAATTTTTTCTTTGTTTTATTTTTGTTTTCGTTTTTCGGCCACACCTGGGAGTGCTCAGGGGTTACTCCTCGCTCTACACTCAGAAATCACTCCTGGCAGACTTGGGGGACCATATAGGATGTGGGATTTGAACCACCGTCCGTCTGCATGCCTGGCAAATGCCCTACCTCCATGCTATCTCTCCAGCCCTAAACCAAAATAATTTTAGAAAGAAAAAGAATCAAGAAAATTTTCCAGAACAAAAATAAGATATAAAAATATCAAAACACAACCTTCATTTAGAATATCTAGGGAAAGGGGAATAAAAGTAAACAAAAAAAAACAATAAACCAGAAAATATAGATTAGAGACATAGTACAGGTTGATTTCCTTACATACTGTCAACCCCAATTCAATTCCTAGGTACCTTTATGTTTGCTTAACACTGCTAGGAATAAACCCTGAGCACAAAAGTTAGAATAAGCCCATGCACTGCCAGGCATGAGATACACACATGAAAGAAAGGAACACAGGGAGGGAGGGAGGGAGGATAAAAAGGAGGAAGGGAGGGAGGGAGGGAGGGAGAGAGGGAGGGAGGGAGGGAGAAAGGAAAGGAGGGAGGAAAGGAGGAAGGAAGGAAAGAAGGAAGGAAGGAAGGAAGGAAGGAAGGAAGGAAGGAAGGAAGGAAGGAAGGAAGGAAGGAAGGAAGGAAGGAAGGAAGGAAGGAAGGAAGGAAGGAAGGAAGGAAGGAAGGAAGGAAGGAAGGAAGGAAACAGAACATAGAACAAAGATGATCATTGGAGCAAAATAACAGTAAAACAAATAGGGCACTTACCTTGCATACAGCCAATTCATGTTGGATCCCAGCCCCCCACCCCAATAAGATTCTGAGCCTGGCAAGGTCCCTAATACTGGACTGGTGTTGGGAAAACGTATACCTGACACGTAACTATGGATAACTGTAAATCACAACCTCATATAAAAAAGGGGGGGCAGAGAGATAGCATGGAGGTAGGTGTTTGCCTTCCATGCAGAAGGACAATGGTTCGAGTCCTGGCATCCCATATGGTCCCCCAAGCCTGCCAGGAACAATTTCTGAGCGTGGAGGCAGGAGTCAGGTGTGAACCCCCACCCAAAAAAAAAGAAAAAGGTGATCAATGAACATAATAGGAAGAAAAATGAAATCAACTATAGACTTCCCAGAACTAAATAAAGATATAAGCCTACCAAATAACCCATCACTCTTTTACAGGATGAATTAAAAGAACTATCATAATTCTCTTAGATATCATGATACTAAGAAGCAGTCTAAAAAGCAACAAACACTTCCAGAGGACAAAGTAGATTAGAATCAAATCTCTTACCAGAAAAACTTTTATTAAACGATAATGAAAGCAGGGGCTGAAGCAACAGCACAGCACACAGCGGTAGGTTGTTTACCTTGCATGTGACCAATCCAGGATGGACCCAGGTTCGATCCCCAGCATACCATATGTCCCTAAGCCTATCAAGAGTGATTTCTGAGCACAGAGCCAGGAGTGTGCTCTGAACAGTGCAGGGTGTGGCCCAAAAAAAAACAAAACAAATGATAATGAGAGCAATCTTCCAAAATTTTTAAGGGGGGGCAGAGTAAATAGTATATGATTTTTCATGTAGACTACCTTGGTTGGTTTACTCCCCAGCAACACTATTTCCCAAGCATTTCAGGGAAGGAAAAAAAAATAAGCAAGGCTCAAGTTTCCCCAAGCACTACCCAGGAGAACCAAAAAGCAACAAAAAATATAAAGGAAATTTTATTTTTAAAGTAATACTACATTTTAATTAAAAAGTAATTTTTTACTCTGTAACAACTTTACCATAAAACCAGTATTTTTTTTTAATGCATAATTTTTTTTTTTATTTAAACACCTTGATTACATACATGATTGTGTTTGGGTTTCAGTCATAAAAGGAACACCACCCATCACCAGTGCAACATTCCCATCACCCAAGTCCCAAATCTCCCTCCTCCCCACCCAACCCCCGCCTGTACCCTAAACAGGCTCTACATTTCCCTCATACATTCTCAATATTAGGACAGTTCAAAATGTAGTTATTTCTCTAACTAAACTCATCACTCTTTGTGGTGAGCTTCCTGAGGTGAGCTGGAACTTCCAGCTCTTTTCTCTTTTGTGTCTGAAAATTATTATTACAAGGGTGTCTTTCATTTTTCTTAAAACCCATAGATGAGTGAGACCATTCTGCGTTTTTCTCTCTCTCTCTGACTTATTTCACTCAGCATAATAGATTCCATGTACATCCATGTATGGGAAAAAAGACCTTTAATAAACAACAGGATATAATTATCCTCAACATCTTTTACTTACCAGGAAAGTATACATCTCTCTGGAAAGTGTTAAAAGAGAGATTTAGAAAATGAAAAAAAATGTATGGAAGTTTCACTTCTTTTTAATAATCTTTAGCATTATAATCATGAGTATCAGTACATCAATACATCAGGTCTATTGGGTGCTGATCTCAATTTTTTTTCACAGTGGTTTAATTCTTCTAAAACCTTAAGTATCTATAATTTTTTCTTCTAATTGAAGCACTATGTTTAACGAATTTCCATGGCATTGTTATCATGTTGTCTTAACAAAGGTGCTAGGAAAACTGGCTAGCCTCATGAAGGAATAAAAAGTAACTAAACCTCTATCTTACTCCATATACAAAAGTTAATTCAAAATGGATTAAAGTACTTGGTATTAAAGCCAAACAGGATACATTAAATTCATCAAAGAAAATGTAAGTAGAACTCTCTACAATACTGACTTTAGAAAACTCTTCAAGCAAACAGCCCCAATGGCAAAGAAAACAAAAGCAAAAATAAATAGATGGGACTATAACAAACATGACAATTTCTATAGCCAAAGAAACAATAATCAAAATATAAAGACACACTACTGAACAAAGGAAATTATTCACACAACAACACAGGACAAAAGATTAATTTCCAAAATAAATAAAGTATACATAAAATTCTATAACAAGAAAATAAATTCTTGATAAGAAAGGGAAAGGAACTCTAGACGCTTCCTCAAAAGACATAAAATTGGAAGAGGCAAATGAAATATTGTTCATAAATAATTATCAGAGAAATACAAATTAAAATAATGAATTATCATCTCAAACCAGTGTGAATGGTCTACATCCAAAAATAATCAGTGCTGACGGGGAAGAAGAAAAAAGAAGAAAATGATATTTGAATTTTGTTGTAATTATTGTGGTTTTGTTTTGTTTTGTTTTGTTTTTTTAAGGGGACCATACCCAGCAGTGGTTAAAAATTACACCTTGCTCTGCACTCTGGCATCATTCCTAGAAAGGCTCAGGGGACCACTGGGGAACATGCCCTGGATTGACCACATGCCAGGCAAACCATTTTAACAGCTTTACTATCACTTCTGCCCCTCTTCCATTTTTCAATAAGGTTCACTCCTGAAGTATTAGGAGATAGGGTGATTCTTTAATCTTCATCACAAGGGGTCTAGCTTGCTGGTTTACTGATTGAGGGCCCCCAGAACCACACCCTACAGTGCTAAAGAGAGACCACGTCGAGCAAAGAACTAAACTTGATGCTTCACATATGTGAGACAAGAATATATGTGTATTATCTGCTAGCCTCTAAACCCTGAATTCTATGCCCAGCCCAAATTGTATCCAGTGTTAAAGTGAACAAAAGCCATTTCTCAGATAATTTTTATTGTCAGCTTATGCTAACAAACACCTATATACCTTATATACCTCTTTTTTTTTTTTTTTTTTTTTTTTTTTTGGTTTTTGAGCCAGACATAGTTATGCTAAGGGATTACTTATGTGATTAGGGACCTCTCTGGGAGCTTGAAAGAACATAAAGGGTGCTAAGTTCCGAATCTAGGTCTTCTGAGTGAAAGGTGATATACATTGTACTATGTCTTCAAACCCTCACATACACATCCTTTTTCAAAACTGTACCTTGGGATTCACTCTAATAACTAAAAAATCCAAAACCCAGGACCAGAGAGGCAGTACAGCAGGTAAGGTCCTTGCCTTGCACAGGGCTGATGACCTGGATTCAATTTCCAGTGCCACATATGACACATATGACTTCCACAAGCACCAGAAGTGATCCCTGAGCACAGAACTGGAGTAAGCAGGCAATGACAGATGTGGCCAAAAAATTTAAAAACAAATTTCAGAAGACATGAGATCTAAGAATGAATAGGATTTGTCTAGTAATACAATTAAGTAACATATTAGCTAAATATTATATACAGAAAATGTCAATTCATTTTAGAACATCAACAAATACTGCAATTAAAAACTGAAAAGCCAAGTAATCAATTAAAAATGTACACTCTTCAACCACAGGGCAAAATTATGGTAATTCGAAAACACAGGGAAAAAAATTATAGGTCAAGTTAAAATATGACTGATTTGAGTATCAACATTTATTTTCTGTAGATCCCATACTATTTTTAAGAAATTAACATACAATTAACTTAGAAATTAGCATTTTCACATAATATAGTCCTGCTTTGAAAAACCATTGCACATTATCTATTACAAGACTGATAACATAATAAATGCTGTAATTGACAGGGAATGGGATACAGAGGTAGGGAATATAAAAATGCAAAGAGAAAATTATGAGAGGTACAAATGTCAAATAAAGTGGCAAGTTCACAGTCAATGTCTAAACACTTTCAAGTTACTGATGTTAAGTACTAGAAGTTTGGGGCCAGAACTATAGCACAGTGGTAGGGCATTTGCCTTGCATGCGGCTGATCCAGGACAAACCTTCGCTCAATCCCAGTGTTCGATATGGTCCCCCAAACAAGGAGCAATTTCTGAGTGCACAGCCAGGAGTAATCCCTGAGCATCACCGGGTATGAGCCAAAACCAGAAAAATAAATAAAAACTAGAAGTATAACCACAATGGCAATAAAAAAAATTTCTTTAGGAATAGGAAAAATGATTATTAAAAGTTAAAATATTCTTTTTGTTTTTTTGGAGTTTTTTTGGGGGGGTCACACCCAGCACCACTCAGGGGTATTACTCGGTTCTGTGCTCAGAAATTGCTCCTGGCAGGCTCAGAGTACCATATGGGATGCCGGGAACAAACCAAGGTCCGTCCTATGTTGACTGCGTGCAAGACAAACGCCCTATCACTGGGCTATCACTCCGGCCCCAAAAGTTAAAATAGTCATTATTTACAATAAGGATATAGTAGGCCACTTGAGATTAAACAAAAATAAATATATATATACACCTATATATATGTATGTGTATACATATATATGTGTGTATATGTATATACATATATATGTGTATATATGTTTATATGTATCTGTGTATATGTATATATATATGGATAACAAGGAGCCAGAAAACTAAATAGTAGAGCAGATAGGCCACTTGCCTTGCAACTAGCCAACCCACTTTCGATTCCCCACCCTCCATCGGGTCCCCCAAGATGGGCCAGGAGTCATCCCAGAGAGCAGGGTCAAGGTAATCCCTGAGCACGATGGGTGTCGCCCAAGCAGAAAAAAAATAAGATTTAAAAAATAAAATAATTTGGGCCGGAGCAGTAGCACAGCGGTGGGGCTCTTGCCTTGCTCGAGGCTGACCCAGGATGGACCTTGGTTCATCCCCAGCATCCCATATGGTTCCCCAAGCCAGGAGTGATTTCTAAGTGCATAGCCAGCAGTAACCCTTTAGCATTATCAGGTGTGGCCCAATAACAAAAACAAAAATAAATAAATAAAATAAAATAAAATAATTAAACTGGCATAATAATCAGCAGTGTCCTGGTTACTAAATTTAAATCAGATAGTTATCTTTAAGAGAAAAATAAAATGGAAAAGATAGAATAAGTGAGAATTTATACTTTTCATCTTACACCTTTGATATTCAAACTCTTAATTTACATGTCTGTTACCTCCCAAATTAAATACACACAAGCAGAAATACAAAGAAAGCTCCTCTTTCCCTAACCAATGCTATAAAAATGCTGAGAAATCTTTTGTTTTTTAACTCTTCCTATGTCCCATATATTATACCAACCATCTATTAACAGTATTGTACATAAAATGCAATTAGATTTAAGAATCACCCCAAACCCTTTATAGAATTCAGTGACAGAAAGATATTATACGTTAGAATTTCAAAGCACGCCACTTTCATTTTCACCTATTTCTCACAATGACTTTGTTATAACAGGTTTTAGAGAGTAATAAAGTAACATTAATAAAGTAAAGAGTTTCTAGTGATTAACTAACTTGAAAAAAATAAACAAGTAGTGGATCAGGAGAGGTAGTATAGGGGTTAACATGCCTGCTTTGCATGAAGATGAACCCACTTTGATGTCCAACACTGCACAAAGAGACCCAGAGCCCCTGAGAACAAAAACAGAAATAGTCCCTAAGCACCGCCCATGAGACTCAAACCCCAACCTATAAAAGGAGGGGCAGGACTGTGCTCAAGTAGAAGAACATAGAACTTATAGGGCTGATCTCTGAGATTCAATCCCTGGAAAGGCCTGGACCCTGAGTACCACTTAGCATGACCATGGTGGCCCCAGAGGCAATACAGAATGATGAACCAAAAATAATTTTAAAAAGCAATAAAATGATATATAATTTAGTAAATAGTTAAAATAAAACCCAAAAAATATCTTACAAGACAGAAATCTAAAAACTATTTCTAATTTTATAAGAATAAAAGACTTAGCCACTTTGAAAACAGTTTGGCTAGTTTATAAAGTTAAACATATATTTTACTTTAAGATCCAGAACTACCATTTCTAGGTTACTACCCAATAAAACTGAAAGCATATCATGCAAAGACACACTGAAATGTTCAGAGCAGTCTTATTTATAATAGTTCAAAATTAGAATTAGCCTAAGTGCCCATCAACCAATAAAATAAACTGGCCCAGACAGAAGACTATTATTCAACAATAAAAGGTGTACGATATACTTATTGTGTATGATCTACACAATAACATAGATAAATCTTAAAAGTAGCAAGCTGTCTGAAAGAAACAAGATACAACAATTTATAACTCTAATAAATTCTACGAAAGCAAAATTATAGTAATAACATATTAACATATTAGTGGTTGCCAAGGTTAAGAGAAAAGGACTGAGTGCATAAAGAATAAGGAGGGGCTGGTGGGATAGCATGGAGGTAGGGCATTTGCCTTGTATGCAGAAGGACAGTGGTTAGAATCCCGGCATCCCATATGGTCACCAGCCTGCCTGAAGCGATTTCTGAGCGTATTGCCAGAAGTGACCCCTGAGCGCTGCCGAGTGTGACCCAAAAACCAAAAACCAAAAAAAAAAAAAAAAGAATAAGGAAACTTTGTCTATAATAGAAATGTTCTATAGCATGATTCTAGTGTTTATTTTACTGCTGCATTAATCTGGCAAACTTCATCAGTTATAAATTCAAACATCAGTGGATTTTACTGCATGTAAATTATAACTCAGTATGTCTTTTTGTTGTTGTTGTTTTGTTTTTTTGGGGGGGGCCACACCTGGTAACGCTCAGGGGTTACTCCTGACTATGCACTCAGATATCGTTCCTGGCTAGGGAGGACCATATGGGACACTGGGAATCAAACCGAGGTCCGTCCTGGGTCAGCTGCGTGCAAGGCAAATGCCCTACCTGAGCTATCTACTAGTACATATCACATTTAACTACTGACAACAGCTTTTCAGCACAGATAGTAACTTCATTCAAAAAAAATACTAAAATAGCTATGTAAAAGAATCAGATGATGCAAAAGAACTTAAAGGGTGTCTAAAAGGAACCTCCCCTAATCCTACTCAACTTGGTCATGTGAACAAAATAACATTGCCTGGCAAGTAAATCTAGATTCTAAACTCTAGATTTCTAATAAATACATGGACCATACAAGCAGGTGATTCACAGAGGATAAACTAAGCTTTTCATGGAAAAGTTCTTTCTTTAATATTAAAAATTATGTATTTCACTTAGTTATCTAAAGTAAAAGTGAACAAGAAACACTAAAATTAGGTAATAAAAATTAAAAATATAAAATTAAAATATACACATACATACACACACCGAAAGAAAAGGAAAAAAATAAAATGACCATTTCTTCTTGGATCTCTTACTCCAGAACTTTTACTTACCGAATTTATGGGATTGCTGAATCCAAGAATTTATTTTCCTTTCAGCAATTTAAGTCATTCCCCTGTCACCATCCCAAATGGTAATATATCTTAACACTTTACACTTACAGACTTACATGTTCTTAAATGCATATATGATTATTTTCTTCATATTGCAACATTCCAGAGACATCTCAGTAAATGTAGGATATTTGGTAAAAAAAAAAAAAAAAGGCACAAACTTTTTTACTAAGATGCCTATATAAAAAGATGGCAGAAAGCCAAACTATCATAATATTTAGAATCCCTAAATAACAAACTTAATATGTTAATTATCACTTCTTTCTTACTGGACATCATGTCAGTTTCTTTGTAAAAAGCATCAGAAAAAATGCTTCCAGGATACCATTAACTGCTTAGCAGCACACTTACCAACCAAATTATTTTTCTTTGCTGAACACTTACCCCTCTTCTGAACCCAACCTTCTTTCACAATGGTAACATCGCTCATGATGGCTCCCTTCTGAGCCCCCAACTTGGAGAAACGGTACTTTGTGATAACAGCTTTGGGGTTTGGAATCTCTGCTGCTGCTGCTGCTGCTGTTGCTGCCCGTCCCACTCTCTAGTGATGACTCAGCCTGGAAGGAAGTATTGAAGAAAAGATTTTTTTTCCATTCTTGCAACTCACACAGCAATAACAAACAACTGATTCTTTGTGACTGTCTTCAACTGGCCTGACCTCACATAAAAGTTCTAGCTCTTAAAACTGGGAAAATTATTTATTAAATAGTTCTAAAATGAAAGCACTTCTATGGTCTTGTGACAGATTTCAAATAACTTTTAACCTAAAATTTTACAGGAAAAATGTCAAGAAAACCACTGTCACACCCACAAAAATACAGAAAATTTGCCTTATAAGAGTTTGAGATGAAAAGAGACAAGGCTAAGACAACTAAATCATGAAGTAGGTTGTTTCAAAATCCCTATAAATTCAAAAACTAAAGACAGAGAAATTGTAAACAAATTTAACTGTTGTATTTTATTTAAAATGCTAGAAACTTTGCATGTCTTGTTCCAGTAACTTTTATTTATATTACATTAAATAAGACAAATAACATTTAAAAAATATCTTTTTTCATTTGTTTTAGGGCCACACATGCAGTTCTCAGGGAAAAATGCTCAAATTCGAATACTCCAGGAAGTGCTCAAGCAGATATATAGTACTGGGGATTAAGCAGGGTCTACTACTTGCAAAATATGTGCCTAAACCCTATACTATTTCTGTGGCCCCAAAAATCATTTTATAGTAGTAAAAATAAAGTTAATGTGAAATGAAAAAAATAACATAATCTTAGAAATATATCAACAACTATGATAACTGCTTATATCTATTATTCAAGGCAATCTTCAAAAACGACCTATACAATTATTACTAAATTAATACAAAATCCATTTCATACATGTGGAGACTCAAACTCATAGCACTTTGCTAAGTGAGTATCAAAACAGTTAAAGAGATCATTCGGTGTCAGGGATTAAACCTGAGGACTCTATGTAATATATATTCTCTTGTTCTCTTTATTTCTTTCTCTATCTCTCTTCCCTCCTTCCTTCCTAACTTCCATCCTATCCCACCCCACATCTACTAATATCTCAACTACTAGTCTTAATTAAAGACAAGAAAAGTCAAAAGAGTTGGGAGATAGTATGTGATGGTCAAGTGATGGGTCTAGAATACACCTGACCACACCAGCTGTTGCCCTGGTGTTCCCTAGCACCTCTGCACTAGCAGGAGACCCAGCATCCTAAGGCCAGAGTAGCACTGCATCCTCAGTGCCCTGCACAGAACTGCTGACCCAGATGACCAAAAATCCTTAGTGGAGCCTCAGGATCTCCCTGAGCACTACTTGAAAGCCTTCTACTCCAAAAAGAAGCCAAAATAATCTGTGAAAAATTGATAACAAATTTACAAGTTTAGAGACTGGATTTCTCAATATGCAAATAAGAAAAAATGGTATTTCAATATTTGGAGTATCATGTTTTTGAAATTAAAAAATATTATAGGGGAAAGATAGCCATGTATGCTCTGGTCCCCTACCAGCACTCATTCCTGAACACAGAACCAGAAGTAAATCTTAACATAACATCAAGTGTAGCCTGAAAACAAAAATAAATTTCCTCATAAAGAACAGTTCTTTCTGGGACAAAAGTCTGAAATTTACCCAGTGGATCTCTGTAAGGCATCTTTTAGTATAATACCCTAAAAAATATAGTTTAATGTCAGAAATGTGGCTTCAGTGATAGAACACATTTGTCCTGGGGTTTGATCTACTACATGCCACACCCCTACCTCCAAACCTTGTCCCACACCCCCTCCTCACAAGCATTGCCAGGTCTAAGCATGAGAGGCTTACCTACACTCCCAAGAGTGACTCGCACTCAAAATATTCTCACATACATAGCAATGAGCTTTACAGCATTATGTTCCATTGTCTCTCTCAACCAAAATTTAAAAAAAAAAAAAAAGTCAAGGTAAAATTGAGTTAGAACACTGCCACATAAAGGGATGCATAGTGTTTCAGTCATATTGAGGTGTGGTCCAAGAACAGAAAAAAGATCCTCATTTTTAAATAACCAGAAAAAAATTGGATGAATAAACTGTTTTCTCCTACTGGATTTTATCCATCAAGATAGACACCCCAACCATTGAGCAATTAGGAATCAAGACTAACATCCTCTTTCTAAGAAAACCTGAGAAGGTTTGTGTGATTGAATAGAAGGCCAAGTTTTCATATGTCATGAGTCTGAAGGAAATACCACTGGAGGGCATGGGAAGAATAGCCTCAACATCATCAAGGTCTACTACTGTTGAAGTCAAAAAGGATTTTAGAATCTGAGTGTATTTTCCCAAAATATGCTTGACAGAAGGCTTAAGAAATACGATAAAAATAAGAAATGTAAAAATAAAAACAAAATTAAGTTTGGAATTCCATAAAACATACCTTTATCTTGAAATATAATTATTACTAAAGGTAAAATTTATGTAAGCTTATTTATAAAAAGCAAACTTAGTTTGATATACGTGCTTTTTCCCCTTATTAACACCAAAACAATATCATTATACCAAATAAAAAGAAACAAAAAGCCCCTCATAGAGTAATTACTCTAACCATCATTTCTATTTGATTTATGTAACATTCTGAGAATATCAGATGGCTAACTTCCTACATATAACTCTAGATAACTGAAAGGGTTAATATTATTTACAATACAGATTATAAAGTAACTATATACTAGAAACACTAACAAGAAGTGATGTCCAGCATAGCTCCAAAACAGATCTTATCACAAACACACTAGCAAAGAACTTCACATGAATTAAAAGTCATTCTCTGCCTATGAAACTACATGAACTAAGGGAAAAGTTGTATCTTAATATTTGGAGTTAGAAATGTCAGTGACATATAGCAACAAGGGAAAAATATGCACAAAATGTGCATATGTACAGAATATGCACAAAAATATTACAGCACATTCATGAAGAACAACAGAAAAAAGCATTTTCAAAATTTATTTTTATTTGTTATGCAAACATTTTATTGATCACAATTTCAGGCTAGAAGGCACCTTCATTTTATAGCCTAAATAAACAAAAAGATCAAGATAGATGAAGTACTTGCTCAGGACACACAGCTACTTTATTGCAGAAGCAAAAACAGAATCAGACACATACTCTTCCCACTTGCACTACCTCTCCTATTAAAAAAAAACTTTAACCACAATATGAACATCACCCCAAACCAGAGTATTACTTTACAATGAAATTATTTTCAAACCCTTTTTTATGATCATTTGGATAGTAATAAAGGCAGCCATTTGGGTAGAAAAATGAATGCTACTGATCCTTAAGCAGTGAAAAATAATTTTCATCAGTGGAAATGCTCATCTTTCTAACACATTCCTACTCAAGTCTTTCATGTTACTAAAAGCACTGATCTGCAAAATGATGAGCTGGATTTTAGGACTAATATCTGCTTTCCTGTGTACTGGATTTCACCTCCTCCTACATTCCAAAAACTTCTCTTAAAATGTTTGTAATCCAATGGGCTATATTGGACAAAAGTTGATGTATTACTTTAAACCTATTTCATTAAATGTTTCATTACCAGGTAATCTAATTATCACACTCATATTTCACAGAATCATCTTGGCAATTTGCCTTAGAATTTACCCCAAGTTAACTTTATACAGAATTACTTGAGACTTTGATGATAACTAGATTTAAATGTCATTTTATGAGCACTTGCTTCACAATCTGGATTTGATCCCCAGCATAGTATGTATGGGGTTCCCACATACACACACAAGCTTGTCAGGAAAGATCCATGAGTCAGGAATAAGCCTTAAGTTCACCCTGTGTGGCCCAAAAACCAAAAAAAGTAAATTAAATAAATATCATTGTACAACTTAAAGATACTTGATATGTTTTAGGTCTTTTAATAGCATAATTATTTAGTAGAGCTATCTACTATGCCTGGCACATAAAAATCAACAAATGTGGATTCAATGAATGAGTAAACGAATGAATGAAAATAGTTTTAAAGAACAGAATATACAAACTAATAATGTAAGTCAACATACTGGTATTATGCCATATTAATGATATAGGTGAAAAAAACTTAACATTAACATTATTAAGTTACCCTAGATATATAAGGATAAGTATAAGTACAACAAATATTCTTCCCTTATTCATTAGAGCAAGTTTACTATAGGTTTCTATTTATGTTAAGGGCTAGCAATTTAAGACGATCACTGCAAATCTTATACAAATCAAGTATCGATACTACACAAAATTATCCATTATGGGGGCTAGAGTGAGAGCACAATTGGTGGAATGTTTACCTTTTCACATGGCCAACCCACGTTAGATCCCAAGCATCCCAGCCAGCCAAAAGTGATTTCTTTTAAGGTTTTGGTTGTTTGTTTTGAGGCCACACCCAGCAGCTCTCAGGGATTACTCCTGGCTCTGTACTCAGGAATCCCTCCTGGAAGGGTCAGGGGGCCATATGGGATGCTGGGGAACAAAATCGGTCAGCAGAGTGCAAAGCAAGCGCCTTTGGTTGTAGGTTCCAGCTCCAAGAGTGACTTCTGAGCATAGATCCACGAGAACACCTGAGTACCGCTAGGTGTGTTCAAAATAAATAAACAAAAAGTATCCATAATGAAAGAAAAAAGAAGACTGCCTATTTTATATATAAGAATTGTTAAAGGCTCGTACATATGGCAAATAACCATATAATTTTCAGTAAAATTGAACTTATTCAAACATTTTTAAAAATTACTCAAAAATGTTTATTTAGTCAATAAATATTTACAATCTACTAAACATGAATTTTATACTGAGTAAAATAGAAAACAAGAGAAACAAAGCCCTTAAATATCTTTCCTAACATAATTATCAAAGTAATTTTATATAAATTAAATTGATTGGACTCTAAAAGAAAATTGTGTAGTAACTATTGTGTAAGAAGTTATTTGAAGGAATACATAGCTTCATGGATAAACAACAGCTCAGAAACTTCACAGATAAAAACTAGCCTTAAAGGAAAAACTGAAAGGTCTACTCTAAGACAAGAGAGACCAACAAACACAGCAAACTTACCTACAAAGATGACGTTAAATCCTATGACAATCATCCCCCTCAATGTCAATGAATTAAATTCACCAATTAAAAGACACAGAGTGGCAAAATGGGTCAAAAAGATGAATCCAACTTTCAACTACCTACAAAAAACACATCTGAATAGTTAGAACAAACACAGACTCAAAATAAAAGGCTGGAGGAAAATCATCCAAGCAAACAACACCCTCAAAAAGCTGGGGTGGCCATATTAATATCTGATGACACCAACTTTATACTCAGAAAAGTGGTAAGGGATAAAGATGGACACTATGTACTAATCAAAGGATATGTGCAACAGAAATAAATCAGACTATTAAACATATATGCACCCAATGAGAGACCAGCAAATTATCTAATACAATTAAGACAAATCTGAAAGAAGAAATCAATAATAACACAATAATTGTGGGAGACCTCAACACGGCCCTATCACCACGTGATAGGTCAACCAGACTGAAACCCAACAAAAAAAAAAAAAAGAGGACTAGTAGATATATATAGGACACTCCATCCCAAAAAACCTCGATACACATTCTTCTCCAATACACATGGGTCACTCTCCAGGATAGACTACATGCTGACAAATAAAACATACCTCCATAAAATCAAGAGGATAGAAATCTTGCAGGCTACCTTCGCTGACCACATGGCTCTGAAATTAGATGTGAACTAAAAAGCCACACAGAAGAAAAACTTTAACAATTGGAAATTAAACACCCTGCTACTGAACAACCAGTGGGTCCGAGATGAAATCAAAAAGGAAATCAAAACTTTCCTGGAAACAAATGATAATGAAGACACAAACTGCCAGAATCTATGGGACAAAGCAAAAGCGGTCCTGAGAGGAAAATTTATAGCTCTACAAACACACATCAGGAAGGAAGAAGGAGCATACCTGAATAACTTAATGACACAGCTCAAAAAATTAGAAAATGACTGAGAAAAGGAACCAAAAATAGGGAGACAGAAGGAAATAACAAAGCTGAAAGCGAACTCAATGAAGTGCAAAACCAAAAAACAATCTGAAAGATCAACAAAAGCAGAAGTTGGTTCTTTGAAAAAATAAGCAAGAATTATAGACCATTGACAAAACTCACAAAGAAAGAGAGAGAGAAATCTGATAACCCATATTAGAAATGAAAATGGGGAGATCACAACAGATATTGCAGAAATCCAAAGGGTAATCAGAGACTATTTTGAGAAATGTTATGCTACTAAACATGAGAACCTAGAAGAAATGGAAAAATTCTTGGACACTTATAAGCTTCCACATTTAAGTAAGGAGGATGTAGCATATCTAAACACCCTCATCACTACTGAGGAAATTGAAACTGTAATCAAACATCTGCCCAAAAAGAAAAGCTCAGGTCCAGATGGATTTACTAATGAATTTTTTCAAATCTTTCAAGACGAGCTACTACCAATCCTAGCCAGGCTCTTCCATGAAATTGAAAAAAATGGGAACACTCCCAAACAGCTTTTATGAAGCCAACATCACCTTGATACCAAAATCAGACAGAGACGCTGCCAAAAAAGAAAATTACAGACCAATATCCCTGATGAATGCTGATGCAAAGATCTTCAACAAAATCCTGGCAAATATGATCCAATGCATCATCAAGAAGATCATACACTACGACCAAGTAGGTTTCATCCCAGGAATGCAAGGATGGTTTAACATCCGTAAGTCTATCAACATAATACACAACATCAACAACAAGAAAAATAAAAATCACATGATCATATCAATAGACACAGAGAAAGCATTTGATAAGGTCCAACGCCCATTCTTGATCAAAACTCTCAGCAAGATGGGAATGGAAGGAACCTTTCTCAATCTAGTTGAAGCCATCTACCACAAGCCAATGGCAAATATTATTCTCAATGGAGAAAAATTAAAAGCCTTTCCTCTAAATTCTGGTACAAGACAAGGCTGTCCGCTCTTACCACTCCTCTTCAACATAGTACTGGAAGTTCTTGCTATCATGATCAGGCAAGAAAAAGATATCAAGGGAATTCAGATAGGAAAGAAAGAAGTCAAGCTCTCATTGTTTGCAGATGACATGATACTCTACTTAGAAATCCCTAAAGACTCTACCAAAAAACTTTTAGAAACAATAGACTCATATAGCAAGGTGGCAGGCTACAAAATTAACACACAGAAATCAATGGCCTTTTTATACACCAATAATGATAGGGAAGAGAAGGAAATCAAGAAAACAATCCCATTCATAATAGTGCCACACAAACTCAAATATCTTGGAGTCAACTTGACCAAAGACTTGAAGGACCTATACAAAGAAAACTATAAAGCCCTGCTCCAAGAAATAAGAGAGGACACACGAAAATGGAAACACATACCCTGCTCATGGATTGGCAGGATTAACATCATTAAAATGGCAATACTTCCCAAAGCATTATACAGATTTAATGTGATCCCCCTAAAAATACCAATGACATTCTTCAAAGAAGTGGATCAAACACTTATGAAGTTCATTTGGAACAATAAACACCCTCGAATAGCTAAAGCACTCCTAGGGAAAAGGAAAATGGGAGGCATTACTTTCCCCAACTTTAAACTGTACTACAAAGCAACAGTTATCAAAACAGCATGGTACTGAAATAAAGACTGACACTCAGATCAGAGGAATAGGCTTGAGTTCTCAGACATTGTCCCCCAGACATACAATTACCTAATTTTTGACATAGGAGCAAGAAATCCTAAGTGGAGCAGGGAAAATCTCTTCAACAAGTGGTGCTGGCAGAACTGGTTAGCCACTTGCAAAAAAAGCGAACATAGACCCCCAGTTATCCAAATAGATTAAAGACTTTGATATCAGACCTGATACCATAAGGTATATAGAACAACACGTTGGTAAAACACTCCATGACATTGAGACTAAAGGCATCTTCAAGGAGGAAACTATACTTTCCAAACAAGTGGAAGCAGAGATCAACAGTTGGGAATACATTAAACTGAGAACTTCTGCACCTCAAAAGAAATAGAGCCCAGGATACAAGAGTCACCCACAGAGTGAGAGAAACTATTCACCCAACACCCATCAGTTAAGGGGCTATATCGAAAATATACAGGGCACTGACAGAACTTTACAAGAAAAAAAATCTAATCCCATCAAAAAATGGGGAGAAGAAATGAACAGACGCTTTGATAAAAAAGAAATACAAATAGCTAAAAGGCACATGGAAAAATACTCATCACTAATCATCAGGGAGATGCAAATCAAAACAACGATGAGATACCACCTCACACCACAGAGATTGGTGCACATCACAAAGAATGAGAACAATCAGTGCTGGCAGAGATGTGGAGAGAAAGGAACTCTTATCCACTGCTGGTGGGAATGCCGTCTAGTCCAACCTCTATAGAAAGCGATATGGAGATTCCTCCAAAATCTGGAAATTGAGCTCCCATTCGACCCAGCTATTCCACTCTTAGGGATATACCCTAAGAACACAAGAACGCAATACAAAAACCCCTTCCTCACACATATATTTATTGCAGCACTATTCACAATAGCCAGGCTCTGAAAACAACCAAGATGCCCTTCAGCAGACAAATGGCTAAAGAAACTGTGGTACATATACACAATGGAATATTATGCAGCCATCAGGAGAGATGAAGTCATGAAATTTTCCTATACATGGATGTACATGAAATCTAACATGCTGAGTGAAATGAGTCAGAGGGAGGGAGAGAGACACAGAATAGTCTCACTCATCTTTGGGTTTTAAGAAAAATAAAAGTCATTTTTGCAACAATCCTCAGAGACAATGAGAGGAGGGCTGGAACTTCCAGCTCACTTCATGAAGCTCACCACAAAGAGTGGTGAGTGCAGTAATAGAAATAACTACACTGAGAACTACCATAATCATGCCTGTCTAGAGTAGAGGTGGGGGTGGGGTGGGATGGAGGGAGATTTGGGACATTGTTGGTGGGAATGTTGCACTGGTGAAGGGGGTGTTCTTTACATGACTGAAACCTAGTCACAATCATATATGTAATCAAGATGTTTAAATAAAGAAAAAAAAGTTTCAAAAAAAAAAGTATACAAGACAAAGGTGAACATTCCCCAATTTTCTCTTTCCTTTTCACCTAGCCTTTTGATATGTAAAAGTCCATCTTTATCTTACTCCACTGGCCCCAGTTCAATTTTGTGCAGAGAATAAAGAAAGGGCAATGTGGCTTTAGTGCAGAGACTATTTCCCAAGAGGGAAAAGCCACTGAGTCTATGACTCTCTCTTGACTGGCTTGGTTTATTCATAATTCCTGGGGGTGAAAATATGCATGTGCAGTGATTTACAACATGGGGATTTATTTTACACTATTGAACAATTTTGAAGACAGGGAAATTGAGACTAACCAATGATGGTATCTTTTCTCCCAGTATTCTAACAAATTAGTGACAACTAAAAAAGTATGGCTACCAGAAGTTTGCATATTCTATCACTTTTATTCCCAAGTAACAGTATATAACTTCTGAAAGCATTAACACTTGTAAAAGTTACAACCATGTTTGTATCAAATTTTCTTAGAAACTTAATCAAACACTTAATGATTTAAAATTAAGCATGGCATCAAATTTTAACAAAGAAAAACTGAAAGCAAACTGACAAAGAGAAGGCACCCCATTTCTCACAAATAAAATTTTCTCTATGCCACCTTTTAAATTTAAAGTTGTAATTCTGTAACTTTCTCTAAGCCATAATAAACATGATTGTAATACTACATGCATAGTATATACCGGCAAGCCCACACTTTATATAATTAATCTTAGATATAATAGCACAGGGTACCTCAGCTGAAAGTCATATCCTTTTAAGCCCCAGGAGATTCCAGTGGGCCAGAACATTGTGCTAATACACTCAGTGAATGAATAATTTTGTTAGTTTAAAGTATAGAAGACAGTCAAGGATAACCATAATACAGTTCTATTCATGAACAAATATCTCATAACATATGAATAATGCTATCTAAAACTTTACAAAGATGTAGGGGACCTACAGCAATAATACAGCTGGGAGATGCTTGCCTTGCTCAAAGAAGACATGGATTCTATCACCAGCACCCCCCATATGTTACCTCAAAACCCACCAAAGGTGATTCCTGGGCAAAAAACCAGGAGTCAGCCCTGAGCACTAGCAGGAATAGCAGCAAAAGAAAAAAAAGAAGAAAAAAAAAAGCTAAAATGCTGAAATGATGGGGAAATGCAAGACAACTTACCCCTCACATCAGATAAATAAACCAGACTGTTCCTTTCAAGTGTTGTTAACCACTGAAGTGAGTAGGCTATACATTCTGAATACCTTTTTAATTTCCAGAATACAATAAAAATACAGTTTGTGGGTTGTTTTGAAACTATAGATATCTTCACTGAGTTTTACATTGTGGAAAAATACTTGAATGAGCACAATGATTTAGATTTTACACAATATGCCAACTTGCTTCATCTTAAAAATTAACTTTACAAACTTTATACAAAAAATATAAACTGTGGGACCAGAGTGATAGCACAGTGGTAGGGCATTTGCCTTGCATGTGACTGACCCAGAATGGACCTAGGTTCAATCCCCTGTGTCCCATATTGTCCCCCAAGCCAGGAAGGATTTCTGAGTGCATAGCCAGGAGTGACCCAAGTGTCACAAGGTGTGGCCCAAACATACACACACTCTCTCAAAAAAAAAAAAAATAAGATACACACACACACACACACATACACTATATAAACCGGGTCCAGAGTGATAGCAGTGGTAGGGGGTTCCTGAACACGGGCAACCTGGAATGGACCCCAGTCAATTCCTAGCATCCCATATAGTCCCTGGAGCCTACCAGGGGTGACTTCTGAGCACAGAGCTATGAATAATCCCTAAGCAGCACAGGGTGTAACCCAAAAACCAAATATATATATATATATATATATATATATAGGTATAAATCACATTCCCTCTCTTCCTAAACCCTATTTACAGCTCCTAAGTACCATTTCAAATAGACACTCATTTTCACCAAATAAATATTAATTTGTGGTATATTTGAAACACTAAGAAAGTGCTTACTATCTCACCAAGTCTGGCTTACCCAAACTACAAAACAGGGCTACTAAAAATTTACCACTACATTTCTCAAATAAAGTGATTTATAGCTATGTGAAAACACTTATAAACAGCACAGAAGGTTGAAGGCTGTTGCTAAAAGAATTTCCATTACACATTAGCACTGTTAAGAAATTATTTTAGGGGCCGGAGCGGTGGTACAAGCAGTAGGGCATTTGCCTTGCACACGCTAACCTAGGACAGACCACGGTTCGATCCCTGGGCATCCCATATGGTCCCTCAAGCCAGGAGCGATTTCTGAGCACATAGCCAGGAGTAACCCCTGAGCATCACCGGATGTGGCCCAAAATCAAAAAATGGGGGGGGGGGGGGTAAAAATAAATTATTTTAAAATCTCGATGAGAAAAATTCACCTGTATACCCACAGACAATTAGTATATGGTCTATTAAATACAAAAACCAATTTGATAGATACTGAAACTTAGTTAACCAGCAGATACTTAAACTACACTAAGTTTACTGCAACTGTGCATTCTAAAAAGCTCTGAATAGGGAGGGCACATGTATTGCTGGACACATGTACTGCTGGATACATGGTACCTAAGCACCTGTCGCCCAAATCTCCCCTCCTTCTTGCTATGTGGACTTTCATACATACATGCAGGGTTTCATGCTTTGAAGCCCTCATGTTTGATTATGTTAGTCCCTCCCTCTCTCCATCCCTCCTTCTTTCCTCACTTTCTTGATGTTATTCAATCCTTCCTTCCTTCTTTCTTCATTTCTTTCTTTCCTTTCCTTCTTCCTACCCTTCTCTCCCTCCCATCGAATCTCCTCCCTCCCTTCCTCTCTCTCTTTCTCTTCCCTTCCCCCCAAGAGATGTTTCCAACTCTTTTCTACCATTATACTAGATTGGTCTGTTAATTCTCTATGCCAAAGATTCCTCAATCATAAAAATAAAGGTGTCGCTTGAGATGACTAGCTCTAATGCTCTTCCAGAACTAAAAATTGATAATCCTTCAACTTCAGATCTACAGAGTATATATTTAAGCTACAGATGTCATCTTTGATAGCAACATCATATCCATACATATATTCTATCCACACAAGTTTTGTAGAGAGGCAGGATAAAATATTCAAGAAATAATTCCACTCTAAACCCTACATTTCTCAATATAGCAGAAAAATAATTCTCAGGTGAAAAGTATTTCTACTGATTTCTTCATAGTAGTGTTTTACTTTTCCCTTGAATACTGGAAAATATACCCATTCAGAAAAATGAAATTAGTAGTCGGTTATAAGCCTAAAGAATATAAAAATGTAAAACTAAAAAGTAAAAGCAAATCTATATAGGTCAAAAAATACCAATTTATAGACTACGGAACACAGCCTTGCAAAGGGTATCTGCTTACATAAAATCTGTTAAAGGTAGGGCTTGATTTATCAATAGTACAACCAACCAGAGTTCAAACCCTATACTACATATGGTTCTCCAAGTCCCCCAATCCCCACCAGGGGTGATCCCTTAGCATAGGGCCAGGAGTAAGCCCTGAGGGACAACTGGGTGTGGTCCAAAACAAAAAACTTGTCCAAAGTCTCCAGGGCTACAATAAAAGGACTGACTACATAAGCCACTTAATTAAGCATTTCAAACAAGAAATGAAACTTTTTGTATAAGTCAACCTAATACCAGTGGAGATTATTGTACTAGATTTTTCAAGATTTAGCGCTGTTAGTGTGAAATCTAGTAATAAGGGGGGGGAAAAACATGTTATGAAAACAACACTAAAAGAAAATATAAAAATCAAGAATGCTAAAATGAATTTTATGTCAGAGTTTTTTCTCATGTGAAAATAACTTTCAAAAGTGTAGCTGGAGTTATGAAAAGTAAATGAATTTGTATGAGTAAAGGGCATATATTACACAATATGATACATGTCAACTCTAAATTGACTTGAGCTCTTTCACATGTAAGGACATATTATATTAGAGTAATATATCGAAAGTAACATCACTTAATTCAGAGCTATTATTACAATACATGAGCCCAATATTCTAATATATCAATATTCTAATACTGATGAATTGATACTTGGGGTCAAAAACAACAACTTCAAAAGATTTCACTATTTTGATACAAATGTACAAAAATTATCGCTATTATATCAGCTATAAAATTAAATGCATCTCACATTACCAGTGATTTGGTCAAAAAAATAAAAATTGTTTCTCTGCATTGCATTTTATACATTTTATTCAAATCAAAATAGCTTTAAACTAAATGTTTAATACTTGAACTTTAATCACACTATAAAATAAGATCTTACCAAATCAAGCTAAAAAAATCCAATCATCAAGTCATTAGCAATAATTGCTATATCATCCCTAGGGTGAATTCTTTAACTAAAAGGTATAACAACAAAGAGAGAGTAGCTATATCTTTCAAACATAAACGAAGTTCAAGTAAATTCTAACCTTTCATAAAATTAATCTGCAAAACAGATCACTATTTTTAAAAAAGCCGAAATGGTTGAAATGCTCCATTATTCTGTATAATACAGTATCTCTCAAATGTTTAAATTAACAACTAGATTTTTATTGCCCCCCCCCCACACACACACACACAGCTGTGCACAATCACTCAGGGTGGTGCCCTGGGGACCATAACTGAAGACAAGAATCAAATTAGGTCAGCCTCCAGCAAAGCAAGCACCCCACCCTCCAGCTCCAACAAGGTAGATTTTTTTAATCTCAACTTCACACAGAATTCAAAGTTGAATTTCATGTTGTTCAACCAATACACCTTTAGATTTTCAATGGTTCTGAAAGCAATCTTTCTAAAAGTAATGATCTCCTGGATAAAATGTATGTAATAAGGGTTTAATCAGGCTAGTGCTGAGCACACAGGTCCCTCTAATATTTGTTGAATACATTAATTAAATCTTAAATAAAATGCACAGCTACAAAATTACACAGTCAAGATAGAATCCAGAACTCTTAACAACTTACACTATGCCAAACTAAAAATTTGAAGTTACAAAACAATTCATTCAAATAAGCATTACCAAAAGTTAAGGTAGGAAAGAAAATGAGTAGTTTTACATATTTTGATAAATTATTTATAAGTATTTGAAATACTAAAAAAAATTAAACGGCTACTGCAAATTCAACATAAAACAAAATTTCTATGTTTATCTAAATTCTAGTGCTATCTCATTCATGTGCTCTCTCTGCGTCTTCATTTTAAAATTATTTTAAAGCCAAAGATGCAGGACTAAACACGAGTAAGAAAAACAAAAGGTAACTCTTGAATTTTCTTTAAAAAGTTCCAAAGTTAGAACTATGTATTGAGAAAAGAAATCCTATCTTGTATATTCATTCATTCATTCACGTTTTAAACAATCAACTCCAGGATTCTTCCTATAATATATAATTTACAATGGTTGGTTCTTAGACTAATCTGCTTAATTTATTTTCATCGCTAATGAATTTTCATATATATGTAGAATCTAATAATTTTCCACCCCAGTCACTACAAACCACCACCAATGGTTTATAGCTGTCTAAAAGATTTTATCAACCTGTACTTAAAGTAGCACACACACCCAAATCGATGAGACAATTGGCAATGTATTAATGAAGTGGAAGTCATGATTTCACATCCTTTAACTTCATGATAAAGTGTGAATATTCTATTGACACTAGAAATCAATCCATAGATGCGTGAAGTTTCCCTGTTGAATTTTTAGCAGGAAATGAACCAATCAGAAGCTAGTTCCAAATAGTTACCCACTGGTAAAATAAATAAATAAAATCTTAAAAAGCTGGTCTTATTTTCCTAACTTGAATACGAAGAAAAAGTAAATGAGCATCCTAGCCTGATGGATACACTCTTTTGCTTGCTGAGCAAAACTATTGCTGATATTTAAAATGTGGCCCCAAAGTGGTTGTTATATTATAGTCAATGTAGGGTGCCTGGAACGAAAGACCCAGGCAGGCAAGGAAAGGTTGGGTTGGGTTGGGTTGATCCATCCATCCATCTACCCATCCCGCTTAGGAGTCAGGCTAGGATTGGAGCCGGGGCACTGAAGGGCACGAGCCCGCATCGTGGCTGATGCAGACCGCGGTGCAGGAGGAGGAGGAGAAGAAGGAGGAGGAGGAGGAGGAGGCGGAGGCGGAGGCAGAGGCAGAGGCTGGTTTGTTTACTTGCACAGCCCAGCGGCCACGGATGCCATCCTGCCATCCGCCAGCGGCGACAGCATCCCTGGATCCCACCGACCGACCGACCGACGTTGCTGCGGCTGCTGCTGCTGCTGCTGCATCTTCCGCACATTTTCTATTCTTGGCACCAACTCCCGAGCGGATCAGAACCCCAAGTACGATTCAAAACACAGATGCGCGGGGCCCACCTGCCCAGCCCGCGCACGCCCCGGCCCCCCAAACCCCACAACCCCACCCCCAACCGCAACAACCAGCGCCTTCTTTCCCAGTGCAAAAAAAAAAAGGTGGTGGGACAGAGTGCGTGTGCAAAGGAGACACCCCCGTAACAACCCCAGGGGCAAGCGCCTGCAAGGCCCCGACCCCCACCGCACCCCGCCCCGCCCCACCCCACCGCACCGCACCGCACCCCACCCCGCCCAGGCGCACAGACAGCGCGGCAGACAGCCCCCTCCCGCCACCCAAACACCCCGACTGACGGACTGACTGACTGACAGGACAGACACCGGCGCGGGGCCCCGCGTTACATAACCTCGCCGCCACCCGGGTCGAGGCGGGCAAGCGGGCGGGAGAGGGGCGCCCCCTCCGCGCGCCCCCCGTCCCCGTTCCGGCCCCGGGCGCGGTGGCGCAGAGACGGGCGGGGCCGGGACCGCTCCACTAGGCCGGGCGCAGCATCCCGCGCAGCCCGGCGCACACAGACACGCTCCCCCGGCCCCGCGAGGCGCCCCCGAGCCCGCGCCCCGCCTGCGCCCCCGAGGAGCGGCGCGGGGAGGCCGGGCGCGGCCGGAGGGCGCCCGGGCGGGGGGCGGCGGCTGCTAGTTACCTGCAAAGGCGGCGGAGGCGCGGGCGGAGCGGCGAAGGCGGCGGCCGGAGCCGGCCGGGGGGGCCGGGGGGAGGAGAGGGGGCGACTCGGGGGTCCCCCTCCCTCCTCCGCCCGCCTGTCCTCCCCCCACCCGCAGGGCGTCGGGCCCCTCGAGTCCGCGGCGGGCGGGCGGGCGCCAGGGAGCCGGCCGGGCCGGGCCGGGCCGCGAGCTGCAGCGGGAGGCGGCGGCGGGCGGGCGGCGACGGCGGGCGGGGGCGCGGAGGGCGGCGGCGGCGGCGGCGGCGGCGGCGGGGCCGGAGGCGGGGACTACGTGGGAATCGGATTTCGGCTACAAATTCGATTCCGCGCCGAGGAAGCGACGCCGCAGCCGCTGCCGCTGCCGCTGCCGCTGCTCCGCCGGGGGCCGGGCGGGGCGGGGCGTGGCGGGGCGGCCGCAGCCTCTGCCTCTGCCTCAGCCTCTAGGCCCGGAGCGCTCGGAGCGGCGGCCGCGGCCTCCTCGACGGAGCCGCGCTCGCTCGCTCGCTCGCTCTGAGGGGGGAGCGAGGGGCCCGCCGCCGCCTTCGCCGCCTCCGCCGCGGGGCCGGCCGCGGACTTGCGGGACGACTCCTGACGTCAGGGCCCGGCTTCCCCGGCCCGCGGCCCCCTGCCCGCGCCTCGGCCGCAGCCCCGCGCCGCCGCCGCCGCCGCCCGGCCTCGCCCGGAGCTTCCCCGCGCCCTGTGGCCCCTCCGCCTCTCGCGAGAACATTCTCCCCGCCCCAGACCGAGCGGGGGCCGGGGCCGGAGATGGGGCAGCCGCTGCGAGCGAGGCGGGAGGGAAGGGAAAGGAAGGGAAGCTCGCCCGCTCGCTCCCCGGGCTTCCCCCGCGACCTCGTGGCCCCTCGCTCGAGGCCTGGAGCTGACGGGAACGAGCCCGCCGCGGCCTCCCCCGGCCCCCGCCCGCGCCTCGCTTGGGGATGCTGCTGGCGCGCTGGGCCTTGGGGGTGGGTGGCCCTGGAGCAGCGTGTCTGGGGATGCCCCCCCCCCCGCGCCCGGGAAGGGGACACGCACAGCGCGCACCGCACACTTGCCCGTACACCTGCATGAAACAGCCCCGTAGCGCACACCACACACACACACACACACACACACACACACACACACACACACACACACACACACACACACCTGGATAAAATAGCCCATAGAAAGCTTGGGGCAAGATGCATTTAGAATCTTTCCCTGCATAAAATAGACACACGCACACACACACACCTGCATAAAATAGCCCCATAGCACACACACCCCACACACCCGTATAAAATAAACACACACGTACATACACCTGCATAAAATAGCCCCATAGCACACAACACACCCACACACCCCTGGATAAAATAGCCCCATTGCACGCGCACACACACACACACACACACACGGATAAAATAGCCCCATAGAGAGCTTGGGGCAAGATGCATTTAGAGTTCTTTCCCAGACACACACACACACATGATGCATTCAGAATCTTTTCCAAGACACACACACACACACACCCCTGGATAAAATAGCCCCATAGAGAGCTTGGGCAAGATACATTTAGAGTTCTTTCCAAGACACACACACACACACACACACACACACACACACACACCTAGATAAAATAGCCCCATAGAGAGCTTGGGCAAGATGCATTTAGAGTTCTTTTCAAGACACACACACACACACACACAATGCATTCAGAGTCTTTTCCAAGACACACACAACACACACCTGGATAAAATAGCCCCATAGAGAGCTTGGGGCAAGATGCATTTAGAGTCCTGTCAACTCTCAGTTCCCTGGGAGACCTTCAGGTCCAGATATGGAACCTCTCCAGAAAGCCATGCAGGTTGCCATCACAATCAAACTTGCACTGTTTGATTCATTACAACCTTTTGACCCTGAAAGATCCAGTAATAGTACAACCGGTATGGCTCTTGCCTTACAAGTACCCAACCCCGGTTTCCATCCCTGGCATATGGAATAAGCCCTGGGCACACTTCCCAAAATAAAGAAAGTAAATATTTTTAGGGATATTAGTTTCCATTGACTTCTGGGAAGCCATGGTGCAGTGTGTCACTATCAAGATAAGCATTTCTTGCACAGAAACCAGAATCTTTAACTACAGAAACCTGACACCAACAACAGCTAATATATGAAAAAAATTTCACCGGGACTCCAGAGAATGACTCAGGGGTTGGACAACCTAGTATGCCTAGAACCCAGAGTCAGTCTTATGCCAGAAAACTTCAGGGATAAGGTCTCCTTGTATTTAGCCCAAGGCTTTTTTTTTCTTTCTTTTCTTCTTTTTCTTTTTCCATATTCCCTATATTTTGCTGAGCCTATGCAAACAACAATAATTGCCACTCTCACACCGTTATTATTGTATTTTTAACTCATCCTTTTTATAAAAAAAAAAAGATCTTACTAAACTTGCCTTAATGAATTCATTGTGATTCAATAATTTTCAAAAATATCCTTTCCTTTCTCTTCCATCTCTTTAGTCTTTCAATTTTCTATTTTTTTAATCGTGTTGCTTTTGGTCTTCCTAAAACAAATGTATTATTATCAATTATGTTAACTATGTAATGCATTTTCTTTAAATAAATTTAAAAAACAGATTAGCATTTCTTTTGAAGTTTATGACTCTTGAGAATAAAATGAGCACCCTTCTTTTGCAAAATTGCCATATCTTACCATGCAAAGTTAGAAAAGTGTTGTCGTTTTTTCTGGTATTTTGTCTTCTTGTTTTTTGAACATATTTATTGGGGAGGATCCAAACCTGTCTGCATTCAGGGCTTACTCCAGGCTCTGCATCGAGAAATCACTCCTTTCATTCCTTGTAGGAGAGGCAGAAAATATAGGATGCAGGGGTTGAACCGGAACCACGATGTGCAAGACACATAACACAGCCCTACCCTCTGTGTTATGGCTCCGGCTCCACTTCATTTTTTTTTTTTCGGCCACACCCTGTGACTATCAGAGGTTACTCCTGGCTATGCGCTCAGAAATCACTCCTGGCTTGGGAGACCATATGGGGCACGGGAAGATCGAACCTCCGTCTGTTCTAGGCTAGCGCGCACAAGGCAGACAGACACCTTAGCCTCTGCGCCACCGCTACAGCCCCTCCACTTTTTTTTAAATCCATTTTACATCATATTGCTCTAAACTTGTTGCTTTACCTGTTATGCGTTTCAGACGTAAATCTCTTTTCATGCTTTCAGCTTGTTTCTGAAAAGTTCCTCCACCTGACACACTTACTTATTCATGTCTTGACAACATTGTGGTTGTATATAACACCCAGCTATCAACCCCAAAGAAAGGTGTTCCCCCAACTTCCTCTAGAAGTTCCTCTAGAACTACCCCCCTCCTGTAAGGAGAATTGGTTTGAATAAAGAAAGGTTGTTTTGGCTTGGGGCTAGGACAAAGAGAGCAGTAGGCAGAAAGGCCATTTTAATCCTTTCCTGACTGCTTTAGTCATTTCAGCTGCTACCCTGTTTCATCAGACCAGTCCACCTAAGGGGTTAGAAATACTCCCTATTTGACATTCTCACAACTCATATCCTTTTTTTGGGGGGGGGGATTTTGGGCCACACCCGGTGACCCTCAGGGGTTACTCCTGGCTATGCGCTCAGAAATTGCCCCTATCTTGAAGGACCATTTGGGACACCAGGGGATCAAACCTGGGTCCGTCCTAGGCTAGCCCAAGCAAGACAGACGCCTTACACCTTGCGCCACCATTCTTTTTATTTTACAGTAGTACTCTTTTATACTAGTTCCCTGTTATTTCTGTAGTTTTATTTGTACTTATATTTTATTTGTACACATCTGTTCTCTTATGAAATGCACATTTATTGGGATTGTGAGTAGGAATATGAAACCTAATGAGTTTTTTTTTTTAAGTCTGGCAGTGGGAAATTTTTCACAGTTCCTGCTGTTAATGAAAATAAGAATGCAACTCACTGAAAATCACTTGATCTCTCTAAGCCAAAAGGAAGACAAGCACGAGAACACCAGAGGGAGAGATCTAGGACACTAAAGGAAGGCAACAGAGCAAGTATTTCAACTAGAACTTCTGCAGTGAGCTTTGAAACCTTCTGTCTCTATGCAGCTTCTAGCAGAGACATAGAGCATGTACTTGACACTTCATCCCTATACAGGATGTTGGGGGAAGCATAAACTTAGAATTTGAAAAATATAATCTGTCTTATGGTTCTGGAGGAAAGGAGATAAATTATTAGGGTTTGAAAAGAGCTTTTAATTGGATTCCCTCCCTTTAACCTCTACCTGAATAAAAATCCCCAAAGCTAGGGTATTAGAAGCCTTGACTCAAAAGAATTGGGGTCTTTTCTGATAAATATTAAGGATTAATAAAATTAATTAACAGTCATAATCACTAAAACTATAGTGACACTAGCTAATTCCCCAGGAAGAGACATAATAGATTGCAGAATCTGTGAGGAGTCAGTCCTAAGTGTTCTTTTAACAATTTACTACTGAGACAAGGCAGTAGGACCTAAATCCATAATAAAACATCCCTCTTTGCATAGAGGCCCACTGTGAATTCCATTTTCAGTCAGCAAAGTGAAGTTTGGACTTGACTGTCCTGAATGATTCAAATCTCTGGGGAAGTGATCTGTCTGAAGTCCCAGTTTCATGTCTTCACAGCCGAAAATCTTTAGGCAATGAGACAGATAGGCATAGATGTTTATGAAGGATTAAAAGCCTCTTCCTGAAAGAGCAGGAACCTTGAGAAGATAGGAAGAAGAGAAATATATGCTAATATATATATATTAAATATATGAAAATATATATAATGAAAATGAAAATCTCAGGCCCTGTATTGGTTTATAGTTGTATTTTGATTGCAGGTCTTAGGAAATAATATTTAACTCATCATGATTGTCATGGCAGTGCCTTTTTGCTTTGGGTAACTAAATCTGGTCTAGTCCCTTTCTTCACAGAATACTGTTAGATTCCCTATTGGATTGAATTGTGAATCACATTGAATTATGAATTTTCAAGGAGTTCAACCTATATAAAAATAGCGCAAGTTCTATCAAGTATAATTTTGTTATTAAATTTTTAATTATTTTTGTTACCTTTGCAGCCTATATTCTTATTTCTTATTTGGTGTAGTTGTTATTTGATAGTTGTATTCGTGCCTGTGCTCAGGGCTTAGTCCCATCTCGATGCTCAGGAAATCTCTTTTAATGAGGTGGGGGACCATACATACCATATGTGGTACCAAGAATTGAACACAGTTCAACCACATGCAAAGCACATTCCTTTTCTACTGTTTTACCTCTCCAGCCCTTTACTGTCTCTTAAACTTCAGGTTATAACATCATATGGTGTCACATAACTGAATGTGAAGTCATGAAAAATCTTACAACAGTAAGATGTTCCTGAACATTCAACTACCAAAAATTCTAAATAAAAACACATAAAGAATCCAAGGTGCAGACAGCCCAAAGGCTGAAGTCAGAAGCACTTGTTCCCGGGAATAGTTTTTTTGCTTAAAGCACCATTCCAACTCTTAACAGCATTTTAAAATTATAGCAAAATGCTGGCTGGCAATTTGGAATAAAGTTAACAGAAAATCATGGCTTCACAGATTTAATTATTTCACAAATACATTCGATGTATAAGTATTTGCTTATAAATCTTATATAACAAAGTAGTTAAACCATTTCTTTTCAGAACTGAAAGGACAGAATGTTTTCGATAATTTTAAGAATAATCTACTTGCTTCCAAGCAGATTGCTATTGCATAATCTGACCTACAGCAAACTAGAATTTTTCTTACATGTTTATAATATAAATCTTAGAATGAATAAAAAAGAATCCATGATACTCTAGCAGTGTTGCATTTCTTGAGTGAGAGAGGGTCATGAATAGAAAACTTTAAGGAAGCCCTATATCTAACAATCTCTTTTATCTCCAGATTACATGCCTTGAGAAAGGAGTGACCTCAGTTCTCATCAGTGTAAGCTTCAGAAACTCATAGCCAAGTATGGGATCTTTACAAAAGATATACTACTGAAACATTTAAGTTAAACATATGGTAGGTTAAGAGTTATACAAATCAATATGACCAATTATTTTTATTAACAAAATAATAATATATATTTTTAAATTTCTTTGTTCGTATTTTTCATAAGAGATTTCTAGATTGAGCTGCTAATGATCTTTCAGAGTCAGGAGTTCTATTATTTACCCTTCTTTTCTGTAATCTTCTACACTGAAAAGTACTGTTCAGACAAAAGATTGTGGCCCTTATAATTTATAACTATTACCCTATATATTGGTAGATGTTAGGTGACTATAATAATATAATAAAAATACGAATATAATTTGATTTAGGTGGCTTAATCCAGGGAAATGTAATCACACTTTTCAAACTATAGGCTTCAAGTCAATCTTAATCGCAGAAAGTATTTAAAATTTGGGGAGAAAGAAGACATGATTATTTTATTACATTATAATCTTTGTGATAAGAGCATGTCTCATATGACAGTACTCTGGACCAACTATTGCTTGGTTATCTTTGGGCCCTCAAGTCCTCCTGCTCAGATTTATTGAGACCCTCATTGGAGGTCATGTTAAGAAGTAAACTCAAATTTGGCACTACTAGAGCTTATATTAGGATAACATCACAAGGATTTGGGAAGATTATTATCAGTTTGGCTTTTGTCTTACTTATTTAGCTTATACCTGGAGATGCTTGGAAGATACTCCCAGTCTAGAGCTCAAGTGCCACTGCTGGTGTATACTGGGTACCATGTGGTCACAGAAGTTGAACCCGGGTCTCCTGCAAACAAAGCATGCATTCCATTCCTTTGAGTTATCTTCCGGGCTCCATCAAGAAAAAAAAAAAAAAAAAAAAAGGTGTTTAATTCACCCATTGGTATTCACTTTTATCACCTTTGGTTTAGAGACAATTTCTTGAAGTTTTCAAATGTTCTAGGGTTTCTGGATCTACAAAGGGTTACTTTGTTACTTAAATAGTAGACTGGAACCCAGTAAGAAAGATAGCAGACTGTTTTTCAATGTTGACTCTGGGAGACAGAGACAGACAGATCAAAGGATAAACGTAAATGTTGGCTTTGAGAAAAATAGTATAATTCTACTGAACTGTCATCTAACCATTAAGTCAGAACTGAGAGAAAACAACAAGGGGGAATGGAGTTACCGCTTGTCAGCTGAAGTCAGTTCACTACATCCCGAGTCTTCTAGCTGCCTATAGCATTTGCCATGGTCCCAGCCCCAAATTAGGTGCCAGATTTGTTAGTAGAAAATTTTTCAGGACTTGTGAGTTCTGACTTTATGGCATTAAAAGGAATAACATAACAGAGCTGAGCTTATGAAAAGATCACCTTATTCTCTAAATTCAGGGGAACACTTCAAGTAAAAGATAACCAGAACCATTTGCACTCATGCTGCGGCAGCCTTCTCAAAACCAATCAAATATTTTGAAGTTACATGAAATCAAGAAACTTTACTTACCAAGAAAAGTCTTCATTTAATGGTTAATGAAGGAAAAATGATATTGGGAAAGTCAACGTTCTCAATTTTGTTATTTTATTTTTCATATGCTTTTTCCTAAATATGATGGGTTACCATAACTTTTTTAAGAATCTTAAATTGGTATTTAATACAACTTTTTATATATTTTTCTAGTTCTTCGGTTTCCCTGAGAAAATCTTTTATACTGCATATGTCACAAGTTACATTTTTATATTTCACTTGAATTCATAAATATGAAACTATAACAAATGAGCACTATCACCACTGGAAGTATTATATAGGAAAGAGAGGGAAGAAATAAGATCAACTGAAACAGAGGTTAATGGCATTATATGGTGCTTTAAAATAAGGTTAGTGGCTGATCAAGTAGAGGAAACATTCCATTCCATGAAAGGAACACCAAGAGCACCAATAGAGAATAACAGGGACTCCTGGGAAGGAAAATGTACAGGGTAAAGTGTCAAAAAAAAAAAAAAAAAAAAAAGAACCTGCTATTTGAGCTGAGCTTGAAGAACAATCTTGAGAGGAAATAACAGTATAATTTGGCAAGAGCAGTGAAGGGGGAAAATAATGAAAAATATCCAGAGTAATTATGATGTGAAATCATCACAACTGAATGGGCAGAATGGGCAGAAGGAATGGTGAAGTATATGTGTTGGGGAGCGGTTGGGGAGGGGGGTGGAGGGGAGTGAAGGGAAGACAGAGGAAGGGAGGGAGGGAGGGAGGGAGGGAGAGAAAAGGCTACAGGAGATGGCAAATCAAATAAAGATCTGAGAAGTGCTTACTGAACTTTACAATAGGGAGTTCTGCATGGACTTAACAATAGGGTTGACAGTTTCAATAAATTGACTTAAAGAGTAAATGGACAGTTCAAAAAAAGAGAAGACAGTAAAAGGATGAGGGTATGAAGCAATATTTATTGAAATTTACTATGATCTAAGATCTGTGAAAGCATTTTGCTTGCTTGAAATATTAACTTTTATTTTCTGGTTTCAGATTCTTAGTAGCTCTTACCTGCCTTTAGAACATTGGGATTTCTTTGCATGAGAAAGAAAAGGCAAAGCAGATTGATGAGAAAAGGAGTTTTTTTTTTAATTTTCAAGGTTCTAAACTTTCAGAAGATAAGGAATATTTCTCTAGCAATAAAAAATATCATTCATGAGGCCGGAGAGATAGCACAGCAGTAAGGCGTTTGCCTGGCATGCGGAAAGATGGTGGTTCAAATCCCAGCATCCCATATGGTCCCCCGTGCCTGCCAGGGGCGATTTCTGAGCGTAGAGCTAGGAGTAACCTGAGTGCTGCTGGGTGTGACCCAAAAACCAATATATATATATATATATATATATATATATATATATATATATACACACATATATATATATATATTATTCACCAGCATTTGGGAGATTGTGTTATGCAAATAATAAAGCTTTATATTCTTGTATCACCAATATCATAGGAGAAAACTCAGGCCAGTATGAATAGTGTGTAGGAGAAAAAAGAGTGAATTGCTCTTGGGGACCACATACCATCAATTGGGCCAGTCAATGTGGGGAAAATGAGTGAAGAACTAGTCTTCCAATTATTTGTAAAGGTTAATGAGGACATATTTTGTGAGTCCTTTCTTGTAAAAGCCTGGTAAATTCACTTACCCTGTACTGAGTGAATGTAATCCTTCAGGCCCCATGCAGAGCTTCCTGGATTGCAGAGAGACTTTATTTCTGAGGTTGCACAAGCTTGTAGGCAGACAGCAGAGAATTTCCCACTCAGAGATTCCTTACACTCAGCTATAGTGCAAGATAAGCATTGTGACTACAGCACATCAGTAGTGACACTTAAGAGATGTGATAACAGGGGCCGACGAGGTGGTGCTAGAGGTAAGGTGTCTGCCTTGCAAGAGCTAGCCAAGGAAAGGACCACGGTTCGATTCTGAGCGAATAACCCCTGAGCATCAAATGGGTGTGGCCCAAAAAACCAAAGAGAGAGAGAGAGAGAGAGTGAGAGAGAGATGTGATAACAGTTCAGCAGTAACTTCCAAAGAAATAATCTCAGGGTAATTGAATTAACCACATTTCAAAGGATTCTAATGCACATAGTGGACCAAGACTAATAGTCCTTTCTATTTTCACCAGATTACCACATAAACCATTCTTCCCACTGCATTCCTTCTGGAATTTTATCATACCCCAGGTGAAGGGACCATAAAAATGTAGACTCAAATTAGAAATCAAGGTAGATAATAAAATAAAGTTGCATTTTATACACACCTGAACTTTGAGGATTGACTAATTAAGATGTCATTTACTCTTCCTTATAGCTTCATTAAGTAGGAAATGCCACTTCTATGTTAGAGTTGATAAAATAACTTCACATTAAAATGAAACACTTCTCCCATACTATAAGCCAGTTACTTTTGGGATGGTCTATAGCCAGTGTATTCTTTCCAACAGTCTACTTTTCTCTTTCAAAAAGTTTGACAGAGGCCAGAGAGCTAATGCAGTGGGTAAAAAGCTTAGCTTGCATGCAGCCCAAAGATTTTGATCCCCAATACTAGCCCCATATATGGTCCTCCAAGCCAAACCAAGAGTGATCCTTGAACACAGAGTATATTCTGAGCACATCCAGATGCAACCCCAAACCAGAAGTTTGTTAAAGAAGAGGATGAGGCATAACTTTTTAAAAATGAGATAAATTAGTTTAAATGGGAAAAGTGCCAATTGAGGGCAACAGATTGTAATTGAAGGACATAAGGGGTTGCTTATTAAGAAATAATTCTAACAAATATTAAGAATAAAGGGTACAGCTAGAATATAAGGTGGTTATGTCTTTAAGGTAAGAGTGAGCATGAAAAAATTCACACAGATATAGACATTTGGCCGCATTAAGCTTCAAGACATGAAAGGAATGTCAAGTGGCAGTACTCATGGGATGCATGTAGGATGAAGATCGAATCCCAGTTCTTTCTGTTGCAGTGTCTTGACCACAAGAAGTTGTGTATCACTCACTTGATAGAATTTCTTCAGCTTCTGGAGGCATTGTATCTAAACCTGCAATTCCTTCTCTCACAAGTCTGAAACAGGCAATTCCTAGACTGCTAAGAAATTCGGTCACTGAAACGTCTAATTAAGTCCCCATTTTAGAAATTGCTCTCCACTGAGAGCATACTTTACCCACAATTACACCTTATTTCCTTTGACTGTTCATTTAGGGAATGTAAGGTTCAGCCCTTGCTTAGTTCAGGACAAATCCACAAGACCATTCATTCATATCCCACACTGACCTACCACTCTCCTGGTGATCACTTGATCTCTCTCTCTCTCTCTCTCTCTCTCTCTCTCTCTCTCTCTCTCTCTCTCTCTCATTCACTCTTTCTCATCTCTTTTTTTTTAATCTTTATTTGGGCACCAGGGTTACTCTCTCTCTCTCTCTCTCTCTCTCTCTCTCTCTCTCTCTCTCTCTCTCTCTCTCTCTCTCATTCACTCTTTCTCATCTCTTTTTTTTTAATCTTTATTTGGGCACCAGGGTTACAAACATGTTTGTAGCTGGGTTTCAGTCATAAAAGTATACCCTCCCTTCACCAGTGCAACCTTGTTTCTCATATCTTTTCCTGACAGGCACACATACACAGAGGATTGCAGGTCTGTAGAAATTTCACTAGGCTTTTCCTTCCATCTGCTCCAGCTTTCTTAACCCTGCTCCCAGGCATCTAACCTGAAAACATGCTCCCCAAACTTCCTGCAGGACAATTTTCATCTGTTTCTGTTTCATTGAGTATCCATCCTGAGATTTTAAAAATGCTTTAAAAAGTCAAAACTTGGTGGATAAATGATTTTTATGGTATGCAACATCCTCTTTTCTTTTCAAAATTGTTTTCTATAATGTACTCTTTGTCTCATGTAGATTAAAAGTATACTCCTGAACTCCCTGTATCCAATGACTGTTGAATCAGGGAATGTAAGATTCAGTTCTTGCTTAGCTCAGGATGAGTCCATAGGACCTTTTTTACCTTCTTTCTGTAAATTGATCTGATTTGGGGATTGAGTCTGAGAAGAGAGATGGGATTAACTTGACCAGAATAGAAATAAATGCAAAACCCATTTTATTCCAAAAGAGTACTTAACCAGTATTATGGTCTTTGGTTTTTAGATCTGGGATGAAAGATTAGCAAGGTTACTTGTCACAAGGTTACATGCCACAACCCAACTTTTACCAATGCAAAGCTAATAATTTTATCATCATGCCTATCTTTTGCATTGTATTTCTGAAATGAAATTAAAATTAACAAAGAGAGAGGGAGACTAATTTGTTTGTTTGTTGTTTTTGGGCCAGACCCAGTGATGCTCAGGGATTACTCCTGACTATGCGCTCAGAAATCACTCCTGTTTTGGAGGACCATATGGGACGCCAGGGGATCGAACATCGGTCAGTCCCAGGCTAGCGCCAGCAAGGCAAATGCCTTACCACTTGCTCCACCACTCCGGCCCTAGGCTAATTTTTTGGCTACTATCTTTAATTCCATGAATAAATATTAGTTTACTATAATAGTAATATATACTAATATTTACTATAGTCTATATTAGTAGAAGATTAGGAAATAGTAGCATTTGGGTGACTTTTTACAATAAACAAAGGCAAGCATAACAAAGAATATGAAAAATAAAAGTGATAGGGCTAGAGCTAATCTTTTTATCTTGCAAGTGGCTGGCCAAGACTCAAACACCAGCTCCACAGATGCCAGGACTGACCTCTTCACACAGAGCCAGGAGTAAGTCCTGGGCACCTCTGGATGTGACCCAAAACCCAAAATAAATTGCATGAGCATTATGTACAGTATGTATTTACTAAGAAAAATAGTATAATCTAATATTTTAAAATGTCCATGAATTAAGTCCTACATGCATACATACATTTTTTTTCTAGAAAAAGAATGAATTGCAGGCTCCCAGTCATTAGATTTAAATAATTTTTTCTTTACTCTCCAAAGAGTATTGGCTCAGTTACAAAGAAGAACTGCACAAGCTTTTTGCTAAAATCAGTTTTACCATTAACTTAATTACATTTTATTACCAAAAGATAAGTATGCTAAATGGATCCACATATCAAAACACCTATTATAGGCTTGCAGAAGTGATGGTAAGGATGACACTATTTTTATTAAATCCTATTTTTAAATTACTTTAATTTGACCTCATTTTACCCCAAATTACCCTTTGAGATAATTTTCAGACCTACTCTCAAGTTAAGGATGGCTTTAAAAAAGTTTTTCTGGAGTATGAAACATGGTAAGTTTGCCTTATTTAAAAAATAAATAAGATTAAGAAACATTTAAATTTTAAACCGCTTGAAAGTTTTGGGTGTCTTATTCCACAGGCTTCACTTTTACTATAATTATATTTGTGATATTTATTTTCCCCTTCCTTGCCTTTATTGTTATAGCTACGTTGACTAAGAGACACATACATGCATGTCTGTGGTGGTGCTTACTTGTCTTTTAGTTGTGCGCTTACATGTACCTGGCTATGGAGCAGGGAGAAATCACTGTAATTCTGGTATTCACAGATGGTAGAAATGCCAAGATTGTGTTTGATGCAAGCAGCAGCCTAAGAGATAGAACTCTGGGCGTTAGGATCACAATGAAGGTACTCTAAGCCACTGAGTACCCTGGGCCTACTGATATTCATTTTTATTGCTCAACAGACTAACCAGAGGTAGAAGGTTTCAAGAATGAGAAAGCATGTATCTGGCTTTTCTTATCTGTGAGGGAAATGTTAAACTTCTAAGGTGCTGTTAAATTCCAGTAAAATTAATCCATAAATTGTTCGCTGTGTACCAATTGTCTTGCATATTAAGAAGTGCCATTGTTAATCTGCAGAAGCAACCAGATTTCATGCAAAAATGGATGCTATGCAATTGTCACTTTTGACCTTTTATAATAAGATTATGTGATGCAGGAAAAATAGAAGAACAGAAGACCCTTCAATGTGTCCATCATCTTATAATATTTCTTGCCATCTACAAGATGAAAAATGTATAATATTACAGAATGTCTCTAGCCAAAGGTAATGATGACTTTGTTTTGAGCTATCGACACTTATACCTGGGCCTCTGGTGATCAATGATACACAATTTGGAGACATCTGACTGGGGTTAATGGTGCAATCTGTGGCTTTGGAACAGAGTTCTTCTCAATGTGAAACTAATTGGCCCATATGGGGATTAAACTGGTATCGGTAGCCTCATTTGTCAACCCATCTATTCAGCAATTGACTCTGGTTGCATTTGAGTACTGCCTCAAATCAACCAACAAATTTTGAATTATATTGCCATAACTTCAGAAAGAAGAACTCGTTTTTTAAAATACGGATGTTTTATTAATATGAATAACCATAAAAAATCACTATAAATTAAACAATCACCTGATTACTAAGCATTCTTAAATGAATACTTCCCAAGCTATTGGATATAATCCAGGAGTTACATTGGCTTTCTATTAAGTATCTTATTCCATTATAAATTCTAGAATTACTTTTTAAATTGTTGAGACATGCTTTTCTAACTACCAATGACAACTTAAAGAAAGTTACTACCCCAATAACCTCTGTTTCATCCAAATATTAGATTTCAAACATGGACATGAAATGCTTTCCTCATGTTATTTTTCTTTGGTTCAGTGTCCTTCGGTTTTCTTTAATCTTGACTCTAGAATAATATTTTACACACAGTTACTGATTATAAAATTAAGTTTTGGATTTTCAAAAACCACAATCTGTAAGTTCATCATCTATACTTACTTAAATTTAAATTTTACTTGAGCATAGCTCTTAACAATATAATGTATTTGAATACAAAAATCTTTATATTACTAAGATTTTCTCAGTTCAGCCCATTTGTCAACTCATCTATTCAGCAATTGACTCTGGTTGCATTTGAGTACTGCCTCAAATCAACCAATTAACCTAATTATCCCTTTCTCAAGTTCAACTGAAGCTTCTTAGATATAAAACATGAATAAAGACCCAAATTGTAAATTAAGCATCTGTTCTGGAGCATAGTGCGTGGTAAAAACAAAAGATTAGGAAGCCCACAGGATGGATCATGGTGCTCTTAGGCCTAGCTTCTTAAGCTGTGGGTCACAAAATCATATGGAGTGATTTCTGAACACACAACAACCAAAGTAAATTAAAAATCAATCACATAACAAATCAAATGTGTTTCTGGCAACACTTATCTCTGTTGCATTTCTAGAGCATTTCTAGAAGGGGTCATAAGTGCAAAAGTTGAGCAGTACTACTCTGAGGTGTAAAGGGAAGCACACATATATGCAATAGAAAAGCATGTTCTGGGTAGAGAGATGGCACAGGAGAAGGGTTAAAGAAATGCCTTGTATGTAACTGTCCCCGGTTTGATCCCAGGCACTGCATATGAGTCTCAAGCACTGCCAGGAGTGATCCCTTGTAACAGAATTAGAAGTAAGTCCTGAGCACCAATGGGTGTAGTCACAACTTTCCCTGCCTTAAAATAGAAAACAAAACAAAACAAACAAAAAAACCCACCTTCTTTTTTTACATAAAAAAATTTTCTTTCGGGTCGGGAGAGATAGCACAGCGGTGTTTGCCTTGCAAGCAGCCAATCCAGGACCAAAGGTGGTTGTTTCGAATCCCAGTGTCCCATATGGTCCCCCGTGCCTGCCAGGAGCTATTTCTGAGCAGACAGCCAGGAGTAACCCCTGAGCACCGCCTGGTGTGGCCCCCCCAAAAAACAAACAAACAAAACCCACCTTTTCTTTCTTTTTTTCTTTTTCTTTTTCTTCCTTCCTTCCTTCCTTCCTTTCTTTCTTCTTCTTGTTCTTTCTTTCCTTTTCTTTCTTTCTTTCTTTCTTTCTTTCTTTCTTTCTTTCTTTCTTTCTTTCTTTCTTTCTTTCTTTCTTTCTTTCTTCTTTCTTTCTTCTTTCTTTCTTTCTCTCTTTCTTTCTCTCCTTCTTTCTTTCCTTCTTTCCTTCTTTCTTTCTTTCTTTCTTTCTTTCTTTCTTTCTTTCTTTCTTTCTTTCTTTCTTTCTTTCTTTCTTTCTTTCTTTCTTTCTTTCTTTCTTTCTTTCTTTCTTTCTTTCTTTCTTTCTTTCTTTCTTTCTTTCTTTCTTTCTTTCTTTCTTTCTTTCTATCTTTTTCATTGTTGTTGTTTTCGGACCATACCCTGATGTTATGTTTAGGGGTTACTTGTGGCTCTGTACTCAGGAATTATTCCTGGCAGTGCTCAAGGAACCATACAGAATGCCAGTGATCAAACCTATGTATGATGAATTAAAAAAAAAAAAGTACTACCTGCTCCAGTATTGCTCCAGTACCCTAGAAATCTTTCTACAAAAATGACCTTTACCTTTCTCTCCTTTTCTCAGCCATCGCCGCTGTGCGAACGTGGCCGGTGTTCGCCATGTCTTCCCACAAGACGTTTAGGATCAAGCGGTTCCTGGCCAAGAAACAAAAACAGAACCGGCCCATTCCTCAATGGATTCGGATGAAAACTGGTAATAAGATCAGGTACAATTCCAAGAGGCGGCACTGGAGAAGAACGAAGCTGGGTCTGTAAGGAATTCCACGAGACACGCATGTGCACATATGAGCCTACAGGGTGTTAGCATATTGCACACACGGTGCAGAAACGGACTTTAAGTGATGGGAATGTCTTGGTTCAATCATTGTTCCCTCTTCTAGAAGCTATACTTGCTTGACTCAATTAAACTGGAGCCTGTACTTGGCTTGCTGGCAAAATAATAATAAATTATCTTCAAGAAAAAAAATGACCTTTAAAATAAGTGAACTTTGAGTAGTGACAGAAATATTGATAATGTTCCATAAAGAATAGTAGATCCTAACATCATCAAGAGGTAACTAGTAAGAGTGTGGAACATAATAGCATTCAAAACACCTTTACAAAAAATTACATGGTATAAACTCTTAAAAAGATTCTTCTGTAGGGCCAGTGAGGGGGCACTAGAGGTAAGGTGTCTGCCTTGCAAGTGCTAGCCAAGGAAGGACCGCGGTTCGATCCCCAGGCATCCCATATGGTCCCCCCAAGCTAGGGACAATTTCTGAGCACGTAGCCAGGAGTAACCCCTGAGCATCAAACGGGTGTGGCCTGAAAAATCAAAAAGATAAAAAAAAGATTCTTCTGTTAGCCCTATAGGTTAAATTTTTCACCAGTTCCTCAGAACAAAATATTCTAACTGGACACCAAAACTCTAATGTTTGTAATTTGTAGAAATATTTATATGACTTAAATTAATATTAGATCTTTAGTTGCCTTTATAACTTCTTAATTAAATTGATTTAATTATAAATTTAATTTCTTTTATAACTTCTTAATTAAAAAAACTACTTTAGACTGAAATACTTAAAGGATCTAAGCTACCTTATCATAGTAATAAAAGTTCCAGTTTCAAGAAAAGAAAAAATATTAATTCAACTGTTTTTCTTAGAAAAGAATGCTTTGGTGTATGCAGCATATATTTGCAGGAGTGTGTGTGTGTGTGAGAGAGAGAGTGGTTGAACTTCAGTGTGAAATGAAAAATGCTCATATGATTTTAGTCAGCACTGAATTATCATAATTTTTTAAAATATAAAATGCACATTTCTCAAAAACATTAAAAATACAGGTATATTGAACAGTAATTTTTAATTTTTTTAAATTACAAGTTTACCTTGTAACTACCATCCATGACCTAATGCACAATGTTTAAAAATAAACAAAAACATGGGGCTGGAGTGATAGTGCAGTGGTAGGGCATTTGTCTTGCATGCGGCTGATCCAGGACGAACTCAGTTTGATCCCCAGTGTCCCATATAGTCCCCCAAGCCAGGAGCGATTTCTGAGCACATAGGCAGGAGTAACCCCTGAGCATCACCGGATGTGGCCCAAAAAGCAAAAAACAAAACAAAACAAAAATAAAAAACCACCACCACCACCAACAACAACAACAACATAAATTTAAGCAGCAACCTTAAGTTTAAGGTGCTCTTTTCAACCTCAGTTCTCTTCTTTTGATGCATTGTGATCTTATTTTATCTTTTAATAATCAGTTTATTGGTTTCATTATAGAACCCTCCAATTTGTTAATTAATAAGGAAATTATTTTTTATATTTGTTCTTAACATTTAAAATCATATTAGTAGTTGTTTTTTATTTTATATTTGTTTCATTTACATATGTGTATTTCATTATATAAATCAATTTGAATTTATCTATTTTTAAATCTTTGATCTTAATGACATACCATATTATTTTGAAATAATATCATGCAAAAGTCAATGACCTTCTTATACACTAATAATGACAGAGAAGAAAGCAGGGAGATGCAAATCAAAACTACAATGAGGTACCATCTCACACCACAGAGACTGGCACACATCACAAAAGAACATGAACAATCAGTGTTGGTGGGGATGTGGAGAGAAAGGAACCCTTATTCACTGTGGTGGGAATGCTGTCTAGTCCAGCCTTATGGAAAACAACATGGAGATTCCTCAAAAACTGGAAATTGAACTCCCATGTGATCCAGCTATTCCACTATAGGGATATACCCTAGGAACACAAAAATACAATTCAAAAATCCCTTCCTCACACCTGCCCTTCAACAGATGAATGGCTAAAGAAAATGTGGTACATATACACAATGGAATATTATGTAGCCATCAGGAGAGATGGTCGTGACATTTTCCTATACGTGGATGTACATGAAATCTATTATGCTGAGTGAAATAAGTCAGAGGGAGAGAGATATACACAGAATAATCTCATTCATCTATGGGTTTTAAGAAAAATTAAAGGGGCCACAGAGATAGCATGGAGGCAGGGTGTTTGCCTTGTATGCGGAAGGATGGTGGTTTGAATCCTGATATCCCATATCATCTCCAGAACCTGCCAGAGTGATTTCTGAGCACAGAGCCAGGAGTGACCTCTCAGTGCTGCTGAGTGTAATAAAAAAAAAAAAAAGAAAGAAAAGAAAAATTAAAGACATTACTGTAAGAAGGCCCAGAGACAATAGAATTATGGGCTGGAAGGGCTGGAAGGACTAGCTCACAATTTGAAACTCACCACAAAGAGTGGTGAATTCTGTCAGGAAAATAGCTACACTGACAACTAGCATGACAATATTAAAGAATAAGAGAGTAGAATGCTTGTCGTGAATACAGGCAGGGGTGGAGGAGGGGAGGCATTGGTTGTGAGAATATTGCACTGGTGAAGGGGGTATTATGTTTATAACTGAAACCCAACTACAACCATGCTTATAATCATGGTGCTTAAATATTTATTTTTTAAAAAAGATGATATTAGCAAACTTAATCAAATAGAAAAATGATTAGAATTTTTGTCATGACATTATCATAATGAGCCTTGTCTTCTGAGTCTAATATAGTACAGTATTGCAATGTGGAACTGGGGTGACCAGCACTGTAGTGGACGTCCATGGCTTCCAAATGCATTCTTCACCCATTTCTATGGATATAAACATTAGAACAGAGACCGGGGTGATAGTGCAGTGGTAGCACATTTGCACATGGCTGACCCAGGACTCACTTTGGTTCCGTCTCCAGTGTTCCATATGGTCCCCCAAGCCAGAACGGTTTCTAAATGCATAGACAGGAGCAACCCCTGAGCGTAATCAGGTGTGGCCCAGAAAACCAAAAAAACAAAAACTAAAAGCATTAGAACATTATTATAGACATCTATAAACAGCAGTTGATTAGACACCTGCTCAACTAAACAGTTGTATCTGTTCTTGATGGGAGAGTTTTATCCATTGGCAGTTAAAGAAACTATTGACAGAATGAGCTGTTTTGTCATTATATTGTGAAGGTTTGTTGTTATTACAATTGGGGATTTGGTTTGTGTAATTGTTCTTTTAGTAGCTAATTTAGGGTCGGTTTGTTTAGCACAAATATTGTAATTTCTTTTTTTGTCTGAGAATGTTTTTAGCCCTACCTCCCATGTAAATGAGAGTTTCACTAGGTAGTGAACTCTGGGTTGAAAGTTTCTTTCATTTAGTAGTTTGAATATGTCATTCCACTCTTGCCTGCATTGTTTCAAATGGAAGATATGGTTTGATTCTTATATTGTTTTCTTTATACTTAAGGGTTTTTTCTCCCTTTTGCTTTAAAGAGTCAATTTTTTTTCTCTGTTTTTGCCATTTGGATTTCCGTATTTTCCGGCATATAAGATGACTTTTGAAACAAAAAAAAGGCAACCGAAAATTGGAGATCATCTTATATGCCGAGTATATCCCAAAAAATGTTTCAATATGCCGCTAAACAAAAATTGTCTGAATATTGCCACAAAACGAATTTTCCAACTTAATCCTGCACCAATCACTGCCAGGCTGCTCGGACTGCCTCTCTAACTCAGCCAATCCAAGTAGGCTTTTGATGCATGCAAATTAGACAATGTTCTGTACCTGAATCTACACTGTAAAAAGCCTTCTCAGATTGGCCAGAGTCAGAGAGGAAGTCTATTACAGTATAACCTTTGGACCTTTGCTTGTTGTGATTGGCTCACTGTGGAAGATACAGTTGCAGCACAGGAACATTCTGTCTTATACAGCAAATATAGGCCTAAACCTATGTTTTAACTGTAAAATTAGGGGGTCGTCTTATATGCCGGAAAATATGGTACTAAATGTCTTGGTGTTGTTCTTTTATGGTTTATTTTGTTTGGCACTCTTTGTCTCTTGGATTTGTAGAGAAACCTCTTTCTTAGGGCAGGGAAGTTCTCTGTTATAATTTCCCTCACTACTTGTTCTTTCTTTTTCTCATTTTGTTCCCCTTCTGGAATTGCTATAATTCTGAGGTTATATCTCTTGTCTTTGTTCATTAAGTACCTTACATTTTCTTCCAAGATTTTGTCTCTTCTTTCTTTTTTTGACTTCTTTATAACTACTAGCTTGTAATTAGTCTTCAAGTTTGTCTTTGTGATTCTCCACCTATGTAATTCTACTATTATTGCTTGCTAACATGTTTTTAGGTCCTTCAGTTCCATTTGTATGGATTTTCTCATCTTCTAAAAGAGTTCTTTTAGTTGGTTTAATTGTTTGTCTATAGATTTCTTAATTTTGCAGGCTAGTGACTCCTTGATTTCCATTAATTGTTGATTTTAGGTCCTCATCTATAAGGTTCGGGTGCTTGGGTAGACTTGGAGATTTGCAATGATTTCTATTTCCAATAATTTGTATCCCCAATAGTAGTTGTCTTCTTTAACTTCCCCATTGTTTTTTTGCATTTATTGGTTTAGAGTGCTAGAGTATCAGGGTTATAAGAAAGTGATCTGTTAAAATGTTTATATGAATGTGACTCAAGGTATATCTTCTTAGAAATTATTTTTCTAAAATAATAAGATTGTCTAAGTATGGTAAAAATATTACATACTAGTTTATTGATTTATTCAGCTGGTATTTGAGCTGTATATTTTCTAAAAGAAAAAAGTGCTAAATCCAATACCCCAGGAAGTCTATGATATAAATTGAAGTGGTTTAGGAAAAGGAGGACTGATGGGAAGGAAGGGGGTTTCAGTAATGTCCGAGAAGTTGGCTGGGAAAAGACCCAAAATTCAGCCTTGTTTGCATTTGGTGGAAGGAATTAAAGCATGAGGTTCCCTATTCTCTCCCTGACACAAACCTGGCTGGCCCCAAAGGGCAGATTGACAGTGATGGCACCAGAACCCAGAAGGAGGCTGAAGCTGAGCCTACTGATTCTGTCCTCAGCTGCTGTTATTCTCCTGGTGAGGCCTTCCCATTAGTTTTTTTTATTTTGCCTCCTAAGTTTTTTCAGTTCTGTCATTTCTGTATGATATTTTCTCTTTTCAAATCACATGTCCTTTTGAGTGTTGTTGGCTGTTCATTCCATGGTTCTTTGAGTTCCTTTAATATTCTCAACATTTCTTCTCTAAAATTCTTATCAGAGAGGATATTAGGTGGCTGGTACTCATTAGATATTCAAAACTATCATCTTCATGCACTAAGCATAATGAGGTTCTGTGTTGCTTTCACATTATGACAGTTGCAGTGTGTTGGTGTTTTTTATGTGTTGCAAACTGGCTCGCTGGCTAGAAGAAATGCATAGACACAGAGTGGCAGTACTCTTCTTGAGGCACACTGACCTGGGTGTTAAAATGCTGTACTAAATCACAAAGAGGACTCCTCTGCCCATCTCTTTCTGTTTCTTGGGACTGTGTGGGTGGGCCCAGCGAGGTTGCTGGAAGACAGCTTCACTTGTTCCAGTCATTCACTTTTCCTCAGGGCACAGTGACCTAGGCATGAAGTTGTCTCTTCTGAGTCAGAAAGAGGACCTTAGAGCTGGTCTGTCTGTCTGCCTCAGTTTCTTAGGACTCTGTCCTTTTACTTGTTTTGAGGAAGTTTTTTTGTTTTAGGGTCACACACAGAAGTGTTCAGGAATTATTCCTGACTTTTCTTTTAGGGATCCCTCTTGAAGGTGCTTGGGGGACCATAAGAATGTTGTGGTCATGTTGTGGCATTTGCAAGGCAAATACCCTGTCCAATGTACTATTGCTCTAGTTTTCCTTTATTATGTAAGCTCCTCTGATGATCTTGCTTCTTTCATTATTAATTTTGTCATTTTGAGTATAATGTGTCTTGAACTTTCCTAATCTATTTTTCACTAAGACCCTTTAGGCCTCTTTGATCTTCATACCTTTATTACTCAATTGTGGGAAATTATTATATATGGTTACTCTGTGGGTATTTTTTCTCCCATCACATTTATCTTGAAACTGGAAGAACTCACTGGCATTCTTCAGGGACTCTAATGCTTCTTATATTGATTCTCTGGAATTTATTCCAAAGTCCTCCAGTGTAATGCTAATTTCTTTTCAGACTATATTTTATCTTCTGCTATTTCTTTTTTTAGTATTTTTTTTCTTTATTTAAACATCTTGATTACAAATATGATTGTGATTAGGTTTCAGTCATGTAAAGAACACCCCCCTTCACCAGTGCAACATTTCCCTCACCAATGTCTCAAATCTCCCTCCATCCCATCCCACCCTCACCTGTACTCCAGACAGGCTTTCCAGTTCCCTCATTCATTCACATGATTATGGTAGTTCTCTGTGTAGTTATTTCTATAACTGTACTCACCACTCTTTGTGGTGAGCTTCATGAAGTGAGCTGGAAGTTCCAGCCCTCCTCTCATTGTCTCTGAGGATTATTGCAAAAATGACTTTTATTTTTCTTAAAACCCATAATTTAGTGAGACTATTCTGCAGCTCTCTCCCTCCCTCTGACTTATTTCACTCAGCACGATAAATTCCATGAACATCCATGCATAGGAAAATTTCATGATTTCATCTCTCCTGACGGCTGCATAGTAATCGATTGTGTATATGTACCATAGTTTTTTTTAGCCATTCGTCTGTTGAAGGGCATCTTGGTTATTTCTAGAGCCTGGCTATTGTGAATAGTGCTGCAATAAATATAGGTGTGAGGAAGGGGTGTTTGTATTGTATTCTTGTGTTCTTAGGGTATATCCCTAGGAGTGGAATAGCTGGGTCAAATGGGAGCTCAATTTCCAGATTTTGGAGGAATCTCCATATTGCTTTCCATAGAGGTTGTACTAGATGGCATTCCCATCAGCAGTGGATAAGAGTTCCTTTCTCTCCACACCCCCGCCAGCACTGATTGTTCTCATTCTTTGTGATGTGTGACAATTTCTGTGGTGTGAGATGGTATCTCATTGTTGTTTTGATTTGCATCTCCCTGATGATTAGTGATGAGGAGCATTTTTTCATGTGCCTTTTGGCCATTTGTATTTCTTTTTTATCAAAGTGTTTGTTCATTTCTTCTCCCCATTTTTTGATGGGATTAGATGTTTTTTTTTTCTTGTAAAGTTCTGTCAGTGCCCTGTATATTTTTGGATATTAGCCCCTTATCTGATGGGTGTTGGGTGAATAGTTTCTCCCACAAGGTGGGTGGCTCTTGTATCCTGGGCACTATTTCTTTTGAGGTGCAGAAGCTTCTCAGCTTAATATATTCTCATCTGTTGATCTCTGCTTCCACTTGTTTGGAAAGTGCAGTTTCCTTCCTTGAAGATGCCTTTAGTCTCAGTGTCATGGAGTGTTTTACCGACGTGTTGTTCTATATACGCTATGGTATCAAGTCTGATGTCAAGGTCTTTAATCCATTTGGATTTTACCTTTGTACATGATGTTAACTGGGGTTCTATGTTCGCTTTTTTGCAGGTGGCAACCAGTTCTGCCAGCACCACTTGTTGAATCTTCTGCTATTTCTAATAGTTTCCTTCTCATCTTAAAGTCCTTCAATTTTTGCTCAGCTGTAGTTATTTTGCTCTTCAGAGCTTCTGTTGAGTTTTTTCTTTAATCTTTACCTACCATGCTTTTTATTTCTGCCATTTCTCATTGTAGTTGTTTTTTATTTTGATTTTTACTTTCCTGTGCTTTGTGACTACCTGTGACATATACTTTTGAATTCGTTAACTATCCTCATCATAATATCATGGTTACAAAAAGTAATTACTGGGGAATATACAGAGCTGGTTTGCTGCTGTTTGTGTCTCTGCTAATACTGTTTCTGCTCATTGAATTGGTGTGCTTCCAAGTGTTATCTCCATTGATTTTTCAAGTGTTCTTACTTTGTTGGGGGTGAGTTTTTGCAGCTAGACCTCTGGAAGTTGCTGAGAGAGTAGGGTGGAAATTGTTATCTTTTCTGACCATGCTCACTAAATACAAGTATAACTTGAGTAATGCTAAATTTGTTAAGGATATCTCTCTTTGTGACCCATGGTGTAGGCCTATAATATTGCATAGGTTTCTGAATCTAGCCAAAAGAAAGGATGCCTACCTATTTTTCTGGAGTGGGCCCAGAGATGTTAGCTGGAGTTAAGCATCATCTATGATGACAGAGCAACCAGTATAAGATGAGCTTCGGATTTATTTTTGAATTTTCTATTCTATTCAATAACTTTATAATAATACCATATTCTATCAATAAAGGCAGTTTTATTTACTAAGTTTTAAAATAAGACAGCTAGCTGTACATGAAAGGGGTAAAGATATGTTATAAGCAAAGGTTGATGGGAAAACTGGATAACAATGTGTAAAAATTTAAATTAGATTTCATATCTCACACCTTACACAAAAGCTGATTCAAAGTAGATCAAAGACATTGAAATTTGATTAGATTCTCAATATAATGTACAATGAGAAAAATATAGGGAAAACTATCCAAGATTTGTGTCTCATAGGTGTTTTCAGTGATATCATTGGAAAGTCAATCAGAAACAAACAAATATAACTTCATCAAACTAAAGAGTGTCTGCACTGCAAAAGAAGTATGGACTTAAACCAAAAAGCATCTAACTGGGAATAAATGTTTATACTCAATAAATCAGAAAATTGGTTGATTTAATATATATAAAGTACTTGAAGGTCAATAAAAATACAAAAATCTTATTAGAAAAAGGAGAAGAAATGAACGAGTACTTTTCTGAAGAAGCGAGACAGATGGCAACAGGCAAATGAAAACTTGCTCAGCAACACTTACTATTGGAGAAATGAACATGACAATGAGATATCATCTTACACCATTTGGATTGGGACTTATCAAATATACTGTGTAAAATCATTGTTGGTGGGCATGTGATGAAAAAAGAAACTCTCATCCTCTGCTGATGAGATTATTGTTTGGTTCATCCCATATAGAAAGCAGTATGGATATATTTTCATTTGTTTTGATTTTTGGCTACACCTGCTGGCAGTACTCCTGGCTCTGCACCCAAGAGTTTACTCCTGGTAGGTTTTAGAGACTATATAGAGTGTTGGAGATCAAACCAGGTTTGGGCGCATGCAAGACATGCACCTTCTCTTTTGTAATAGCTCTTCAGATCTGAGATTTCTCAGTAAAGTAAGAATTGAGCTGCCATATAATTCAGCAATTTTGTTTCTGAGTACTCCCAGAATATAAAAACATTAATTCAAGAGGACACATTCACACCATTATTCATTTCAGCACAGTACAATAGCTAAGATATGGAATCAACCTATGTGATATATATCCTATATATGTTAATCTTAACCTTAATTTTCTTCCTTAAGTGTTTTGAAGTTATTGTAAATAATGCTTTGTTTTCTGGGGGAGGGAAGAACATTCAAAATTGCTCAGGGCTTACTTTAAGCTCTGTCATCAGGGCTCATGCAGAGTACTCTAAAGGGATCCCTATGCAGTTCTGGTTGTCAACTGAGGTCTCCTGCAAGCAAGACAAGTGTCTCTTCCTATTCTGTCTCTCTAGCTCTGGTGCTTATGTTTATACACTTGATTCTCTAGCCATTTTTCACTAGCATATAGATATATCTGTCATTTGTGCATTGATAATGTATCACAAAGCTTTTATTTCCTTTTTGACCAATCGGTTGTTTCATAGTGGTCTGTTTAATTTCCAGGTATTGAAGTTATTTCTTTATTTCTGTTTGTAATTCACATCTATTTTTAATGCATCTTGTTCTGAGAAGATAGTTGATACAATTACTATCCTCTTGATTTTATGAAGTTATGCTTTGTGACCCAGAATATGCTCTATCTTGGAGAATATCCTCTGTGCGTTGGAGAAGAATGTGTATTTAACTTTATGGGAGGAAAAGCTATACATATATCTACTATTTTGTTCTATTTCTTCATTGTTGAGTGTTAGCCTGCTTGATCTATCAAGAGTTGAGGGGAGTTGAGAGATAGCACAGCAGTAAGGCGTTTGCCTTGCATGCAGAAGGATGTTGGTTCGAATCCCAGCATCCCATATGGTCCCCCGAGCCTGCAGGGGATGATTTCTGAGCGTAGAGCCAGGAGTAACCCAAAAAACCAACCCCCCAAAAAAAGAGTTGACAGAAAGTTGTAGAAGTCTCCAACTACTAGGGCAGAAGCAATAGTATAGCAGTAGGGCATTAACCTTGCATGTGGCCAACACAGGATGGACCCCTGTTTGAATACTGAGCATGCCAGGAGCAACTTCTGAGAGCAAAGCCAGGAGTAACTCCTGAGTGCTGCTGGGTATGACCCAAAAACTAAAAAAAAAATATAAAATAAAAAAATGAAATAAAATAAGTCTCCATCTACTATTGTGTTGCTATTTATGTCTTCCCTCAAGTATAATAGTCATATATTGCTGAGTATGATTAGCTAAGTTAAAAAAGATTTTATGTCTATATTCATAAAAATTTGATTTGTAGTACTCATATATTCTCATTTTGGAATCAAGTTTTTTTCATAAAATTGAGAAAAAAATTACTTTCCTACATTTGCTAATAGAACTTTTGAATAATGAATTCATTTTTACCTTAAGTGTTTTATAGAATTTAGCAGTAAAAATAGTTGGTTTGGAGTTCCCTATGTGAGAATGAATTTTATTTAATTCACATTTTGATGAACCTGGAAATATTAAATTTCTGATTTAACAGTATCAGTTTGGGAACTTTTACTTACTTTAATTTTTCCATTTCATGTAAATTCTTAGATTATTTGGGCAAAAGTCTAATGATAATATTCTTAGCCATTTCTTAATGTTTATAGGTTTTTAGTAATAGCTTTTTCTTTCACTCTAAATATTGAGTGAATTAGTTTTTAATTGGTCATGGTAGAGACTTTTCAGTTTTCATAAGCTTTCATAAAACCAGCTTTTCATTGTTATTGAGCCATGCCTGGCGATTCTCTGAATTTACTCCTGGCTCTGTACTCAGGGAACATATGGGATGCCTGGGACAGAACCTAGGTCAACAGCATATAAAGTGAATACCCTAACTAATGTACTATCTCTTCAGATCCTCATAAAACCAGCTTTTGATTTCATTTCTTGTCTCTAATACTTACATACTTTCTATTTTATTAATCTTTTATGTTATGTAACTAACTTTGGTTTAATTGGTTTTATTTTTGTTTGTTTGGGGGTCACACCCAGCAGTGCTCATGACTAATTCTCAGCTCTGCACTCAGTGATTACTCTTGCAGAACATTATGGGATGCCAGGGATCAAACCCAGTTGTGTGCAAGTGCTCTACTCCCTGTACTATTGCTCAGGCCCTGTTTTATTTTCTAAAGATGTCAGCCAGGGTCACTGATTTCTACCACTTTCCCTTAAGTAAATATTAAAAGAGAGGGTGAGGGTCTGGGGCGATGGTGCAAGTGGTAAGGCATCTGCCTTGTGCATGCTAGCTAGCCTAAGACGAACTGTGGTTCGACCCCCTGGCATCCCATATCATCCCCCCAAGCCAGGAGCAATTTCTGAGCGCATAGCCAGGAGCAACTCCTGAGCGTCACCGGGTGCGGCTCAAAAGCCAAAATAAAATAAAATAAAATAAAAATAAAAGGGTGAGCTGAAAGCCTAGAGGAGGAGCACATGTTTTCAATCCTTTACAATAAACTGACAACTTATGACAACCTTGCTGAATGTTCCCTATTTTCACAGAAAGAACATATATTTTGCTGTCATTGAATATAATGTTTTAAAAATGTGAATTGGGTCAGATTTGTTATTAATGTTAAGATCTATATCCTTGCAAACTTTTTCTCTATTGGTTTTAGTTGTACATCCTCAAGTTCAGACTTTCTTTCCTAAGCCAATTTTTGTCTACCAACTACCCTGTCAAAAGCATACTTCATTTCTGATACAGTGATTTTATCTCCGGCATTTTTTTTTTATTTCTCTTTAAAGACTTTAGTCTCTCTGCTTGCATAAACCCATCTGTTATTGTATGCTGTCTTACTTTATGTATAAGATCCCTTAACATTGAAATCATAGTTGTTTTAAATTCCCAGTCTGTAATTCTAATATCCTTGCCATTTCTGGCTTTGGTGCTTATCCTGTCTCTTCAGATTGTGTGTTTTGAAATTTCAGTATATCTTTTAGCATGTCATAATTTTTCTTGATAGTTGGGTATGATGTATCAGGCTAAAGTAAAATGCTATAATTAAATTTTTAGTAATTTGATGGTAAGATATGAGAAGTAGAAAACATTCTATACTTTTCTAATTTAAATATCTGTTTTTAGTGAAACTATGTCTCTACCTGTGAAATTACCACATGTTTCTCAGCTTGATTCTTTCTCTCCTTTTATATTAGCCACTATGGCTAGAGAACTGGAATTGTTGTTTTTTTTTCTTATTCATATGTGGAAGAACAGAACTCACTTGGACATGGGTACTTCCTTTCCCCTGGATAATTCTGAAAATACCCCAGCAGGGTAGGTTATGGCTAACTATTTTCTCCAGAGGTCTGGTTTGGTTAGGAAGAATTAATATTCTAGCATCTTTGAAAACAGTGTCTTCCTTTTTGCTCCAGAAACACAAGGGAGGTAATATTTGCTGAGATCTTGGTTGAGCTTATGAAAATAAACTTTAGTGTTGTGGGGTCCACCCTATAAATTAGTCCTCCTGGAATGTTTTAGTTCTTAAATTTGTCTGCACTTATCCTTTAGCAAATCATTAATTTTTATGCCCCCCTAATTCATTAATTTATATTCAGTTTTCCTAATTCCTGCTCTGGTTGTCAAAATTCCTTTCATGAGTCTCTGTTCCAGGTTATATTAATTTATGAGTCTCTATGCCAGGATACCATGTCTCTTTTCCTGTCTATGTTTCCAGTCTTAGGGTTAGAGGTTTGCTCTGGTCCTAATTGTTGTTATGGATCAAAAATTTAGTTTTTTTTTTTAAAGTCTGCTCAGAATTTTAACTAATATTAACAAGAAGTGGTAACTTTCAACCTCTTTACATAAGAATGGGAAAATAGAAGCTTCTTCTTGTTTCATGATTTGATGAGAAAACTATGAAGAAATTTCCAAATGTAATTGTGTTATTGTCTACATCTTTTATTTCTGCCCTTTCTTTGGTATGTATGTAGATTTAGTATCTTTACTATTGTAATATAGGATTATAACTACAGTATTATAATCTTATAAAATTAATCCTTTATCATTATGAGTGTCCCTATTAATTATGATATATGCACTTTCTGAGGTCTGCCATAAGACCTGCATATATTTAATTAGATTTTCATTTAATAATTTTTAATAATTAAAATGTATATTTTTGTAGATAGCATATAATTTGATCTTGCTTGTCATCAATCAGATTACCTTTGCCCTTATTTAGAAAGTTTATACCAGATGTCATTAAGCGTGGTCCATGAACTTCTGGAAATACCCAAGGTCATTCAATCTACAGGTGTTTTTGAAATATTTCCCTATTCTGCTGGCCCTTCACTCATGCATATTATATATTACACCTATATGTAATTAAGTTTGGAACTCTGTTGCAGAGTTTTACAATTTTAGTTTAGTAGCTCAAATAATAATGGTATGATGGTATCAATATGTAGTTTTTATTTAAATGTTCAAAATCATGTTCATGGATTTTATATTAAATGAGTTTAATACAAATCAATTAGATCCATTATAACTAATTCAGTAAATAAAACGAAAAGAAACACGAATAACTATAAATATATTGTCATACCCAATGTATTCAACAGACCTTACCTTATAACATACTCTCTTCTAAACCTGGAGTAAGACAAAGACAAGTAGGAAACAAATGCTGCCTTGAAGTTTCCTGTGGCCTAGGAATTAAAGATAAACATATATAGAAAGTTTTTAGTTAAGAAATTGGTGGGTAAATAAGCATGTAAGTTAGATAGCAGAATATTCTATTACTCTAGAGTTAAACAAATGGCAAACAGATAAAACAAGGAGCTTGGAAGAAGTTTACATAGTAGAGTAATGAGAAGATTACACTTCAGGCTGACATCTTCAGAGTGGCCACAAGCATGTCACTAAACTCAGACTATGTCTGGATTCATTACTATAAAATTCTAATATAACAAATATTGAATTAATATGCTACATTTTGATAATTTGTTACATAGGGGCCTTGCAAGCAGCCAACCCAGGACCTAAGGTGGTTGGTTCAAATCCCTGCGTCCCATATGGTCCCCTGTGCCTGCCACGGGCTATTTCTTTTTTTTTTTTTTTATCTTTATTTAAACACCGTGATTACAAACTTGATTATAGTTGTATGATTACAGTCATGTAAAGAGCACCCCCTTTCACCGGTGCAACATTCCCACCACCAATTTCCCAGATCTCCCTCCTCCCCACCCCCCTACACCTGTACTCGAGACAGGCTTTCTACTTCCCTCATTCATTCATTCACATTTTATGATAGTTTTCAGTGTAGTCATCTCTGCAACTGCACTCATCACTCTATGTGATGAGCTGCATGTCCTGAGCTGCACCTACCAGCCCTCATCTCTCTTGTCTCTGAGATACTGTTAAAAATGTCCTTCATTTTTCTTAAAGCCCATAGATGAGTGAGACCATTCTGCGTCTTTCTCTCTCCCTCTGACTTACTTCACTCAGCATAATAGATTCCATGTACATCCATGTATTGGAAAATTTCATGACTTCATCTCTCCTGATGGCTGCATAGTATTCCATTGTGTATATGTACCACAGTTTCTTCAGCCACTCATCTGTTGAAGGGCATCTTGGTTGTTTCCAGAGTCTGGCTATTGTAAATAGCGCTGCAATGAATATAGGAGTAAGGAAGGGTTTTTTGTATTGTATTTTTGTGTTTCTTGGGTATATTCCTAGGAGTGGTATAGCTGGATCGTATGGAAGCTCAATTTCCAGTTTGTGAAGGAATCTCCATATCGCTTTCCATAAAGGTTGTACTAGACGGCATTCCCACCAGCAGTGAAAAAGAGTTCCTTTCTCTCCACATCCCTGCCAGCACTGCTTGTTTTCCTTTTTTGTGATGTGTGCCAATCTCAGTGGCGTGAGGTGGTACCTCATAGTAGTTTTGATTTGCATCTCCCTGACGATTAGTGATGTTGAACATCTTTTCATGTGCCTTTTGGCCATTTGCCTTTCTTCTTTTTCAAAGTGTCTGTTCATTTCTTCTCCCCATTTTTTGATGGGGTTAGTTGATTTTTTCTTGTATAGTTCTGTCAGTACCTTGTAAATTTTGGATATTAGCCCTTTATCTGATGTGTATTGGGTGAATAATTTTTCCCACTCAGTGGGTGGCCTTTGTATTCTGGGCACTATTTCCTTTGAGATGCAGAAGCTTTTCAGCTTAATATAGTCCCATCTGTTTATCTCTGCTTCCACTTGCTTGGAAAGTGCTGTCTCCTCCTTAAAGATGCCTTTAGTCTCAATGTCCTGGAGTGTTTCACCTACATGTTGTTCTATATACCTTATAGTTTCAGTTCTGATATCAAGGTCTTTAATCCATTTGGATTTTACCTTTGTATATGGTGTTAGCTGGGGGTCTGAGTTCGCTTTTTTGCAAGTGGTTAACCAGTTGTGCCAACACCACTTGTTGAATAGACTTTCCCTGCTCCACTTAGGATTTCTTGCTCCTTTATCAAAAACAAGGTGGTTATATGTCTGAGGAACCTTCTCTGAGTACTCAAGCCTATTCCACTGATCTGAGGGTCTGTTTTTATTCCAATACCATGCTGTTTTTATAACTGTTGCTTTGTAATACAACTTAAAATTGGGGAAAGTAATGCCTCCCATATTCCTTTTCCCAAGGAGTGCTTTAGCTATTCGAGGTTGTTTGTTGTTCCAGATAAATTTCAGAAGTATTTGATCCACTTCTTTGAAAAATGTCATGGGTATCTTTAGAGGAATCGCGTTAAATCTGTACAATGCTTTTGGAAGTATTGCCATTTTAATGATGTTGATCCTGCCAATCCATGAGCATGGTATGTGTTTCCATTTCCGTGTGTCCTCTCTTATTTCTTGGAGCAGTGTTTTGTAGTTTTCTTTGTATAGATCCTTCACATCTTTAGTCAGGTTGACTCCAAGATATTTGAGTTTGTGTGGAACTAATGTGAATGGGATTGTTCTCTTAATGTCCATTTCTTCCCTATCATTATTAGTGTATAAAAAGGCCATTGATTTTTGTGTGTTAATTTTGTATCCTGCCACTTTGCTATACAAATCTATTATTTCTAGAAGCTTTTTGGTAGAGTCTTTAGGGTTTTCTAAGTAGAGTATCATGTCATCTGCAAACAGTGAGAGCTTGACTTCTTCCTTTCCTATCTGGATTCCCTTGATATCTTTTTCTTGCCTAATCGCTATAGCAAGTACTTCCAGTGCTATGTTGAATAGGAGTGGTGAGAGAGGACAGCCTTGTCTTGTACCAGAATTTAGAGGAAAGGATTTTAGTTTTTCTCCATTGAGGATAATATTTGCCACTGGCTTCTGGTAGATGGCTTTGACTATATTGAGAAAGGTTCCTTTTATTCCTATCTTGCTGAGAGTTTTCATCAAGAATGGGTGTTGAACCTTATCAAATGCTTTTTCTGCATCTATTGATATGACCATGTGATTTTTATTTTTGTTGTTGTTTATGTTGTGTATTATATTGATAGATTTACGGATGTTAAACCATCCTTGCATTCCTGGGATGAAACCTACTTGATCAAAGTGAATGATCTTCTTGATGAGGCACTGGATCCTGTTCGCCAGGATTTTGTTGAGGATCTTTGCATCTGTGTTCATCAGGGATATTGGTCTGTAATTTTCTTTTTTGGCAGCATCTCTACCAGGTTTTGGTATTAAGGTGATGTTGGCTTCATAAAAGCTATTTGGAAGTATTCCTGTTTTTTCGATTTCATAAAAGAGCCTGGCCAGAATTGGTAGTAGTTCCTCTTGAAAGGTTTGAAAGAATTCATTCGTGAATCCATCAGGGCCTGGGCTTTTGTTTTTGGGTAAATTTTTGATTACAGTTTTAATTTCCTCAATAGTGATGGGGGTGTTTAGATATGCTACCTCTTCTTTATTCAACCGTGGAAGGTTATATGAGTTCAGAAATTTATCCATTTCTTCCAGGTTCTCATATTTAGTGTCATAGAGTTTCTCAAAGTATTCTCTGAATACCCTTTGAATCTCTGCAGTATCTGTAGTGATCTCCCCCTTTTCATTTCTAATATGCGTTATCAAGTTTCTCTCTTTCTTTTGCTTTGTGAGTTTTGCCAATGGTCTATCAATCTTGTTTATTTTTTCAAAGAACCAACTTCTGCTTTCGTTGATCTTTCGGATTGTTTTTTGGGTTTCCACTTCGTTGATTTCTGCTCTCAGCTTTGTTATTTCCTTCTGTCTCCCTATTTTTGGGTCCTTTTGTTGAGCACTTTCTAGTTCTATTAGCTGTGTCATTAAGCTACTCAGGTAAGCTCCTTCTTCCTTCCTGATATGTGCTTGCAAAGCTATGAATTTTCCTCTCAGTACTGCTTTTGCTGTGTCCCATAAGTTCTGATAGTTTGTGTCTTTATTGTCATTTGTTTCCAGGAACCTTTTGATTTCCTCCTTGATTTCATCTCGGACCCACTGGTTATTGAGTATGAGGCTGTTTAACTTCCAGGTGTTAAATTTTTTCTTCTGTGTCCCTTTGCAGTTCACATCTAACTTCAGAGCCTTGTGGTCAGCAAAGGCAGCCTGCAAAATGTCTATCTTTTTTATTTTATGGAGGTATGTTTTATGTGCCAGCACATGATCTATCCTGGAGAATGATCCATGTACATTGGAAAAGAATGTGTATCCAGGTTTCTGAGGATAGAGTGCCCTATATATATCTACTAGGCCTCTTTCATCCATTTCTCTTTGCAGGTCTAGTATATTTTTGTTGGGTTTCCATTTGGTTGACCTATCAAGTGTTGACAAGCCTGTGTTGAGGTCTCCCACAATTATTGTGTTATTATTGATATCCTTCTTCAGATTTGTCAACAATTGTATTAAATACTTTGCTGGACCCTCATTCGGTGCGTATATGTTTAGGAGAGTGATTTCTTCTTGCTGTACAAATCCCTTGATTAGTACATAATATCCATCTTTGTCCCTTACAACTTTTCTGAGTATAAAGTTTGTGTCGTCTGATATTAGTATGGCCACCCCCGCTTTTTTAAGGGTGTTGTTTGCTTGAATGATTTTCCTCCAGCCTTTGATTTTGAGTCTATGTTTATTCTGACTATTCAGGTGAGTTTCTTGTAGACAGCAGAAGGTTGGCTTCAGTTTTTTGATCCATTTCGCCACTCTGTGCCTCTTAACTGGTGCATTTAGTCCATTGACATTGAGAGAAATAATTGTCATGGGATTTATTGCCATCTTTGTGTAGAAGTTTGGTGTGTTTTTTGTTCTGTCTTGTTTTTAGAGTAGATCTTTCAGTTTTTCTTTTAAGGCTGGTTTTGAGTCTGCAAAGATTTTGAGCTGTTGTTTATCTGTGAAGCCGTGTATACATCCGTCAAACCTGAAACTTAGTTTTGCTGGGTGCAATATTCTTGGCGAAGCATTTATTTCATTGAGTTTTGCCACTACGTCCCACCACTGCCTTCTGGCCTTGAGTGTTTCTGGTGACAGGTCTGCTGTAAATTTCAAGGATGCTCCGTGGAATGTAATTTCCCTTTTCGATCTTGCTGCTTGCAGTATTCTATCTCTATCGGTGGGTTTCATCATGGTGACTAGGATGTGTCTTGGGGTGTTTCTACTGGGGTCTTTTTTAGCTGGTACTCTTCGGGCATGCAGGATTTGGTCACATGTTTTCTTTAGCTCTGGTAGTTTCTCTGTGATGATGTTCTTAACCATTGATTCTTCCTGAAGATTTTCTTCTTGGGTCTCTGGAACTCCAATGATTCTGAAGTTGTTTCTGTTGAGCTTATCAAAGACTTCTATTTTCATCTTCTCATATTCTTTGAGTAAATTTTCCATTGTCTGATCATTTGATTTGAGGCTTTTTTCTAATCTCTTCTGCTGTGTAAAGTTGTTATGCATCTCGTCTTCTAAAGCACTAATTCTATCCTCAGCTGCTGTTAACCTGTTGGAAAACTCATCCATTATGTTCTTCAATTCGTCTATTGAGTTTTTCAGACCTGTTATCTGATCTGATATTTCAGTTTGGAGTTTTCTGATTTCTATCTTCATATTCTCTTGATTTTTATTAGTGCTCTGATTTATACTTTCTTTGATATCTGTTAGCAACCTCCATATTTCGTCTCTAAACTCCATTTCTGAAAGACTGCTTAGGTAGTTGGTCGTTGTTGGGTCATCAGAGTTTCCATCTTCATTCTCTATGGTTGAAGTTGGTCTGCGTAGTCTCCCCATTGTCTCGCTTACGCTGTGGGTTTTTCTACGTGTTGTGGTGGTACTCATTGGCGAGGTGGAGTGCGCGGCCGCTCCACTGCGCTTCGCGGCCGCGCTCCGGCCCCCAAACACTCACCTCAGCCGAGGCAAGCCGTCAGGGGATGCCTGGGGAGGCCCCTAAGTGTCTGCCAAGCAAAGGAAACCAGCACAATCCCCAACTCCAACAGAAAACACAGCCTCAGCGAGACACGCCTTGAAGAGATTAATGCTGAATGAGGTCAAAGTTCCCAGGTTGATGCAGGCTGGGGGAGGTCCCAAAATGTCTGCCGGGCCTAGGGGTCCAGCAGTCAGCCTGATCCGCAACTCCGGCCCCCAAACACTCACCTCAGCCGAGGCAAGCCGTCAGGGGATGCCTGGGGAGGCCCCCAAGTGTCTGCCAAGCAAAGGAAACCAGCACAATCCCCAACTCCAACAGAAAACACAGCCTCAGCGAGACACGCCTCAGCCGAGGCAAGCCGTCAGGGGATGCCTGGGGAGGCCCCCAAGTGTCTGCCAAGCAAAGGAAACCAGCACAATCCCCAACTCCAACAGAAAACACAGCCTCAGCGAGACACGCCTCAGCCGAGGCAAGCCGTCAGGGGATGCCTGGGGAGGCCCCCAAGTGTCTGCCAAGCAAAGGAAACCAGCACAATCCCCAACTCCAACAGAAAACACAGCCTCAGCGAGACACGCCTCAGCCGAGGCAAGCCGTCAGGGGATGCCTGGGGAGGCCCCCAAGTGTCTGCCAAGCAAAGGAAACCAGCACAATCCCCAACTCCAACAGAAAACACAGCCTCAGCGAGACACGCCTCAGCCGAGGCAAGCCGTCAGGGGATGCCTCGCCACGGGCTATTTCTGAGCAGATAGCCAGGAGTAACCTCTGAGCACCCCTGGGTGTGGCCCAAAAAGGAAACAAAAAAAAAAAAAAAAAAGATCTGATAATTTGTTACATAGACATCAAAATAATACTTAGCAGTTTGCCTTTTTTTTGTTTTTATAGACTTTTAGATTGACTTTTTTTTGTTTTCTTACACAATTTATGCTTCTGTCTTTACAAATTTCTTCTTTTTGTTTTATTTGGCTTACTAATTTCGATATTTTGTATTTCTTTGGAGTTGAATTTTTATTTACTTTAAAACATTGATTTAATGTTAAAATTTCTACTGGGAACAAACCTAATTGTATTCCAGACTTTGATGTCTTTGCTCAGCATCGATATTTTTTCAAGTGTCTTTTAATTATAAATAAATTGTTGAATTGAATACATGAGATACACAATGACAGAGTTGTTAATGACTGAATTTACTCATACAATATACCACACCCTTCACCAGTGAATATTTCCAGCACCAATGAACTCAGTATTCCTCCCAGCATCCTCCACCTTCTCCCCATCCTGTCTGCCTCTGTGCCAGACATTGTTTCTTCTCTTGCTTTCTCTCTCTCTTCTATTTTCTTTAGACACTGTGCTTTGAATTATTATTACTGAAGTTATATATCATGTATATCACTTTATCTCCTTTTAGCACCTAGTCCTTGTGATCATTTTCCAACTATTATTGTCATAGATTTTTTACATAGGTGTAGCAAAAGTTGGAGAAAATAGAAAGGAAAAACCCTTGGCCTAAAAACAGGATGTCTCTATCCATGAAGCATCCTGCAATAAGACCAACTACAGGTTCCAGGCATACTAAGTTGTCCAACCTCCAAGTCTCAATTAAAGTTCTCCTCAATCATGATTGTTGCAGTCAAGCTTCTGTAATTAGAGATCTTTGTTTTTGCACCGATCTTATGTTAAAGTCAGGGGTCATATGAACCCACTTTGAAGCAAGTTGGTGCGAGGGCAGCATTAGGTCCTTCCCTGGTAGAAGTTCAATTCCTGATGCTGGTAGAGAAAAACCGTGCCACTTCCAAAGATGGGATCCAAAAGACAGACATGAAAGGCCCCCTAAATATAAAATTTATGAATTCTTATCCATTTTAGATAAAAACTTCTTTCTATATGCAAAATTTTCCCATTTTAATGTGCCTATGCAAAAAGAAACAATGCCCCATGATACTACTGGTACATATGATACATATGAGGTAATAATAACAAGTTAAATAAACTCTATAATCTAATTCTAACATGACTCAGAACCTAAGAGAAACTTATCTACTAGAATTTCCTACTAAACAAATCCAAAAAAGAAATGGGGAAAACTACATCTGCATAAGGAAATACATAATCAATTATACCTATTAAGGAAATATATCTAAAGATATATATAACGGAAATATACATATCCCCTTTAAGTTTTTTTGAATTAGTCTAGGGTGGGATAAAATTCCATAGCTTCAGCCTGTGACAAGGTCTTGTGGAGTCTGAGAAACGGCTCCCAGCAGTCACAGATCAGGTAATGTCCTTAAGTCAAGAGTCCCTCAAAAGCCAAATCTGGAAGCAAAAAAGAGTCCATAGTGAAGGGAGGTGGGAGAAAAAGGGCCACTAAATCTGCATCAGGGGAAGCTCAGCTTCTTCTCAGGCCAAGGCAAGACAGGCTGGGAGGCTGTCCTTTTATTTTGGGAGCTGGCTAGCAGATGCTTGGTGAGAGGGTAATGTTCTGGTTCCTGAGGAGTTAAGAAGTGAGGGTAAAAAGGGTTAAACAGGAAGAATGTGAAATGAAAGAGTGAAAGAATAGAAAAGGATTTCTAAAGTGAAAAGTAGGGGAGGGGGAAAAGGAAAGGTTATATATAATAGGGAGAAGGACTATATACAACATGGACAGACATTAGACATAGAGGTAGCCAACACACTTCCACACACACCTAGAGAGACAGTGAATATCTATCATCTATAGGTTGCAGTTGAAAAACTGACCCAGGGGGCCCGGAGAGATAGCACAGCAGCGTTTGCCTTGCAAGCAGCCTATTCAGGACCAAAGGTGGTTGGTTTGAATCCCGGTGTCCCATATAGTCCCCCGTGCCTGCCAGGAGCTATTTCTGAGCAGACAGCCAGGAATAACCCCTGAGCACCGCTGGGTGTGACCAAAAGAAAAGAAAAGGAAAGGAAAGAAACGAAAAACTGACCCAGGTGGAATGGGTCAGAGCGCTTAAAAATATAATGCCAGCAAGTCAGATGTAATAGTTTTTCATTATCTAGGCAAGTCATTATTGGTGAGGGTAAACTTTACTGAAGAAGGCTTCCTGGGTTAGCTTGTGCATAGAGCATTCTTAAAACAATCATAATTTTCAAGTCTAGAATACTAAGCAATATGGTAATGAGGACTGTAAAATGAGTCTACACTATGAAGTATCATCAAATGGGTCTTGAGCATCCAGCTTCCTTTTCTGAAAACAAACTGAAATCATGGTCATTATGATATTGAAATTGAAAATAAATTACAAAAAAATACTCAATGAATGAGTACTGTAATAAGTATCTATGCCATGCAGTTGCTTATTCCAATTATATTTGTGGACATAAACACTAGATCATATTAGCAGGCACAATAAAATAAAAAATGAACATATTAGAATATTTGTCAAGACTTTATATTAATGAGCACTGTATTTTGAGTCTGATATTGCACTGTCAGGCAAAATTAGGGTGACCAACCTACATCTCCAAGAACCACTATGAACAAAAAGACTAAAGAATTATTATAGATATATTAAATTTAAGACATTAAACATTCATATAGTGCCCACTGTAGTGGAAGTCGATGACTTTCAAATGCATTCTTCACCAATTTTTGTTTATAAAAACATTAGAACATTAATAGACATCTATAAAGAGCAATTGATTGGATGGATACCTGCTCAATCTAAACAGCTATTTTATTGCTGAAGTTCTCTTCAAAGTATAGGAGAGAATATAAGCTTTTGTGTTTCCCCCTTTCCATTCAGTTTCTTCTCTTCTCTTTGCTATACTCTGGGGCTTACGGTGTTAGAGACAACTACCATTTAGACTATTGTGTTGATTCATGCAGTTATTCTAAATACCACATATAAGTGATATGATTCTGAATTTATCCTTCTTCTGTCTCACTTCATTTAACAAATATCTTCCAATTCAGTTCTTGTTGAAGCAAATTGCATGGCTGCATCATTTCTTTCAGCGTTGTAGTATTCCATTGTGCATATATACCATATCTTCATGTCCACTCATCTGCTGTTGGACATCCAGGTTGATTCAAAGTCTGAGCTGAGTGCTGCAATAAGAAGTCATGTGCATACATTCTTTTGGACGAATGTTTCTCAGTCCTGGGGATAGATTCCCCAAAGAGGGACTGCTGGGTCATATGGCATCTCAATTTTGAGATTAGTGAGAAATCTTCATATTGTTTTCCACTGGGGTTGGATCAGGCAGCAATCCTAGCAGCAGAGGAAGAGAGTTCCTTTTTCACCACATCCCCACCAACAGAGATTTTTTCCAGTATTTTTGATATTGTCATTCTCATTGGAGTATGATATTTCATTGTTGTCTTGATTTCGATTTCTCTAATGACAGGTAATAATGAACTTTTTTTTTTCATGTGTCTGTTGGCTATCTGTTGATCTTTCTCAGAGAAGTGTCTATTCATTTCCTCTTCCCATTTTATTATGGGGTTTTTAGGTTTTGTGGAGTTAACCTTTTTGAGTATTTTGTATATCCAAGATATTAAACCCTTATCTAATGTGTTGATTGCAAAAATATTTGACCATTCAATTAGATGCCTTCTAATTTTAGACTGTTTCTTTTAAGGACAAAAAAATTTTAGTTTGATGTAGTCCCATTTTTTTAAAGTTTGATGCTATAGCTCTTGCCATTGGCATCCTATTATTGAAGACTTCTTTGAGGTCTAAGTTTTGGAGTGTGCTACCTATGTTTTCCTCAATGAACTTTATGGATTTATCAAGGTCTATACTCCACTTTGAATTGATTTTTGTGTAAGGTGTGAGATCAATCTTTAATTTCTTTTCTTTTTTGTGGTTTTTGGGTCACACCCGGCAGTGCTCAGGGGTTGTTCCTGCCTTTATGCTCAGAAATTGCTCCTGGCAGGCACGGGGGACCATATGGGACGCCTGCATTCGAACCGATGACCTTCTGCATGAAAGGCAAACGCCTTACCTCCATGCTATCTCTCCGGCCCTCAATCTTTAATTTCTTAAAGGTGGTTATACAGTTGTCCCAACAACATTTGTTGAAGAAACTGTCTTTGTTCCATTTCAAATTATTGGCCCCTTTGTCAAAGATTAGTTGACCTTATACTTTGGGGTATGTCACTGGATATTCTGTTGTGACCCAATGGTCTAAAAATCTGTGTTTGTTCCAATATTATGCTGTTTTAGTCGCAATAGCTTTGTAGTAGAGCTTCAAATGAGATGCCTCCCAGTTTCTTGATTTTTTTTTAATATTGATTTGGCTAGACTAAGTCTTTTATGATTCCACACAAACTAATTTATAACTGATTGTTCTAAGTCCTTGAATACTGTCTGAATTTGAATATGAATTGTATTGACTCTCCATAGTAGTTTAGGTAAGATGGTCATTTTGATGATATTGATTCTTCAAATCAATGAGCATAGGATGCTCTTCCATTTCCTTAGGCCATCTTCAATTTCTTTTTGAAGTCTTTCTTTCTTCTTTCTTTCTTTCTTTCTTTCTTTCTTTCTTTCTTTCTTTCTTTCTTTCTTTCTTTCTTTCTTTCTTTCTTTCTTTCTTTCTTTCTTTCTTTCTTTCTTTCTTTCTTTCTTTCTTTCTTCTTTCTTTCTTTCTTTCTTTCTTCTTTCTTTCTTTCTTTCTTTCTTTCTTTCTTTCTTTCTTTCTTTCTTTCTTTCTTTCTTTCTTTCTTTCTTTCTTTCTTTCTTTCTTTCTTTCTTTCTTTCTTCTGTCTTTCTTTCTTTCTCTCTTTCTTTCTTTCTTTCTTTCTTTCTTTCTTTCTTTCTTTCTTTCTTTCTTTCTTTCTTTCTTTCTTTCTTTCTTTCTTTCTTTCTTTCTTTCTTTCTTTCTTTCTTTCCTTTTTTCTTTTAAACTCACCACTCTTTGTGGTGAGCTTTATATTGTGAACCAGACCTTCCTTCAGGCTCTCATCTCTATTGTCTCTGGGCATTATTACAATAATGTCCTTAATTTTTTTTTAAAACCCATAGACGAGTGAGACTATTCTGTGTCTATCTCTCTTCCCCTGACTTATTTCACTAAGCATAATAGATTCCATGTACATCCATGTATAGGAAAATTTCATGACTTCAAATCTTCTGACAGCTGCATAACATTCCTTTGTGTATATGTACCACAGTTTCTTCAGCCATTCCTCTGTCGAAGGGCATCTTGGTTGTTTCCAGAGTCTGACTATTGTAAATAGCGCTGCCATGGATATAAGTGTGAGGAAGGGATATTTGAATTGAATTTTTGTGCTCCTAAGTTATATCCCTAGAAGTGGTATAGCTGAATCATATGGGAGTTCAATTTACAGTTTTTCGATGAACCTCCATATTGTTTTCCATAAAGTCTGGACTAGATAGCATTCCCACGGCAGTGAATAAGACTTCCTCTCACCAGCACTGACTGTTCTCGTTCTTAGTGATGTGCGCTACTCTCTGTGATGTGAGATGGTACTTCATGTTTGTTTTGATAAGCATCTTCCTGATGATTAGTGATGTGGAGCATTTTTATGTGTCTTTTGGCCATTTGTATTTATTCTGTGAAGAAGTGTCTGTTCATTTCTTCTCCCCATTTTTTGTTAGGTTAGATGATTCTTTTCTTGTTAAGTTCTGTCAGTAGCTTGTATATTTTCTATGTTAGTCACTTATCTAATGGTTATTGGGTGAATATTTTCTCCCATTCTATGTGTGGCTTTTGTATCCTCATCACTATTTCCTTAGAGGTGCAGAAGTAGTATTCTATCCCTATCCGTAGAATTCATCATTGTGACTAGAATGTGTCCTGGAGTGCTTTTCTTCGGGTCTCTTATAGCTGGTAATCTTTGGACATTTAGGATTTGGTTGTATGGAGTTTGTATCTCTGGGAGTTTCCCTGCAATGATATCCTTTACTGCTGATTCTTCCTGGGCATTTTTTCCTAGGTCACTGGGAATCCAGTGATGTTTCTTATATTGTTTCTGATTCTTATATTGTTTCTGTTGAGCTTATTAAAAACTTCTATTTCATCTCACATTACTCACATTCTTTGAGTGATTTTTCTATTGTCTGATCATTTGCTTTAAGGCTCTTTTCCAATCTCTTCTGCTGCATGAAATTGTTATGCATCTCATCTTCCAGCTCATTCATTTTGTCATCAGCTGCTGTTATATTTTTGGAGAGGTTTCCTATTGAAGTTTTCATTTCATCTACTGAGTTTTTCAGACTTGTTATTTCAGTTTGGAATTTTTTTTATTTCTATCCTCATATCCTCTTGATTCTTATTTGTGTTCTGTTCACTTGATTTATGCTTTCTTTGAGTTCTTTAACATTCTCCATATTTCTTCTCTAAACTCCATATCTGAGTGACTAACTTGGTAGTTTCCAGGACATCAGAGTTGCCATCTTCATTCTCTATGCCTGGTGTTGGCCTATGTTGTTTCCCCATTGTCATGCTTGTAGTGTAAATTTTTCTAAGTGTTGTGGTGGTGTTCATTGGCTTGAAGATGCGAGCAGCTTGAAGTGAAGCAGAGGTGATGTACTCCACTGACTCCATGCTTTGTGTCCGGAACTGCTCACCTCTGAAGAAGAAGAGCCCTCAAGGAACAATGGCGGAGAAGATCAAATCCCAAGCTTCAGGACAACAGAGAGAAAGCCCAAGAGGTATGCCATATTTCAGATCAAACAGCCAAAAACAGCTTTACTGTCTATGGGCAGGACTGCTCACCTCCGAAGAAGTAGAGCCCTCAGGGAACAATGGCAGAAAGGAACAAATCCCAAGCTGCAGGACAGCAGAGAGAACGTCCAAAATGTCTGCCATGTTTCAGGTCCTTTATGAAGTATTTTTGATATAGGTCTTTAACTTCTCTTGTTGGGTTGATTTTTAAGTATACTTGAAAGTTTTGGATACTATTTTAAATGGGATAGACTCTGATCTTTTTCTCCTCTGAATTTTTATTTGTATAAAGGAATGAAACTCTCTTTTGTGTATTAAATTTACTGTATTGGTTTATTGTTTCTAGGAGCTTTTCTGTGGAGTCTTTAGGGTCTTCAATGTATATCATCATGTAATCTGCAAATAGAGATAGTTTGACTTTTTCTTTTTCAATTTGAATTCCTTTGATTTCCTTCTCTTGTCTGATTGCTATTGCTAGGTCTTCCAATACTATGTTGACTAAGAGTAGAGACAATGGACATCCTTGCCTTGTGTCTGATCTTAGTGGAAATGTTTTCAGGTTTTCATCATTAGGAATAATGTTGGCTTTGGAATTTTTATGGATAGCTGTTACTATCTTTAGGAAGTTTCTTCCACACCTATTTTGCTGAAGATTTTCATAATGAATGGACATTGGATTTTGTCGATTGCTTTTTCTGCAGCAATTAATACAATCATTTCTTTTTTATCCTTCCTTTGACTGATGTGATGTATGATGCAGATTTATTTGCATATACACATCCTTCCATCCATGAGATTAAATCCACTTGATCATCATATGTAATCTTTTTGATGTGTTGTTGAATTCTGTTTGCTAAGATTTTGTTAAGAATTTTTGCATCCATGTTCATTAGTGAGATTGGTCTGTAGTTTTTTTCTTGTTGGTATCTTTGTCAGCTTTGGGAATGATAGTGACATGAGCTTTATAGGAAGTATTAGGGAGGATTCTCACCATTCCAATGTTTTGGAAGATTCTAAGAAACAGTGGTAGTAATTCTTCTCTGAATGTTTGATAAAATTGACCTGTAAACCCATCTGGTCCTGACTTTTATCTTGGAGATTTTCTTAATTGCTGTTTCAATTTCCTTACTTGTGATTGGTCATTTTATTTGGCTTTCATTTTTCTCCTCATTAAGAATTGGGAGATGGGTTGGCATTGGAGTGATAGTACAGTGATAGGTCATTTGTACTGCACATGGTTGACCTAGGTCAGAGATAGATTTGATCCCTGCCATCCCATATAGACCCATGAGACTGCCAGGAGTGATTTCTAAGCACAGGGCCAGGAGTAATCCGTGAGTGCCACAGGGTGTGGGCCCAAAATGCCAAAAATACAAAAAAAAATTGGGAGATAATAGCTTTTCAGGAATCTGTTCATTTCTTATAGGTTTCTAGCTTAACTGAATACAGTTGTTCATAACAAACTCATCATGTCTTAGATTTCTTGGGGTTCTGTTGTAATCTCTCCCCTTTCATTTCTGATATGATTTATTTTAGTATTTAAACCTTTATTTCCATCTAAGTCTTGCCAGTGGTTTGTCTATCTTGTTTAACCTTTCAGAAACCAGCTCCTGGTGTCATCTGTTCTTTGTATTATTTTCTTTGTTTCTGTATTGTTGACTTTTGCTCTGGTTTTTATTAGCTGTTTTCTTCTGCTTGTGTTTAGAGTTCTTTGTTGCTGGTTTTCCAGATACTTCAGGTATCACTTTATGTTGTTAATTTTGTCTTTTTATTCTTTCTGAATGTAGGCCTGTACTACTATGAGTTTCCTCCTAATTACTTATTTTGCTGTGTCTGATAGATTTTGGTAATCTGTTTCTTCATTTTCATTTGTCTCAAGGAATCTCTTTAATTTTTTATTTTCTTTTTGATCCAGCTGTTGTTGAGCAGCATATTGTTTAGTCTTCTGTGTTAGATTTTCTCCATATATTCTTTTTATAATCAATCTTAAACTCTGTGGCATTGTGGTCTGATAGGTGCTTGGTATAATTCTTATATTTGTGACTTTATGTATGTTAGACTTGTGTCCTAAAATGTAGTCTATCTTAGAGAAGGTTCCATGTGCACTTGAGAAGAATGTATATTCAGCCTTTAGAGGATGAAAGGCCCTGTATAGATTCGTTAGAACTAGTTCTTTTAGTTTCTTACTTAGGACTCTTATGTCTTTGCTTGTGTTCTGCATAATGGATCTGTCTAGTGGCTATAATGGCGTGTTGAAATCTCCCACTACTATCATGTTTCCATCCATATGTTTCTCTAGGTTTTTGAGCAAAAGACTTACATAATTTTGCTGGCTGTACTTAGTGTATAAATGTTGATCAGAGTTAGCACTTTTTCGTCTATTGTTCCCTTGATCAATAAGTAAGGAGTTCCGTTTTCATCTCCAATACCTTCTTGATGTTGAATGCAATTTGGTCTGATGTAAGTGTGATTGTTCAGCTATTTTTGTTGTTGTTGTTGTTGTTGTCCAGTGGCCTGTATAATTGTTTTCCATTCTTTTACTCTGCGCCTGTGTCTATCCTGAACTTTTAGGTGTGATTCCTGCAGGCAGCAGATGTCTGGATTTTGTTTCCTGATCCAACCTGCTACTCTGTGCCTTTTGATGGGAGAATTTAGTCCATTGACAATTAAGGAAACTATTTTCAGAGAGAGTCATGCCATTATATTGTGTAGGATTGTTGTTGTTACAATTGGGTATTGGTTTTTATAATTGATCTTTGAGTAGTTCATTTAGAGTTGGTTTGGTTGGCACAAATATTGCAAGATCTTTTTTGTCTGAGAAAGTTTGTAACCTTCCCTCCCATGTAAACCAGAGTTTTGCAGAGTAGTGGACTCTGGGTTGAAAGTTTCTTTCATTAAGTAGTGTGAATATGTCATTCCTCTCTTTTCTTGCCTAGATTCTTTCAAATGGAATATCTGATGATTTTTATATTCTTTACTTTATCCTATAATTCAGAAATTAATTCTTTTGACTTTGTTCATTAAGTACCTTACATTTTCTTCCAATGTTTTGCCTCTCTTTTCTTTTTCATTTTCTTATTATTGCTGGCTTGTAATTTGTCTTCAAGTTTGTCTATGCGATTCTCCACCTGTGTAATTCTACTACTATGGGTTACTAACATGTTTTATAGTTTTTTCAACTCCATTTGTATGTTTTCTCTGATTTTCTGAAAGAATTTTTCTTGGAGTTCTATGAATTATTAATCTATAGATTTCTTATTTTGCAGATTAGTAACTCCTTGGTTCTATAGCTAAAACATTAAGTGTTGATTTTAGGTCCACATCTATAAAACTAAGGAATTTTGTGGACTTAGAAATTTGCCAGAATTTCTCTCCATATCCCCAATTGCATGTTTCTTTCTTAGTTTTCCCATTGTTCTTTGCATTTGGGGGGTTGGAATGCTGGAGTTTCAGCGTGTTTAAGAAAGTGAGTTGAAATGGCTGTGGGAGGCAAATGATCAGGACTGGAGGCAAAACTTGGAAGAAAGCTGAGGGAAGACCCTGTTGGGAGCAATGGTTGCACCTGATAGGAGGGCTTGAGGGTACCCATCTCCACTCAGACACAGACCTGAAATGACCACAGGAGGGAGATGATCAGAACTGGTGGAAAAATCTCTATTTTAAATAAATTGTACAATTTATCACTGTATTTACTTATCCATTGACCTAAGTGTTATTTACTGAAATGTTTTAAAGCTTTTTAAGAAGAAAAGACTATTTTTCAAGTCTCATTTTTTATTGGATATCATTACTATCAAATAATATTTGTAATTTATAGAAATTTTTATGGCATAAAATATCAGTTTTAGGGGCCAGAATGGTGACGCAAGTGGTAGGGCATCTGCCCTGCTTGCGCTAACCTAGGACGGACCGCGGTTCAATTCCCCAGCATCCCATATGGTTCCCCCAAGCCAGGAGCAATTTCTGAGTGCATAGCCAGGAATATTAGCTTCACTGGGTGTAGTACAAAAACCATAAAAAAAATCAGTTTATGAGTGTTGATGTACACTGTGAAGTAAAAATTATCTTAAGCATTTCCTACCCTGGACCTTGAATCTAAAAATAATTTTAATTCTTTTTATCCAGAGGACTTTCCTCCTATTAAATATATCTGCCTTGGCTATGAGGCTTTATCTTGAGAATCCTTATTATGTTCATTTTAGAAGGGTTCATAATTGTAGAAACTCACTCACTGTTGTATCTTGACCAAAGAGAAAAGGATACAGGAATGAAATGATGTATTGGAGCCAGAATCATACATGTAACCTGACTAAAAATAAGGATTTATTAAGCAATGGAAGGATTTACTAAGTAGAGAGATAGAACAGAGGTCAAGGCATATGATTTGCATATGACAGTGACCACAACAATGGTTCTATCCTGAGCACTGCCAGTGCCCCTCAACCTCCCCAAAAGGCAAGAAGCGAGGAAAAAAATGATTTTTTTCTAAGTGTTTATCACTTGTTTGGTCGGGGGATAAGGCTTTTCCTACATATAACTTGTTTGACCATTAAAAATTCCCATTGAATATGTGGAGTAGAGGTAATCATTCCAATTTTAAAACTATAAAACATATTTAGATAACTTACTCAAGGTCATCCCACAAATAGTTGAGGTAATAAAGGGGAAAATATTAATATCTTTGTCCAAAAGTAATGGTATCAAGATTTGTTGAAAAGGAAAAAACAAAACTTTTTGAAAGTTATAGTAACTTTACCAGGAAATACTCACACACATAAACACACACATATGTTCAGTCTTGAAATCTTTATACTTTGGGGCCTGGAGAGAAAGAAGTGGATAGAGTACTTGCTTAACACATTCAATTCCTGCAACTTCATAAGGTTCCCAGAATTTTACCAGGAATGATCTCTGAGCATGTAAGTCCTGAGCACCACTAGGTATGTCCCAAAATAAAAACCTTTATACTTTTATACAATCATAATTATAGCAAATTGCAAACATAATGTAGATAGGTTCTTTATGTTTTTTCCCTCTGATCCCAGTGGATACCTCTTATGTAACTATAGTAGTATTTGGAAAGTAATACTTTCATAACAAATATGCATACTTTCTACATCATCTGCAATATTTAATAAGTTTAGAGAATATGTAAATACAGTACTACAAGTTTTTTTTTTATTTTTGGGTCACACCTGGTGATGCTCAGGGGTTATTCCTGGCTATGCGTTCAGAAATCGGTCCTGGCTTGGGGGACCATATGGGACGGTGGGAGATTGAACCAAGGTCCTTCCTAAGTCAGTTGCATGCAAGGCAAATGCCCTACCGCTTGTGCCAGTAATACAAGTTTTGAGGATAATTTTTTTTCCTGAGATATAGCCAAATTTTTTAGATTAAATTTTTATTATAACACCATAATCTGACAATAATCATCTCTTTATAATCATTGTTTCAAGCATTAAATGCTCAAAAACTATTCCTTCTACTAGTGTGACTTTGCCCTTTACCAGTGCCCCTATTTTCCACTCCCACCATAGCCTTCACCCTTGCAGGCACAAATAAATTTACTTTGTATTGTTTGTTACAACACAAAGGCAAATGAAATTATCCAAACTTAGATTAACAAGAATTTATTTGAAATAAATGTTATATCGCCATGATATTACTGAAGTCAGTGTCTAAGAATTTATTTGGCTGTTGTTGATGCTAGTTGAGCCTTCTGTGTTACTACTTAGGTTCATTAAACTTGGTAGATTTCTATGTACCTTCCCATCAGATTTCTTGTGATACTACTGGATTTACACTGTTATAAAATTTTGAGGTGCCCTATGTCTGCTAGAGACCACATGGTCCAAGATCTATAGACTAGAAACGAATTTGATGGCTCTCAGTTTGCTAAGATTAAGTTGTAGAACTGGGTCATTTTGGAGGGAGGATGTTTGCTGTGGCTATGAGCTGCAGAGGCATATCTGAAAGGGGAAATCAGTCTGCACCCATTCTGATAATGCCCCAGAGATATTAAAACTAGAACAAACTACCTGGGAAGAATCAGTAGCCATTATTCTTTTGGAGCTTGATGGAGGAGCTGGGTCAATTTTTGGTTAAAAAAATCGAGCCAAATTGTTGCATGTATCCTTGTTCCTTTTAATTGTTAAGTAGTATTTCATTATGTATTTAATTTCTCACAGATTGTAGAGATTTGGGAATTTTCAATTTGGGACCATAAAAGTAAAGTTGCCATGAGTAATAACATATAGAAATATGTGTGGGCATAATGTTTCATTTTTCTAGGAAACATGCCCAGAAATACAATTCTGAATCACAGATTAAGTGTATGTTCCTTTTTTAAAAAGACCATAAAACTATTTTTTAGACTAGTTGTACCAGTTAGCATCAGCAACATGTAAAAGATTCACTTTCTCTATAAACTTGCCAGCATTTAATGTCATGATTTTTAAATTTTAGCCATTTATTGTAAGTTGTATTTTTCTATTGACTAGTGATATTGAAGTATATATATATTTATATTTATATATATCCACTTAAGTAACTGTCCTGTCTTTTGTCCATTTTCTAGTTGGATTTTTTTTTTTTTTGGTTTTTGGGCCACACCCGGTGGTGCTCAGGGGTTACTCCTGGCTGTCTGCTCAGAAATAGCTCCTGGCAGGCACCGGGGACCATATGGGGCACCGGGATTTGAACCAACCACCTTTGGTCCTGGATCGGCTGCCTGCAAGGCAAACACCACTGTGCTATCTCTCCGGGCCCCTCTAGTTGGATTTTTATATTTTATTTTAATTGTTGAGTTTATAAAATTCTTTAGTTAATCTAGACGCAAGATTTTTTTTTTATCATCCTCTTTATTTCTTTTTACCAAGCTGTGATTCAAGAATATTTCTTCTAATCTATAGTTGTTCTCTTATTCTCTTAACAAGGTATTTCAGGGATTTGGAGAAAAAGTAGAGTGGTTGAGGCAAGTGCACGAATGAGGCTAACCCCATTTTGATCCATGGTGTCACATGGTCATCTGAGCACTGCCAAATGCAGCCCTGGAGACTTGAGCAGGCAATATTTAGCACTACAGGGTCCAAGCAGCACTATAAAGATCAAGCAGCATCACAGCCTAGACCCTCACATAGAACTGCTAGGTTGATTGATGAGTCTCAGGAAGATTTCTTGTGTCCTCTCCAAAACAAACAAGGTATTTCACAAAGCAGACATTTTTAATTTTGATGACATTCAACTTTAAAAGGTTTTTTTTATGGTGGAGCTATATTTGATGGCATGTCTAAGAACTATTTACCAAGTTTCAGGTACTAAAATCTTCTCTAATGTTTTTTTTCTAAGGATTTATAGTTTTATCTTTTATTTTTATTTTTTTAAACTTGATTGATTGATTGATTGATTGGTTTTTGGGCCACACCCCGTAGTGCTCAGGGGTCACTCCTGACACTGCACTCAGAAATCACCTCTGGCAGGATGGGGGACCCTATGGAATGCAGAGAATGGAACTGCATCTCTCCTGGGTCAGTTGCTTCTAAGGCAAATGCCCTAAGAATTTGCCTTGCATCTAAGGCAAATGTACTATCTCTCTGGACCCTAGTTTTATCTTTTACATTAAAATCATTTTATCCATTTTGAGTTAACTGTTTTATATGAAGTGTGATGTTTAGGTTGAAGATCCATTTTATTTAATTTGCATTGATATGACTATGCTTCTGTGGTGTTTATTTTGAATTTTTCGATTTCTTCATTTGATTTATGTGTCTATCTCTCCACTAATACTACTGTTTTCTTGATACTGGGAAAAATTATTTCTTCCTCTTTATTCTTCTATTTAAAATTACTTAAGTTATTCTCTTCATTTACTTTTCCAATAGTTTCATAATATTTTTGCCTAGACCTTTAAAATCTTGTTCAGAAGGCTGATTTGATCCCCAAATAATGCTGGGAGTGACCTCCAAGCACAGAAAAAATTGTGTGTGACCCACAAACAAACAAAAAACTATTTAAATTGTTATAGGACTTGCTTTAAACATGAATATCAATTTGGAGAGGATATATAAAAACATACTTTGAATCTTCATTAAGTTAAACATTTTGCTTCTTTCTTAGCTTAATTTTTGGTTTGGTATACAAAAATGCACATGTTTTGTTGAATTTGCACCTACAATTTCATAGTTTAGGAAAGATTATAAGTGATATTGTTATTTTACTTTAAAATTTTGAGGTATCGTGACAATTTTATTAATACTGATGTTTTAGCTTTCAATGTTACTGCACCACACTCACCACTAGAGTGCCAATGCCCCTCCATAACTGCCTTGAGTCCATGCTAGTTTGTTTCCCCTAATTCATCACTTTGCAGGAGACTCAATTCTTTTGGAAATATTTCAGAGTTTGCTCTCATTATTCATTGTTTATTCCCTTGCTTTGTTTCTTTTTACTAAACAAATGAGTGAGATCATTCACTGTTTGAAAATCTCCATCTGACTCACTTTGTTAACATGAAACTCTCCAATTCCATTTAAGTTGCAGCAAAATGTAGGATTTAATATTTTCTTTTGTAAGGGAATAGTATTATATTGTGAATGTATACCACAGATTCTCTATCCATTTATCTGTTAATGGACTAGATCTCTACTATTGTAAATAGTGATTTATATATGCATATATACTTAAATTGCTATTTTTGTGTGTTCTTTGGAATAAATACCTTGAAATGGAATTGCTGGGTTATATGGAAGTTCTATTTTTTTTACTTTGGGAAATACCCATTTTTTTCCATAGAAGTTACCAATTTATATTCTTACCAATAGTAAAAGAGGGTTCCTTTTTCACTGTATCCTCACCAGCATTGGCTGTTTACAGACTCTTGGAAGTAGGCCATTCTACTGGTAGGAAAGGATTTTTTATTTTCATTTTGATTTGTAGCTTCCTGATAATCAGTGAAAATAATACTTTTTAATTTTACTGTTTTCTATATGTTTTCCTTGAAGAAGTGCCTGTTCACTTCCTCTTCCTATTTTCCTGATGGGGTCATTACATTTTTTTGTTGAATTTTGTGAAAGCTTTATTTATTTGGGGTATTGTCTCTGTCAGATTCATGATATGCAAATATCTTCTCCAGCTCACTAGATTGTTTTTTCGTTTTAGATATCATTTCTTTCACTTGAAGAGACTTTATTGTTTGCGGGGGCCGGAGAGATAGCATGGAGGTAAGGCGTTTGCCTTTCATGCAGAAGGTCATCAGTTCAAATCCAAATCAGATCATTGAAGACACTTCTGCCATAAACCGTGGAGAAGTCTATCTTGTTTTCCTCAATGTATATTATGAATATAGGTCTCAAACCAAGATTTTTTTTTCTGGTTTTTGGGCCACACCCGGCATTGCTCAGGGGTTACTCCTAGCTGTCTGCTCAGAAATAGCTCCTGGCAGACACGGGGGACCATATGGGACACCGGGATTCAAACCAACCACCTTTGGTCCTGGATTGGCTGCTTGCAAGGCAAACGCTGCTGTGCTATCTCTCCGGGCCATCAAACCAAGATTTTTAATACAGTTTGAACTGCTTTGTATAAGGCAAAATATGGGATTCAGCTTCATTCTTTCATTCCAGTTTTCTCAGTAATATTTGTTGAAAAGGCTTTTCTCTTCCATTTAAGTGCCAAAATCCTCTGTTGTAAATTAACTGTCCATGTGTCTGAGGGCTTACTCGTGGGCTTCCAATTCTATTCTGCTGGCCTGACAGTTCGCCTTTATCCTAGTACCACACAACCTTTCGGCAGGGTGATTGGGTAGAGTAGGAGGTTCAGCCACATTTGGTGGTGCTCAGGGCTTACTCCTGACACTGAACTCATGGATCATTCCAAGTGATGTGGTGTGTGCAAGGAAAAAAAAATCTTTCTTCTCTTTAACTTCACATAGTATAGCTTAAAGTCAGGGAATATACTTCCCATCTTCTTTTCTCTTAGCATTGTTTTGACTATTTGGGGAATTTTATTATTTCCTACAAATTCAGCAGTACTTTTTCAATATCCTTAAAGGATGACATAGCAATATTGATGGGATTGCACTTAGTCCATAGAGTGCTTGGGTGATTATTTAAATGGTATCAATTCTTCCAATGCATGAGTAAAAACATGATCCCATACATTTATGTTTTATTTCATTTTATTCAATATTTATAGTTTTAATTAGATAAGTTTCACCGACACTATTAAATTGATTTCTAGGTACTTTATATCTTGACACATTTGTTACTGAGATTAAGGCTCTCTCCTTTCTCTTCTACCTCAATGTTTGCATATAGAAATAGAATATACTGAGTGCCGGAGAGGATAGCGCAGTGGGAATGGCATTTGCTTTGCACACAGTCAACCTGAGTTGGATCACCTGCATCCCAGGGGGTCCTCTAAATTTTCCAGGATTAGTTTCTGAGGGGAGAGTCAGGAGTAACACCTGAGCACTGTAGGGTATGGCTCAGAAAGCAAAATAATAATAATAATAATAGAATATATTTTTATGTATTGATTTTCTGATCTATCACTTTACTTTATAGGTTTATTGTTTATAGGATTTGAAGGGCTGAATCTTTATGGTTGCTATGGATAATATGTCATCTATAAATAGTGGCAGTTTGATTTTCTAAATTTGAGTCTCTTTAATTTCTCTTTCTTGTCTAAATGCTAAGGCTAGGATTTCAATATTACCTTGAATATTAGCAGTGAGTGGATGGGTATCTTTGTTTTTTTTTTTTTTTTCTCAGCTTACAGAAAAGGCTTTCTTTTTTTAACCATTAAATTTTATGCTGACTCTGGGGGTTTGTTATATGCAATACCTATTATATTAAGCTAAGTTCTTTTGTATCTCCTTTTAGTTAAGTTTTTTTTTTATATAAATGGGTGCTGAATCTTGTCAAATGTTTTCTCTGAATTTGTTTATATGACCACATGATTCTGGCAGATATGGTGGAAGAACAGATTAGTTAGTGCTTGAGGACTGAAAGGTCATGATAAAAATATAAAAGGGTCTCCAGAATCCAAGGCTTTTTTCTGTGGGAACACATAAATTAACATGCATGCAGAGAACTCCAGGCCAAGACAACTTGGAGAAATTGTAATACAAACCAATCTGCCTTTTTATACTGAAGAACATGGACATTTCTCTCTCTCTCTCTCTCTCTCTCTCTCTCTCTCTCTCTCTCTCTCTCTCTCTCTCTCTCTCTCTCTCTCTCTCTCTTTCTCATTACATGAAGTGAGCATTATGACAATGTTAGTTGGAAATGATAACCCTGGACAAGAACTGGGTGCGAAAGGAGGTAAATTGATATGCATGATACCCATTTAGTAACAGTATTGCAAACCATAGATCCTAAAAAGGAAAAAAATGTGGTGGGAGGAGGAAGGAGAGAGAAGGAAAGTGTCTTGGAAGCAGGCTTGAGTGTGGGACAGAAACTGGGGACATTGGTGTAGGAAGTATACACTGGTAAAGGAATGGATGTTAGAATATTGTATGACTGAAACTCAACCGATCATCAACAACTTTGCAATTGCATTATCTCATGGTTATTTAAGTTTTTTTTTGAAAAAAGAAAAAAATGTGGTGGTGAGATGGGGTTTAGGCTGGACCCACTGGCCACTGGGTTCAGAACTTTCTTCTGACCCTGCTCAAGGATTACTCTTGGCCGGGTTGGGAGACTAATAAGGGGTGTTGAGGTCAAACCCTGGTCACCCACATGCAAGGCAAGTGCCCTACATGCTATACTTTAAGTAAATTTCTTTAATGAAACTTTTTTCTCAAAAAAAAAAAAGATACTATATAATAAACTTTTTTCTTTGATCTTTTAGTATCAAAACCTTCTCTAAGCTTCAAATTTATTCACTATATCTGTTTATCTCTAATTGTGTCTGAAAACTACATCCCTCTTCACATATATAAAACAGAAGTTTCCACTTTCCTCACTAAAATGGTTCATTACACAGTATTAGGTAATTAGGTATAGTATTAGGTAATCCACAATACAGTAGATCTTCTATCATCTAAGCAGCTATTTCTACAAAACAGTGAGATTGTTTTTCATAGTTCACTTTCCCTCAATTCCCATTACCAAGTTCTGTGAAGTTACACCTCCCAGACTCTTACCTGAACCTCTGACATTCTGCTCTATCCCATCTTTTTTATTCAGCCTACATGTTCTATCCTTAGATACCTCAGGCTTATAATATTCTTTCTCAATGTCATCACACCTGTTCCCCTTTTCAGTCTTTCATGTACTTTTCACTTCCTTTTTTTTGAAGCCTTGACTCAACCTTTATCAATAATATATTTTACAGCTTGTATCCTGTACTTCCAAGTACTTCTTCTTGTCTCTCTCCTCCATAACGTGAGTTCCTTGAGGGCAAAAACTCATGTCTATCTTGTTTAGTGCAGTGTTTCCAAATCTAGATATAAACTACTGTGTAGAGCAGTTAAAATAAACAAATGCTTAATCAACTAATTATATGTGACTGTTTTCAATATAAATTAAAATAATGCCAGTTTATCTTTCAATATAGACCCACTGCAGAGTGATTTCTCAGTCACCTTCCCCACTTAGCTGTCATTCTATTCAGTGAAATCACTGTGGAGATGAGCCAAAATTGCTCTAATAAATGCACTCTGATGACATAAATACAGAGCTGATTTTCAGTGTAAATCGCAAAAAAGGACTTGTTTGCACATAAAGAAACTCTTTTGGGAATAATTAAAATAAATGCAAGACACTTTTATTAAAATAAGAGCAAACTTCAAAGAATGTGTCTTTTAGAGGTAAATGGCTCTGTGTTCAAGTCCCTCTTGTCCATGTCAGATCCATGTTGGCAGTTATTTAGTTTTAGAGCCTCAGTGTTCTTAGCTGTACCCAAGAATGACAATGTGCATATATGTTTATGAGTTGTGAAATATAGAGGAAAAAAATTTACTGGACACAAAGCACATTTTTCTATATTATCATTTTAATTTGCTACCATAGCAAGCAAACCTTAGAGGAAACTGACAGACTCCTATTTGACTCATTTTTTATATTTAATGTCAGACATAATGGAGTATTTTTTTTAAATCCACACATTTCACAGAATAGACTGTTCCAGACAAGGAAAATTTTCTAAGTGGTTCTTTATGCCATACTTTTTTTCTTTCCTGCCAGCACCATATTTGAATGAATTCTTTCTACAGTAACCATTCTGACATGGATTTATATCTGTATTCAGCTTAGATTCCCACTGTTCTTTTGGAATAATTTTCAAATCTTTCTACAGAAGTCGATGCTTACTTACCATTGATAAGTAACAGCCTCAGTGCTTTTACCTCCTGCATACTATTTTGAAAGATCATCACCCTGAAGAAATTTTTGTATTTAAAAGTAAAAGTAATTTGTCTAAAGGAAGAGGGTATTTTAAAATTGCATTTCTAAAAATGTCTAGGAACAGAATAAAGGGAAGAATGAGCTTTGTAATAAAAGAGATAGCACCTGAATAAATGCAATCTCAAAATTAAAAAGTATGGAAATGATGAAGAGATAACACAGAAAGGAAATATGAATAAATAGATATTTATTTGTTGGAAGTAAAAATAAAAGCAATAGAATTCTTATCCAGTTCTGAGAGTATTAAGTGACACAGACTGGTTAATAAAAAAGAAAAAGTTGGGGCCGGAGAGATAGCATGGAGGTAAGGTATTTGCCTTGCATGCAGGACAGTGGTTCGAATCCCGGCATCCCATATGGTAACCCCGAGCCTGCCAGGAACGATTTCTGAGTGTAGAGCCAGGAGTAACCTCAGAGAGCCACCATTTGACTCTCCCTTTCTCGGATTACAGAATAGTAGAAACCAATTGGAGAATCACTTCAGTTTTGATGACTACTTTAGCAATTTTTTCTTTTGTTTTATTTATTTATTTTTGGGGGCCACACTAGTGATGCTCAGGGATTACTCCTGTCTATGCGCTCAGAAATCGCTCCTGGCTTGAGGGACCATATGGGACACCAGGGGATTGAACCACTGTCCGTCTTAGGCTAGCATGGGCAAGGCAGATGCTTTACCGCTTGCACCACTACTCTGGCCCCTACTTTAGCAAAAAAAAAAAAATTTTTTTTTTGGTTTTTTGGTCGACACCCGGTGACGCTCAGGGGTTACTCCTGGCTATGCACTCAGAAATCGCTTCTGGCTTGGGAGACCATAAGGGACTCCGGGGGATCAAACCGCGGTCCATCCTAGGCTAACACCAGCAAGGCAGACGCCTTACAGCTCCTCTTCACCGCTCCGGCCCCTACTTTAGCAATTTTAATTAAAATGGTTACTTCAAATAAATATAGAGGTCATTATCTTACCTCTCTATGTTATTATCTCACCTCAATTACTATTAACATATAATATGTTAATAATAACACAAAATGGGGCCGGAGAGGTTGCGCTAGAGGTAAGGTGTCTGCCTTGCAAGCGCTAGCCAAGGACGGACAGCGGTTCGATCCCCCGGCGTCCCATATGGACCCCCAAGCCAGGGCCAATTTCTTAGCGCTTAGCCAGGAGTAAGCCCTGAGCATCAAACGGATGTGGATCCCCAAAATAATAACACAATACATTATAAAATATATTGTGTTTTATACTTATATATAGAATAAAATGTAATGTGTTGATACAATATGTTAATATTAACACATCAACACCTCAATTAATATTAACATCTCATCAAATAATATTAACATATGATCTCTACGTTATTATCTTACTTCAATTGCACATAACGTGAAATAGTTTGCTGTTGCTCAAAATTAAAAAAATATGTAAACTCAACTACACAGCTTTGACATGAAGCATTTGTTTTCTCAATAATATTTCTGTTTTGTGTTGTTTTATTTTAAGAATTAAAACAGCCTTTGATTTTAAGGGGATGTTCTTTGAGCCAAACCCCTAAAATAAATTTTATAATTAAACAGAAACTTTTCTCCCAAAAAACTTATTTTATTTTTTAATATTTGGGATCACACCCAATTGTGGTCAGAGTTTATTCCAGTTCTGTGCTCAGACATTATTTCTGGCAGCAATAGGAGACCATATCAGGGTTGGATGTGTACAAGGCATACACAATATCTTACCCCCTGTATCATCTTTCTGACCCTCCAGAGTTTATATTAATCTATCCTTATTTCTTTTTTTAAAATCACTGGCCATTTTACTCCTCAAAGTTTGTTTATTCCTATTATTAATACTGCTCAACATCTCATCTCCCCATTCTAAAAGTATGATATTTTCTATTATAAACACCACACATGAGCAATAATCTAAAACTTCCATTCTGAATTTTCCGCAGCTGTTAATTTATTCTCTGAGTTTTGTTATAACATAGTAGAGATTTTTAATACTCAAAGTCCTTTGGTTTGGAAGTTAGTTATGGGGAAAGCTTGATAGATGTGAAGAGCTGTGAATACACTGCTAAGAACACTATCCCCTGAGATAACCAGGATAATAAATGCATCAGTTATTTTGCTACTTGCCAAGGCAAAATGTAGAACTTCAAACTACTTTAGAAGAATTATTTAGATGCTTAATAATTATACAAATTTATGACAATTATAATCATTATAGAATAAATACGATAAAACAAAATGTCAAACTGAAAAGCAATAATTTGAATTGATATTTTTCATTTAAAAAAAAGATGCTATTTTCAAGTGAAAGAAGATCAGATTAATTCTATTTATGCGGTTGCTATGGCTCTCATAAAGAAATATTTCAAAAGACTAACCTTTATTGGTCTGAGCTTGTTTTGATTATAAACAGCACAAGGCACATTGGTTCCATTAGCTACTGGTTATAGTACAAAAGTTATTAATAACAAACTCACAAATATATTGGAAGAGAACACCATAAGATTGCAAAGGTAAGATCTCAACTTTCTTCTTCCTTGCCTCCCTTCTCCTTCCTTCCTTCCTTCCTTCCTTCCTTCCTTCCTTCCTTCCTTCCTTCCTTCCTTCCTTCCTTCCTTCCTTCCTTCCTTCCTTCCTTCCTTCCTTCCTTCCTTCCTTCCTTCCTTCCTTCCTTCCTTCCTTCCTTCCTTCCTTCCTTCCTTCCTTCCTTCCTTCCTTCTTTCTTTCTTTCTTTCTTTCTTTCTTTCTTTCTTTCTTTCTTTCTTTCTTTCTTTCTTTCTTTCTTTCTTTCTTTTTCTTTCTTTCTCACACCAACTTGCACACAGAGTTTATTCCTGGCTTTGTGTAGAACTGTTGTGTTGCTAAGAATCAAACTAGGTCAGCTTCAGGCAAGGCAAGCATCATATTAACTGAACTATCTTTCTAGTTTTAAACTTTTTAGGTAAAGGTTATTAGACTCATAATAAAGTTGTTTATATATAATAAGAAGCAATAACACTAATGTTTAGTTATATATTGCCATGTATATGTATTTTGGTAAAATATAAAGATGAAATCTTAAATTTTAATTTACCTGTTGTTATTTCTACTTGAGATTAAAATAACATGGTTATCTCTCAGTAAAGGGAGTTAGCTCAAATGGCAGAGCATATGCATGGCTCTGACTTAAACCTTCAGGAGTGCCTATTCTTCCCATGTTCCCCCTCTGGCAGTCCTGGAGTGTATGGATTCTGTGACTCCCAATCACAGATCAAGCTTTGCCCCAGTAGTGTCCCTATGCTTAGGTTCTATTGGGACAGCACCTATAGGATGCAACACAAACAATGGAAAATTGCTTAATGCTCTAAATACAGAATAAACAATTAAGCTTTACTGGTCTTGGCCAGAGAAATGGAATAACTGTTAGGGTGCTAGCCTTGCACATGGCTGAGCTAGGTTCAAATTTTGACATCCTAGATAATCCCCCAAATACCACCCAGAATAATTTGATTGCATTATTTATTATATCATTATTATTTTTAAAATATAGCATTAGAAGCCAATTTATATTGTGCATCAACTGTTTTAACACTGATCTGACAAGTACTTTTATGTATATATTTTACCCATTTTTTAATGTATATGATTTTACAGATAAGAAGTGTGAGGACCAGAACAGTAGGGTAGGGTGTTTGCCTTGCAAGCAGCAAACCTAGATTTGATCCCTGGTACCCTAATTTTTCCCCAAGCCAGCCTGGAGTAATTCCTGAGTGCAGAGCCAGAAGTAACTTCTGAGTACTTACAGATGTGGCCCCAAAACAATAACAATAGTAACAAAACCTTGAGGTTTACAGGAAATTTTTTCTTTTGTCCAATATCACCCAGCTTTCAAATATAAAATTGGAATGTACGTCTCTTTTGAAGCAATAAAGATGCTTAGATGCAAAAATAAATACTAATTGCTTTAAGAAAAAATGAAATAAATATTTTAAGGACAATAGATTGAATATAGCATTTTCAGGAGGCTATAGAAATAACAATGGAGGATTAAGCAATGACTACAGCAGTTATGGGTGCACAAAGAGTTCCTGAGCTGTGCTCACTTGACTGTGAGTTGCGTGGGGGGGTCTCCAGGCCCCTTGTTTGCTTTTGGGAGTTCTGCAATTATAAAAATAAAGAATACGAAAAGAAAATAGCTGGGGGAAATGGGAAATAACCAGGAGCAAAGGTAGGCAATGAAGGTTAGTTAACTTGCTAAACTATCAGACTTATTTTTATTGTTTAGCTATGTTAAACATGGGTCACAGGACCAGTAATGGCACTAGATATTGATGCCTAGAGGGTACAAGCTAGTACTTTTGGAGCTATGCGTTGTCCTCATTCTTGGAGACCTGAAAATAGGTGATGCAGCTGCCACTCATAGCAGAATCTTTAATCTACTAGTTTTATTAGATGATCCAATCCTGATCAGAAGTCTAAGAAAGGTGAATCTAGGTTATACAATTGGGCCACACCTATAAGGAGCTTGAAAAATAAAAATTTTGGTCTTTTTATTTTTAATAGTTGGAAGTAAGTTATGATTCATTAGAGTTCTATGATGAGAAAATTTCCTGAAAGAATAGCACCATTTCTTTTTGCCCACTACTATTTCAAGCACCTAGCTTAATAGTTTCACAATCCTAACACTAAGTTCATATTAAATTAACATATATGAAATGAGTTAATTATAGTCAAGTTGTCTCTGGAAGGGACCTAAAGAAAAACAAGAAAACACTGGTAATAAGTTATAACATTTTTGAAATGGGTAAACTGATAAGCTACAGTGAATAAAAAGTTTTGGGTAGTGGTAATGAGTTAAAGAGTATCCTTATTCAGAATATAAAACTGGAAGAGACAAGTTAGAACTGGACTGTCTTTACTTTCTGAATGAGATATCAACCTTGAAGAGACTATCTCTGAAGAACCCAAACTCTTAAAACTGGTCACTGTAATTCTAGTTAACAAGTCAGGAACAACTCATCATGGGTATGGAGAAAGTGCATTTTACATTCATTACCTCATGTAATCATCAGAACATCCCTGTAAAGTAGATTCTATATGTACTTCCATTTTACAGAAGAGATCTAATATATATATATATATATGTTTACAAAATCAGAAATGGACAGACTTTGACTTTGAACCCAAGGTTTTGTGACTTTAAAATTACCTCCTGTAAACAATTGTACAGTAGAAACATAAACTATAAAAGTAGGTTATTGTAGAAAAATTTATTTCATCAATGTATCCCATTCTTCTTTACCTGGAGTGGGGGATGTTTTAAGTGTTGAGTACATTGCAGTGCTCAGGGGTCATTTATAATGGTACTCAGCGCGTCCTTATATGCTGCCAGGGACTGAATCATATTTTGGCTGCTTGGGAGGTAAATGATTTAGCACCTCTACTATCTCTTAATTATCCCCTCCTTTTTTTTTTTGTTATTTCTCATGTTTATAAAAGAAACCAGTCTACGTTTGAACTGGTTCCAGTGAGGGAAATGGAGGCTGAGCTTGATGCTCTCCAAGGTTCTGAAATACAATGTTTGAAATGTGAGATTTAACTGCCAGTGTAAAGGTAGCATCATTTTATATTGACTCTTTAATTTTTACACCAAGGGCAAAGCCATCTGTGAGCGGATGAAAATAAAATAAGTATGAAATTTAGGCAGTTCTTAAGAAACTAAGTTTTCAACACACCCACATCCATTCACTAAAATTAAGGGATATGAACTCTGAAAACAGACTTCCTTTATACATTTTTGGCTTTCCTCCACTGTTATGAAAGTCAATCCATGCCAGTAATTGCTAAAATCATGATGGGAATTTTCTGAGTGCTGCAGTAAATATATTCTCCTGGATATGCATCATCAGTTCAGGAACATGGCTGAGGCCAGGGTAAGCATCTGGAATCAGAGTACCTGGTGGCATAGGCAAGAAACAACCAGTGGGAAGAGGAGCAGTTAGAATTGGCAGCAAGCAAGTCTGGAAGAGGAAAACAAATCAAAAGGAAAGGAGAGGAATAAAGATCTGAACTAAACAGCCAGGAAACAACTAAAAGCTTGAATGGGGTCAGTCAGGAAGGAGATGAGGTGTGGCCAGTGGCAAGTTATGCTTTCAATTCATGGGGAGAAAGGTATTTTCTGTTCTCCCTTTACTCCTAACACCAACTGTAGTGATGTTGTTTCTTTCCAAGTCTTTCAACATAGCTCCACAGGGGTTGACACTGGGCTGGACTGACATCTGCTGCTACTTCTTGCTGCATTCTGTGCTATTTGGAGATATTCTATTGATATCATCCTTCTTTGACCTTGCTACATTCACTCTCCCCCTCCCAACTTTCCTTCCGCTGTCCTATTTCTAGCAACTGCTTTAGTCCACTGACAAGTCCCCTTTTATCTATTGGTCCTTCTCTTGCTTTTGTTTCTCTTGTCTATGTGGAGTTAGCTTCTTGATATAAAGCCAGTACCAACTCTCTTCTGTCCTTGAGAAACTGTTGCACATGACTGACTTGTTAAAAACCAGCAGGTAAATGTATAGGCTAATTTTTCTATTTTGTAGTTAGTATTTTAGCATTTTTTTATGTAAGAAACTAAGCATTTTCCTTTGCAGAAATTGTCATTTTGCCCTTAAATTAACAATTCCAATTCATGAGTTAAAGAATCCCTTTGTGTTTAGAACAAATAAAAAGAACTCATATTCTGTCATATGAATTCTGGCTTAAGCTATTTTGATTCTGCCATTTCAGTGCAGCTGAAAGGGGCTGCTACTTACAGAATACTAATTGCTATTACTATTTTGAACTGATGTCATTTGTAAAATAAAAAATGAGACAAAATCTTACAGTACTTTGATTTGGTCATTTAAAATCATAAGCTGAGTGGTAGGGAATTCCACATATCAGGTTTATTTATATGTAAATTTTGGGATTGTGCCAAGACAGAAGTATAACAACTTTTAAGTTATCGTTAATTTTTTGTACTAACTTTGGCACATCAGTGTGTCAACATTATTTGCCGAGGGCTCATGTGTACACAACACAGTACAAGACTATCTTACTGTTTGTTTACTCTATTTAGATAGAACAAATTGATCTAAAGTCTGTTTACCAGAGATTCACCATTGATGATCTGTTCTGTGATATGCCTCTCTTTAGTGGATTTCACTATTAAATATAGGAAACTTTAAAATAAAATACTAATGAAAGTTTTCTTGGCCTGGTGGGAAGATTGTGGATTTAATGAGAGAACCTAAAATTAAATCTCGACCTATACTTTAAAAGTTGCAAATTTAAGAGGCTGGAGTGATAGCACAGCAGTAAGGTAGCTGACCTAGGATGGACCTGGGTTCAATCCTCAGTCCCATATGATCTCCCAAGCCAGGAGCGATTTCTGAGCTCATAGCCAGGAGTAATCCCTAAGCATCACCCGTGTGCCCCCCCCAAAAGTTGCACGTTTAGGATACTATCTTTGGGGGCCGGGAAGGTGGCGCTAGAGGTAAGGTGTCTACCTTGCAAGCGCTAGCGTAGGATGGACTGCGGTTCGATCCCCCGGCGTCCCATATGGTCCCCCCAAGCCAGAGGTGATTTCTGAGCTCATAGCCAGGAGTAACCCCTGAGCGTCAAACGGGTGTGGCCCAAAAACCAAAACAAACAAACAAACAAAGATACTATCTTTGATCTGACCAACTTTAAATTAAAGATAAAAAACATGCCTTATAAAATGTTCAAGGAGAAATACAAGAATGAGGGGCATAGTTTGCCTGATTTTGATTCTTAGCAACATGGCTCACAACCTCAGCACTGCCTGGTATAGCCTTTGTGGCCCTTGAGTTCAAAGGCTCTGCTGGACCCTGACAACACGCAGAACTACCACACTGGATACAAGCACTTAATTATCTGGTCTCATTGGCTATTGTCTTTTTGAATGACCCTTGGGTTTCCTGAGTATTACTTGGGAGAAATAAATAGACAAACAAATCCCAAACGACATAACCCTGCCTTATTTATATCATAATTATCATAAATTAAATGAGAACATAATATAAACCACTTCTAAAAACTGTAAATTTATCCTACAATGCAAATAATTAGCAACTATAATAATTTAATATGATAAGCTATGACATTCTCGAGCTGCCAGAGTTCAGAATCTTTGTTTAGGGGCCAGAGAGGTGGTGCAAGCAGTAAGGCTCTGCCTTGCCCGCTCTAGCCTAGGATGGATCATGGTTCGATCCCCCAATGTCTCATATGGGCCCACAAGCCAGGAGTTATTTCTGAGCGCATAGCCAGGAGTAGCCCCTGAACGTCATCAAGTGTGGCCCAAAAACCAAAAAAAAAAAAAAAAAAAACCAAAGAAAAACAAACCAAAACAAAAAAAACCTAACAACTTTGTTTTGAGGATTGCCACTTTTACCCATTTTCCCAAGTAAACAATAATAATAATAATAATAATAATAAATAATAATAATAACAAAATATGCTTCAGTTTTATTCTACAGGAGTTCCATTTCAGTAGAGAAATTAAAACTCAAAAACCATTAGTAGGGACTGAACATAATTTAGTTTATTAAAGCTCTTTCCGTTTTAACAATATTATCATATATACTATAATGAAGATATTAGAATTATCTGGAATATACCTAAAATATTCTCACACAAAAAGTAAATAAATTGGCTCTCTTAATTGTCATATTTCCTCCCAGGTACCAAATATAGGACAGAGCCATTAGAGGAATATTTAGGGATACCTTCTCAAAGAAAAAAGTCATCCTGATTTTATATTCACAATTACAAACTACAAGTTAAAGAAACCACTTGTGTTTAAATAAATAAAATGAACTCAACTTCTTTTTTTGTTTGTTTGTTTGTTTTTTTGGTCACACCCGGCGGTGCTCAGGGGTTACTCCTGGCTGTCTGCTCAGAAATAGCTCCTGGTAGGCATGGGGGACCATATGGGACACCGGGATTCAAACCAACCACCTTTGGTCCTGGATTGGCTGCTTGCAAGGGAAACGCCGCTGTGCTATCTCTCCGGGCCCCTGAACTCAACTTCTAATGTACTAAGAGTCATTAAAATATATTTAAAGAGGGCCGGAGCAATAGCACAGCAATAGGGCATTTGCCTTGCACATGGCCATTCCAGGATTGACCTTGATTTGATCCCGGCAGCCCGTATGATCCCCTGAGCCAGGAGCTATTTGAAAGCACATAGCCAGGACTAACCTCTGAGCATCACAGGGTGTGGCCCAAAAAGCAATATATATATATATATATACACACATATATATTAAAGAAAGTTCTATTCAGTTGTATGTTCTCTGGGAGATGACATATTTCTTGGTACTGGCAATGATTTTTAGAAAACTAAGTTAAGAAGAAATGAAGAGGTCATCTAAATGCTAGATCAAAGTTTTGACTAACTCAGGAGTTTCCACTCTGGAGTCCCTATCTCTCCTCCAAATAAAAAGTAACTCTAACCATAATTCAGTTTTTAAATGATTATTTATACACAAAAAGTCTAAATAGCAATAATTTTAGATATAGTACAGTCCTATAAATATAATAATTTAACTTATTGAAAACAAACACTCCATAGTCTTTAGAGTCTCCTTTTATTGCAAACAGAGAAATCTCTTCTGAAGTAGAGCTGATTATTTGGTAATCTGAGTCCTTACAAGTTTGAAATAGTAAAATATTGTAAAAAATATCTACCAAGATTATTATTATTTGAGCTCAAAAAGAGCACTTTTTGGTTAATCTGTGTCTCAGCCATGAGTCATTTCAACTTTTGAAAATCTTTACCATTTTTAGAAGTTTTTTCCTTTTAAATTAAAAGTGACTTGATATTTTTATCCTTGAATTCTGGTCATCCACCAGAGTATCATTTAAGTCAGTTCATTTAAGTTGCTAGCTGAAAAATCAAAAGAGAAAAATAAACCACACTGCAGATATTTCTCTATTGATAAAATTGCACAAGCTGTTCAGATATTGTAAAAGAGGACATTTGACATTTTCCCCCAGGTGGAAGGAGGAGGAAGGATCAATTTCTCAGGATGTTGCACCAGTGATTTCAGCTGCTCTTTGCCAGGAGTGTGGGTTTCATCTGCTGTTTTCTATTTCTATTAGCTCTGAGTTTCTCTGCATTCAAATTGCATCTGAGAACCTGACTAAACTTAGCTCATTCCAGAGAGAACAGCTCCTACTGGTAAGGTGTCTTTGGACAAAATCCTATGACCTAGTTATCTGGGAAATATGAAAATTCACAGTTTTGTTTATCTAAAAGAGAAAAAATATTAGTATCTCTGTGCTTGTTTTTCCTAGCTTTAGCTAGATATTGACTAGACTGGATCATTTTATATAGATGCTAAAAATGCTGGAACATTTTATATGGAGACTCAGGCATTGGAATAAATTATTTCTTAATGGAACAAAATTAGTTTTAAAACTAAGAAATTTATTTCCTGTAAGTGGAATAAAAAGAATGTGTGCTAATATTTCAGAACTATATAAATATCCTATACATAGGATTTCCATTTAGTGTTCTAGGCATTCTCTACAAAGTGGAGTGGCTGCATTGCAGAATAAAATTGTCCTGCCAAAACCAGGTTTCTGTTTTAAGGCCCCTAAAGGGACTAAGTTGATTTCTTGTCCTTAGTTTCTTCCTTTATGACAACCTTTTTTTGAATATCAGAACATGTAGAATAATGAGTTCTGGGGAAATTAACTCAGATGCCACTAATGCTCACTCATGTATTCACTTACTGAATCTACAGATATTTGCTAACTGTCTCCTTTTGCAAGGCATTGTGCTAAATTCTATTCTTACAGAAAAAAAAGGCATTCATAATATACTAGTGATCCAGTTAACATGATCAAACCCATGTGGTTAGAAAGTAATTTCAAAACCAAGTCTTTTTTCTCTACACTTCACAGAATGAAGTAAACTGTATTCCAAGTCTATTCCAATACATACACATATGTACTTGTGTACTCACATGCAAATTGAAGGGACATGTTCATGACTCAAATATCCTACACGTGACATAATATTTATGTTCTGTTTAATGTAAATTTTTTGTTTTTTGGTTTTGGGGTCACACCCGGTGATGCTCAGGAGTTACTCCTGGCTATGCACTCAGAAATCGCTCCCAGCTTGGGGGACCATATGGGACACTGGGGGGTTGAACTGCAGTTCGTGCTAGGTCAGCCTGCATGCAAAGCAAATGCCCTACAGCTGTGCCACTGCTCCGGCCCCTAATTTAATATTTTAAGTACTGACCTGACCCACTAAATTAATTTCATAGCCTACTATCACAACCTGTAATTTAAAAAAACAGTGGTCTACAATAGGTTAGTATGGAGATAAAAATAGCCAGAGAATTACCAAGAAGTATATTTTATGAAAAGCAATAGAAATTATTAAAATTTTATAGTAGGGTTTTTCAATCATCGAATGTATACCACCGTTTACCAATGTAACTTTCCCACCACTCAACAATAAACAATTTTGTAACCATGATGCTTAAATAACAAATTACTATTAATAAAAATAAAATAAAATGCTATAGTATTCAGACAGATACACCATAAATATTAAACACAAGAAAATAGGAGACTTATTTTGGTTTTTTGGGGGGTCATGCCCAGTGGCAGTGCTCAAGGGTTACTCCTGGCTCTGCACTCAGAGTCATTCCTGGCAGGCATGGGGGACCATATGGAATGCTAGGATTCAAACCACCATCCGTCCTGAATTGGCTGCACACAAGACAAACGCCTAGCTGCTGTGCTCTCTCTGGCCTCAATAGGAGACATATTTTTTACCTTAAAGTGACAAGCTTAGATTAAATAGGCTATGCTTGACAAAAGTTACTTACTAAATTGAAGAGAATTTTAGGCCTTGTAAATGACGAGGAAAGTGGAAAAAATAAATAGCTAAAAATTACCCAGGTTTAATCTTTCATTCCACATATGTTCAACACACTTGTACACTACATCTTTTGTAGTTTAAAAAGAAGATGAAAGGGATGCAAACATCTGATATTGTTAGATGTGTTTCAACATATATCTAAATTTTGCTAAAAGCAGCAAAGGGAAATCTGAGCTGCAAATGTAGTTCTTATTAAATACATTCAGAGACTCATAAGTTACCTCACAAATGTCTGAAACATTAGCACTGTTATTATAGGCTTTGTTTTCTTTTTCCATTTTGGTATTTGGGCCACACCTGTTGTAGTCAGAGATCACGCAGGGAACCAATATCTGGTGACAGAGATTGAACTGGATTGGCTACATGCTAGGCAAGCACCTTAACTGCTAGCAATCCTCTCCCACCCAGATTTTTTATTTTCCAGAAAGGTAATTGCCTGGTTGCTTCAGCTCAACTTCATTGGATTATTTATTTGTTCTTCAGGTGTTTTTTTTCTCTCCAAGAACGTGCTGATTCTACATAGTAAAATCAAATTTCCGCCAGATAGTATATCAATTGTCTATGGGTCAACAAAACAAGGGGTCCTATAAATGCCTCAATATCATACAACTAAAGTCAAACTCTATTTTCTCCCATGAGAAAGCATTCCCTTCCCATCTAGGCTTCCTAATTCTCTGGATATTATTCTACACAACCAGCAAATTACTGCCTAAGAGTCGTGATTACTTAGGAGTTACCTAAGCAATTAAATCACCAAGTTCAGCCAGTTCTGCTTTCCTAGAATATGCTTGAATTCTTTTTTGTCTTCTTCATACACACTGTTCTATCTTTATTCTGATATTACCTCCTCACATGGTCCAAAAGCCTCAGCTAATTGCATGTTTATCTGGTAATGTATAGGCCCAAAAGAGGATTCTTTCAGCTTGTTTTTTTTTCTTTAAGAAGCCGGAGTCCTTTCCACATCCACAACCTCCTTCATAGGAATTTTTGTTTGTTTAATATTGGGTCATTCCAGGCTAGTGCTGTGTTAACTCCTGGCTCTGTGCTCAGGGATCACTCCTGGTGGATAGATGGTATGGTTCTGGGAATTGAATCTAGGTCTATATCACAACGCTAGTGCTTTACCTGCCATATTATCTCTCTGGTCATTTTATAGGGGGGTTGAAAGCCAAATTATTTATATGCTATCTTCTATCAGTCCTACAATGACCATAGCTGATCAAAAAATCTGACCAAAAGCAAAGTTACAGACCAAAGAGGAGCTCTGAGCATTAGAGAATGACTTCACAGAGACTTGGAGGAAGCACAAAGTCAAATAGTGGTGGAGATGATATCCCTTCTTAGATTAAAATTGGCTTTTGGGACTTGAAAGATGATAATACTGTGAGTAGGATATTCTCCTTGCATGCAGCTAACCTGGGTTCAGTTTCTGGGACCTATTATGCTCCCATGAGCACTTCCAGGAGTGATTCTTGAGTGCAGACCCTGGGGGTAAACCATGTAAGCATGGCAAGGTAAGCACAGAATGTGTGGTCACCAAACAAACCCCAAAATAAAACAAAACTGACTCAATCAAATCCAGGTGGGGCTTAGAGGGAACCTGGAGACATTGGTGGCAGGAAATGTGCACTGGTGAAGGGTGTTGTACATTGTATTACTGAAACTCAATCATGAACAACTTTGAAATGGTATATTTCATGGTGATTCAATTAAATTAATAAAAATAAATAAATGAATTCAATTGGAGATTAAAAGTTAAATAATTGGGGCTGGGGAGATAGCATGGAGGTAAGGTGTTTGCCTTTCATGCAGAAGGTCATTGGTTCAAATCCCAGCATTCCATATGGTCCCCCGTGCCTGCCAGGAGCAATTTCTGAGCATGGAGCCAGGAGTAACCCCTGAGCCCTGCTGGGTGTGACCCAAAAACAAAACAAAACAAACAAAAAAAAAGTTAAATAATTGAGATATGTGACTGATTCCATGTAGGTATACTGAGTCTATGACTTATCTATATGACTATAGAAATTTCCTGTCATAAAATTACTTTGCCTGTATTTTCCATTTAAAGTGGGCCACAGAGGGTCTGGAGAGATAGCACAGTCGTAGGGCATTTGCTTTGCATGTGGCTGAACCAGGACGAACCTGCATTCAATCCCCAGCATCCCATAGGGTCTCCCGAGGAAGCTATTTCTGAGTGCAGAGCCAATAGTAATTCCTGAGTACTGCTGGGTGTGACCTAAAATAAACAAACACACAAACAAAAAGCAAAAATAAAATGAAATAAAAATAATTTAAAAAATGAAATAAAGTGAGCCACCAAAGAGACATTTTGTGGGAGACCAGGAAGATGAAAATTATTAAATTAGTTCAATAAAAGGCCAGTACATGGACATGATTTTAATGTCCTGGAAGGATAAGTAATCAACCTAAAAATCTTAGCCTGAAAATGCCTCAAGGTTTAGATATCAGAATACTAAGGACAGTCAACCACAAACAGCCCACTTTTTTTTAAACCACTACAAATAAAATATTTCATTTACTTTCAGAGCAAATGTGCCTGTTTCCTTGCTTCTGTGGACAAGTACTTTTAAATATTTCTAGTTAGGTGCTGTCCAATCGTAATTGATAAACATGCAAGCAAACTCTCAAAAATTTTATCTTTTAACAAAGTAAAATAACAAATTTAAAAACAGCCATTTTTAGCTTCCATGTGTTTTTGCAGACCTCATCAAGTAAGGCAGTCACCGAGAGTACATTGCTCTATCTTGTCCTGGATTGTCCCTCAACTTCTCCCTCTCTTGGTCCTTTTGTGATATGTGATTTTGTATCAGAAGACAGCCCATAACTTTAAGGTGAGGTGCAACAAGACTAACATAGATTTTATTTTGTCCAAGGGGGCTCTAAAAAGTGAATTGCAGCTTGTTCTTATCCACATTCCTCCCACCCAAATGCTCATCTCATCAAGTGCACTTTCTAAGCTCCAAAATCAGATGTGAAAAAGAATGGATTTTCAGAGACTATATAGCCAGGGCCCACATTGTATAAGATCAAACCCTTTTAGATCTTTGTGAGTAAGCATATATGTATGAATCTATACACTTAGTTCCATCTTTAGATAGAAAGAAGCATATGTGTAATACAAACAGTTTCTCTATTATAACTCTGATACAGTAGCTGTTGAGCGAAAGATGTGAATCAAGAACAATTTCTAGATTTCAACCAGAAGGAAGAGGTGGTGGTGAAAGTGCTATATATAAAACCTCATCAGCAACAGTACTGTAAACCACAGTGCAAAATTTTACATAAATGCATAAAAAGCCACTCTTTGTACAAGCATACTGGTAAGTGGGAGGGAACTGAGGATAGGGAGGCATTACTGTAGGGAAGGGGACACTGGTGAAGAGAGTGGTGTTGAAATATTATATGCCTGAAACCCAATCATACATAACTTTAATTATAAGGAGACTAAAAAATGTTAACAAACCCAGTTGTAATATAATGTTTCAGTAGCATAAGTAATCAACATAAGTAATATGCATAACAAAATTTCAAAGTAGAACAAACTCAACCAAACATATTGAACAAATATTAACATTTCTGTATCATAGGTACTTAAATGTTGATTTCTACTAGCCATAGGCCCCCTGGGCTGACTACTTAGTCCAGGGGACTGAGATCCCCCGACGCCACACTGGTCTTCAGGGCCAGGCCCTGTAAACCGAGCCTTGGGGAAAGGGTTGGGGAAACAAACTCCTGTTGTATGCATACTGGACCCCATTCAGAGGTTCTTTTCTTACTAGCATTCATTTTCAAAAGCGTGCAGGCGCAAATGCACCAGTGTGACATATATACTTTTTAACTTCACCCCCAAATGTTCTTAATTCTTGATTGTTTTTAGGGAAAAAAAATGGAATGCCCTAGATTTGGAGGATAACATTCAAATAGGTCTCTAACATCAGTGTATATGTAGATGTGACTACCTATACAGTGGTCCTCTCTGACTACCAAGCCTAATCCATAAACATTTCATCTATACAATGTATATAGCCTCTCTGATATATTGCCCTTCCCCCCACACCAGAGCCCCTTCTACTCCCTCATCTCCCAATCCGGATTCGTTATCTTCCCCTTAATTAATCCTCTTTACCCTCAGTTCTTAACTTGTTAGGCACCAAGACCGACCTCCTGCCCAAACAGATTCTGCCCTTCCGCACACCCCTACAAAGCTCATTTTTATTCCTTAACTCTCTCACCCCTAACCATCAGTAACCCACATTTACTCTTTTTAACTTCAGTACTGCACAGTCCTAATCACAGACTAACATCGTGCATTGGATTTAATAACCCTTAACTATTTCAAAAGACATAAAATGGACATATATGTCTTTTGAATATTTTATGTGTATTTTCTTTGACAGCTATAACTTTTACTAAGTATTCTTTCTCAGTGACTATTCTACCCACTTTTTATCTTTTCTCTCTTTGTGAGCTGTTCAATAAGGAATTTTGGTGAAAGAGTCCCTCAGTTTAATGCTTATGATTGAACCATGTCGTGGGGATTGTTGGACTTGTTCTTACAGCTCCCATATGTGCCGATAACGCCAGGTGGCTTTGTTCATTGTTTGCATAGGCACATTAAAATGGGAAAATACATACAAATAAGTTCTTATCTAATAAAGATTGGAACACACAAATATTGTAGTGCAATGGGACCTTACACCCTGATTGACATAATGACCAGGCACAGGCCTCAGAAGAATGGGCATCCTCCATTCACCCCTGAACCAGGGAAGTATCTACGAAACATCCAAGGTTTTTATAACAACATCTGGAAGCAATCCTCTACCAGAGAAGACCCTACCACTGCTCTGACATCGACCTGCTCAAAAGAGACTTCCCTTAACACTAAGAAGACTTGACAACAACAACGACCTGCTTACAGGACAGGGCTCTCTGCATTGCCCTTTAATTGTGAGGTGAAACGAGAGGATGCTCTGCACCATCCTGACTGCAATGTAGGATATGCAGATTCCAGGATCTTTAATACAAAAACATGATACCAACAACAGAGACTGTGTGAAAAATAAAAGTGTAATGGCACTACAGACAATGAATTGGATTGGACAAACTAGTTTGCCTGGAGCCTAGAGTTGGTCTTATGCTAGGAAACTTCAGGGGTAGGTTCTCCTTGTATTTAGGCTAAGGCTTTTCCTTTCCATGTCCCTCATATTTTGGTGGTCCTGTGCAAACAATAATTGCCACTGTAACACCATTTTAACTTTGCTCCTTGGACTCTAATCCTTAAGAAAAACAACCCACTTAAACTTTTGAGGTTAACTTAAACTAATATGCATGTGCATGGAAATGTAAAAAAGTACTTTGCCTTCAATGTTTAAGGAGTTACATAAGTTTATGGCTTTACATTGCTTTGTGTGCTGCTAAGAAATATTATGTATTACAACCTGGGGACTTGTGGGACAAAGTAATTGTACATGGGTTCTGTTTTATTTTCCTTAATGCTATTTGGCTGAAAGTTCAAAGTTCAGATATCATCAAGGGGATTTCTGAGAATTGTGTTTATGGGTGATTGTCCTTCCACTGTAACTTTACCTTATCCTCTTTCTTTGCATCTTTCTTCTCATAATTAAAAAAAAATTAAAAAAAACATAAATTTTCCCACAAAAATGTTGATTTCTTTTTTACTTAGTATATAGTAATTATTTTAAAATGATGAATGGTTGGGGCTAATGATGTGGTTCAAGTGATAAGTCAAATGGCTTTGTTTGTGTGAGGTTCTGTGTTCAATTGTCTAAACTGCTAAGTTCCCTGCTCCACTATCACTACAATGCACAAAAAATAAATTGATTATTTAACAAACTAGTTTAATATTTTAGGTAATGATAATAAGAGTTTTCTATTTGTTTATTGATAACCTAACATTTCTGTCTTTCTTGTTTTTATGAGGGCACACTTTGTAGTGCCTAGAGCTTCCTCCTGCAGGGCTTAGACAATATTTGATGTCTAATAGAGCACAGGTCAGCCTCTTGCAAGAAAACTCCTTACCCACTGTACTATCACTCTGGCCCAACTTTCTAATAAATTATGAAAATATACAAGTTCTCTAATTAAAAAATAAATCCTGCAGTTTACATTGCTATTAATCATGGTTTCTCATGGCACATAATTTCATTTACTACACTAATTACCAATGTATCCCTTCCCCCTCCCAAAGACCCAAACATCCCTCCTTCCAAATATCCCATCTCAACTGTGTGGATCATTTCTCTCATTATGTTACCTTTGGACATTTGTTGCTGCCTTGCTGTGTATTTTTAAGTCCCACATATGAGAGAAATCATTAAATATCTATGCTTTTCCTTCTGCCTGACTTCACGCATCATGATATTCTCTAGTCATCCATGTGTTGAAAATTGCATGATTTTGTCCTTTCTTAAAGCTGTATAGTATTCTATTGCCTATGTAAATCCCTTTACCCTCCATACTATCTCTCAGGCCACCAGGAGGTTCCAGTCTTAATCCACACTTCTTTTATTACACCATTTAAAAAAAAAACAACATTTTTTGATAATTCTTTTTGCAATTTTATTTTCAAACAGTGGGAATAATATCAATTTTAAAAACTATCATTAGAGGATGTGAAGGTGACCTGGCTACAACATCTATCACCTCATTGATCGTCAGGGTTGATTCGGCTGATCTGATTGGCTAGGCCGGTGTCCCTTTCGTCCCTCACTGCTACATGTGCGTCCCTTTCGAAGATGCATGCTCGGTCAAAGAAGACGGCTTTCCCCGAATAGAGACTGACCTTTTTTGGTAGAGGGTATACGAATAGCTGCGCTCCCCTGCTAGAACCTCCAAAACAAGCTCTCAAGGACCATTTGTAGGAGAACGTAGGGTAGTCAAGCTTCCAAGACTCCAGACACATCCAAATGAGTCACTTCATGTGGCAGTCTGCCTTCTTTTATTAAAATAACATATCATTAGGTATTTTATGTACCAATGTTAATTATTTCTCTACCATATATTATGTTTTATAAAGAAAATAAAATTTTTACTTTGCAATCTGCTTCTCATGGGGCCCGAATGGTAGAACAGTGGTATGGCATTTGTCTTGCACACAGCTGAAGTAGGTCGGTCCTGGGTTCAACCCATGGCATCCCATATGGTCCCCCTAGCCAGGAGAAATTTCTGAGTGCAAAGTCAGGAATAACCCCTGAGTGCCGCTGGATGTAGCCCCAAAAAACAAAAACAAGTAAATTGCTTCTGAATGAAATTAAAAGTGGAACTTCAAAATGTTTAATATTTGAATAAAAGGCAACATGATATGGGATCAGGAATTTTTTTTTCCAAAAAAAAAGAAAAAAAAAGAAAAAAAGAAAAAGCAACATGGGGGGAGGAGGGAGATGCGGGATATTGGTGGTGGGAATGTTGCACTGGTGAAGGGATATTCTTTTTTATAACTGAAACCCAATTACAAACTGTTTGTAATCATAGTGCTTAAGTAAAGACATTACTTTTTTAAAAAAGAAAACAAACAACATGATTTGAATATGTATATAACTTTCTGAGGGAGTGGTGATTTGCATTTGACTGTAAAGGACTGAGTTTTTTGGGGTGGGGTGGCAGAGCAATAGTATAAGGGGTATTATGCTTGCCTTGCATAAGGGCAACCTGTGTTCAATCCCTGGCAGCCTATATGGATCCTTGGGCTTGCCAGGAGTGATCTCTGAGCACAAAACCAGAAGTAAGTCCTGAGCACCACTGGGTATGACCCAACCCTCCACACCCCCTAAATAAATCCGTTTCATGGAGGTGAGAGATAGGACAGAAGATAGGGCCCTTGCCTTGCCTTGCACATGGTCAACATGGTTTCAATCTCCAACATTGTATATGGTCCTCTAAGCCCAGGAGTGTTCCTTGAGAACAAATCCAGGAGCAAGTGTTTTGCACCACCAGTTGTGGCCACAAAACCAAAGACTCAATAAAAATTAAAATAGTCCCATGACTTTAAATCAACCAAAAATATTTGCTGTTTGAGGCACAACAGAAGCATCAATCTCTTGCTTTATCTGATTAGTAACTATACTTCTCTCTTCCCAAAGAACAACACAGTGATGAGCATCTTCACCTATTTTCAGTTCTTTTAGCTCCTGAAAAGAGTATTTAACTCAGACCAAATCAATTCAATGCTATAAGTACAGTTCAGAGATGGCCTCAGACCCAGTCGAAGATTCAATTCCAAACTTTGGCTAAAAATTATATGAGAGAAGAGGAATATACCTTCTTTTGAAGTAACTAGACTAATATGTGAGCTTGTAATTTCTTGTAAACTATCATATGGGACAATAATGCCAAAGCAGGGTGAGGTATAGCTGTTAAGTGGAGAATGATAATATTATTGATATCATCTGAGTAGTTAGACTTCTCAGCCTGAAGCTAGGCTCCTGACTTTATCAGTTATATGAACCAATGAATTAAAAATTTAAGTTTATATACATTTATGTGTATTTATATGAAATATTTTCAGTCAAGAGGTTATTCAAATATATTGTATGTTATAGTGTGCCTACTTACTTGGTTTAGTTTTAGTTTGACATCTTAAATCATTTGTGTATTTTGTTTTTCAAGTTCATAGTTACAAAAATACTTTACATTTTTTCTCTATTATATAGTACTAGAGACATGGCCATAGGGATAAAATTGTTTTTAATATTTCATCTTGTTCTTATTAGTGATCATTAAAGTCAAAATATATTGATTTTGAATAGATTTGTTGAAGGTCAACAACTTTACTTTAAGAGATTTAACAGAGAAATCAAACAGACATCTTTTACTTTTTCTATGTTTTATAGCCTTCCTTTTGTCACAGGTATCAGCAGTTTTTTGTATATTCTGGCAGAATGTTTCCTGGACAATCATTTGGGGAATAAAAGCTGCTGGTCTACTCTATCCCAGCACAGCAAACCCACTTCAGGCTGTTTTACTATAAAAATCTGATCAATACATCTATTTCCCCAGGGGTAGAGAAAGAACAAAGAGTAAGTCCTGATAAACCTTCTCTGGCATTGCTTATTTCCTCCTATTGCTATACAGGGCACACACTTATTACTTCAATTCTCTATGAAAAAACCTTCTTGAAGAAACAAAGTTCGAATTCCACCCAGAGGCAATCAGTATGCAATACAAAGCACCTCATCCCTGATGTTCTAGTGAATTTACTAAGATAATTGCTCAGATATTTCTAAGCATTGCTCACTATCCTAGTATCTGAAACTAGGGACTTTGGATTAGGTTCCCTTTTGGCAACTGACTTTCCATCTACTGTAACTCATGTTCCATGAGTTACATGGGCTCTGCAATTTATTTTATCTCCTTGCAGAAGAAGGCAGATAGTATTAAAGAATTCACTTTATATTTTAGTTCCACATTATCTAGGTCCTTCCAAGGAAAGAAAGTCATAATGCAGTAAACTGCAAATAGTCATCAAAAGAATATTTACAAACAAGCCATTTGTTGCAAATTTTATAATTCTACCACTCCACATGCAAAGTCAAAAACTATTATTCTAGCAGTTCTGATGCAGAAATGAACACGTGCCAAGCAGTTTCTTCTATGCTGAGTGGGATCCTCTGATACAAAGCAATGATGAGCCTTTGGTTTCCATCTGTTCCTTTTTCTGCAAGAAACCCAGTCTCTTCTTTTCCAATTGCTCAGTGAAATTCACCTCCCTGTCCTTTTTTTTTTCTCACTGATCTCTTCTCCAGTGATATTTTAGATAACATGTACTTCTAAAAGGCAGTAGTAAAAAATAATTTTAAAGAATTTTTCAAGAGTACTCTCGAGATTTGTGAAAGAGATTAGGAAAAACTATTGCCGACATTAAAAATTTTTCTTTGAAAAATATAACTAGACCCTACCCACATAGTCTCTTAAGTCAGGAATACCTCTTCAAAAGAAAATATGTTTTAGGAAACTTATTCTCTTTTGGAGTTGCCCTTTTTAAAATTAATATGAATATATTGAAAGAGGAAGATGATAACTCTTGGGAACCTGGACTAAAGCAGGGTTTTTCTAGACCACCTCAATCCTTTTTAACTGTATTTGGAGAGTAACTGGAAGTAGAAAAAAGCAAAGATTTTACTAATAGTGTGGATAATGATGCTAAATATTATAAAGGAAAACATGGCTTGGTAAAAAAAAGTTGCTGCTGTTCCTAAAATTCATTTCAAATAAAGGCTTTTGTTAAAATAACTAAAAGTTTTGATCTTTTTTATGATCTTCAAAGCAAACTTGTATAGGTCTCACTGAGAATTGGCTTGAGTTTTTGTCAATATGTAATTTATAAACCCAAGGCAATACTATTATTTATAGACAATATTCACAAATTATGCAAAGCAAAAATAATAACCTTTAGCTGTAATGTTAATATACCACATAGAGTGACTAATTTTTTAATTTAATAAAGGAAGTTACAACTATGAGTCAGTTAACAGATCACTCTAGTGAATGAAAATAAGATTTATGCATCTCCCAGATGGACAATTTTATTTTAAAAATATTTATTAAGGTTTATTCATTTTGCTCTTAAATGTTAACTATAGTTTTTCCCATATGTTTATAACTTTTTGGTATGTAACTGTTTAAACATGTACATACTAATATTGAGTCAGATGTGTTATGAACCTTGACAGAAAGCAAAATACACAAAGAATATGGTGCATTCTAGTTCACTCAGAAGAATGGGTCACCACCACCTTTCTGCTTTCCTGTGTGATACTGTATTAGAGTCTACCTTCTCCTATCACACTTAAGAAGGTTCCTAGTATTCAACACCCACCTGTAAGGCAGAAAAATATTTTTCCCTTTTAATTTATATACCACTTACTAATCTCTAGGAATGTGATGGATCTGTTTAGTAGTCTTTCCCAGATCTTATTAATTTTACATGTAATTAGATTTATGTAATAGAAATTTGTCTATGGAAAGAAATAATATTATTTCTTATTATAGTTATTATAGTTTATGAGTATATTTAAGTATTGTCTATTCAGCGTCCTTTAAAAAAGTTTTCAGCAAATATTCTTGGTAAGTACTGGATTTCTATGTGCTAGAGTAAAATAACCACTCTCTTGTCTCTTTCTTCATATAGAGGCAGATATATTTTTCAAATAGATGTAATATGGGAGCATTGTGTTAAAGGCTTTTCAAAAGCACAATGATATAACTTCTGAGGAATTTTATATAAATTAGAAGTTATAAAGTTCTAGCTTCATAAAGTAAAAATTGAGATCAAAAAAGGCAGTTGGGCAGGTGAGGAATGTTATTTAATTTAAATGATAAGACATCATATTCTTGAAAGCAAAGATAAACAAATGGAGCTACATTAAACCGAGAAGCTTGGGGCTGGCGAGGTGGCGCAAGAGGTAAGGTGTCTGCCTTGCAAGCGCTAGCCAAGGAAGGACCGTGGTTTGATCCCCCAGCATCCCATATGGTCCCCCCAAGCCAGGGCAATTTCTGAGCGCTTAGCCAGGAGTAACCCTGAGAATCAAACGGGTGTGGCCCAAAAAACAAACAAACAAAAAACAAAACAAAACACAAAAAACGAGAAGCTTCTGTATCTCAAAGGAAAGTTACTGGGATACAAAGGCCACCCACAGAATGGGAGAACTATTCACCCAATACCTATCAGATAAGAGGTTAATATCTAAGATTTACAAGGCACTAATAGAATTTATCAAGAAAAAATACCAACATCTAACCCTGTCCAAAAATGAAGAAAAGAAATGAACATACATTTCTTCAAAAGGGAAATACAGATGGCCAAAAGGCACATAAAAATACTCCACATCACTAATTATCAGAGAGATGCAAATCAAAACAACAATTAGATATTGTCTCACACCACAGAGATTGACACACATCCCAAAGAACAAGAACAACCAGTGCTGGTGTGGTGTAGGGAGAAAGTGGCCCTCATTCACTGCTGGTGGGAGTGTTGACTGGTCCAGCCTTTTTTTTTTAGAAAACAATATGGACATTCCACAAAAAGCTAGAAATATGACACATCAAAGCCACTCTTAGGGATATACCCTAGGAACAGAAAAGCAGAAAAGCCCTTTGCATTCCTATGCCCATCACAGCACTCTTTAGAATAGCTAGAATCTGGAAACAATTACCTGAGGACAGATGAGTAGCTAAAGAAACTGTGGTACATCTACACAATGGAATATTATATAGCAGTTAGGAAAAAGTTTGTCATGAAATTTGGGGCCCGGAGAGATAGCACAGCAGCATTTGTCTTGCAAGCAGCCGATCCAGGACCAAAGGTGGTTGGTTTGAATCCCGGTGTCCCATATGGTCCCCCGTGCCTGCCAGAAGCTATTTCTCAGCAGACAGCCAGGAGTAACCCCTGAGCAATGCCAGGTGTGGCCCAACCCCCCCCCCAAAAAAAAAGTTTGTCATGAAATTTGCTTACAAATGGATAGATAAAGATATTATTATGCTGAGTGAAATGAGTCAAAGGGATAGATATAAAATAATCTCATTCATTTGTGAGATATAAAAAAAATAGTATAATAGTATATAGAGACAATAGATGAGGAAGGCTAGTCCAGTGTTTTTCAATCTTTTTGTGCAAAGGCACACTTTTTTTTTTTTTTTAGTTTTTGGGCCACACCCATTTGACGCTCAGGGGTTACTCCTGGCTACGCGCTCAGAAATCACCCCTGGCTTGGGGGACCATATGGGACACCGGGGGATCATATGGGACACCGGGGGATCAAACCGCGGTCCATCCGCTTGCAAGGCAGACACCTAACCTGTAGCGCCACCTTCCCGGTCCCGCAAAGGCACACTTTTTACATGAAAAAAAAAAAATCACAAGGCACATCACCATTACAAAATGTTAAAAAAATTAACTCTGCCTATATTGGCTATATATAAAGTAATTTTCTTGAATGCAAATCAAATAAACAGAAAGAAATTATTTTATAATTACTTTATTATGAAATAATCTAATGATTGGTCTATTTGTGAGCTGAAGCTGCATGCTCTGGATGAAATGGAGTTTTTCCCACCATACACCAGACAATATCTCACGGCACACTAGTGTGCCACAGCACAGTAGTCGAAAAACGCGGGGCTAGTCCATGTTAGGAAGCTTGACACAAGTAGTTGAACAATGCAGATAGGGTAGAGAAGGGTCTATTATAGCAATGATAGTTGGAATTAACCACTCTGGACATGAACTGAGTACTGAAAGGAAATAAAGTAATATGTACTTTACTCCTTCATTAACAAAAGTTAAAACCATAGTGCCAAAATGGAAAAAAAGAAGAGAGAGAGAATGTGATAGAAAAGTTAAATATCTGCTCCAGAGGTAAGCAAGGGAGAGAAGGGGAGAGAAAGGAAGAAGTAAAATCTCTGTTTCAGAGACAGGTAGAGGTGAGGATGGGAAGGAAATTGGGCAGCAAATGTGCATTGGTCAATGTATATCCTATAACTAATAGTCAATCATGAATGATTTTGTAATCACGGTGAAGAGAAGAAAGAAAGAAGAAAGGAAGAAAGAAAGAAGAGAGAAAGAATGAAAAAGAAAGAAAGAAAGAAAGAAAGAAAGAAAGAAAATGAGAAAGAAAGAAAAAAAGGAAGGAAGGAAGAAAGGAAGGAAGGAAGGAAGGAAGGAAGAAGAAAGAGAGAGAGAAGAAAGAAAGAAAGAAAGAAAGAAAGAAAGAAAGAAAGAAAGAAAGAAAGAAAGAAAGAAAGAAAGAAAGAAGAAGAAAGAGAAGAAAGGAAAGAAAGAAAGAAAGAAAGAAGGAAAGAAAGAGAAAGAAAGAAGAAAAAAGAAGAAAAAGGAAAGAAAGAAAAGAAAGGAAGGAAGAGAGAAGAAAGAGAAAAGAAAGAAAGAAAAGAAAGAAAGAAGAAAGGAAAAAGAAAGAAGAAAGAAGAAGAAAGAAAGAAAGAAGAAGAAAGAAGAAGAAGAAGAAAGAAGAAAGAAGAAAAAGAAAGAAAGAAAGAAAGAGAAAGAAAGAAAGGAAGGAAGAGGAAGGAAGAGAAAGAAAGAAAGAAAGAAAGAAAGAAAGAAAGAAGAAAGAAAGAAAGAAAGAAAGAAAGAAAAAAAAGAAAGAAAGAAAGAAAGAAGGAAGAAGAAAGGAAGAGAGAAAGAAAGAAAAGAAAAAAAAAGAGAAAAGAGAAAGAAAGAAAGAAAGAAAGAAAAAGGGAAGGAAAGAAAAGAAAGAAAGAAAGAAAGAAAGAAAGAAAGAAAGAAAGAAAGAAGAAAGAGAAAGGAAGAAAGAAAGAAAAAGAAAGAAAGAAAGAAAGAAAGAAAAAGAAAAGAAAGAAAAGAAGAGAGAAAAAGAAGAAAGAAAAGAAAAGAAAAGAAAGAAAGAGAAAGAGAAGAAAGAAAGAAAAAGAAAGAAAGAAAGAGAAAGAAAGAAAGAAAGAAGAAAGAAAGAAAAGAAAGAAAGAAAGAAAGAAAGAAAGAAAGCAAAAGAAAAAACGATTCTTATGACTGTAGTATGGATATTATTTGGGTGACCACAATATTTCTTTGAGAGTAACATTTAACTGCAAAGGAAAGATAATAAAAGTCTCTAGAAACTTAAATTAGTAGTAGTGAAGTGAATTTAAAGAGAATTTGGAAGCATATAGCAATTCAGAGTGTTTAATTTTCTTCCTGATTCTTATTGTCTATTGTTGAATTCTAAATGAAAACTGATACCAGGGTAAATAGTGATGAATAGATTAATATAAAGGTACTATAGTTGCTTTGATATATAGTTATTAAAATTTTATTTACAAATAACTAAATATTTATGCAGTTCAACAGATTATACAATCCTTTAACATGTGTGAAACTACAGAAATAAAGAAATATATTTATAAAAATATGTGACTAAAATGAATACTCTTTAAAAATGTGTAGTTATGCCTATGGGGTGTTAGGATTCTCAGGGATCACACAGTCATTAACCAATACCTTCCGCACACATGCCTATAATTGCTGCTTAGTTTAAATGCAAGCAATATGAAATATAGGAACAGTTAACATCTGTTGAATTTTGCTATATGTCAGACCAGTATTATTTTGTGTACTCTATTTTAATTAATTCTCTCCACTATCTAGATCCAGGAAACCATAATTATCATCATCTTATCTATGAGGAACTGAGAAGACATTTGCACAAGCTGACACAGATGGGAGGTGTAAACGCCAGGATTCCATGACAGAAGAGCATGTAGTGCAGAAGCTACATGGGTCCAATTTCTCCCTTCCCCACTTTTAAGGGAGAAAACAGCAGGTTTGTACTAGATTCTGACTGAAGAAGAAAGCTTATTCATAGTAGGAGCATGAAAGTGGGATAGGAATGACATTTGTGATATACAGAAAGATGGAACTAAGACCAAAATAAAGAACTAGCAAAAATTTTGTCACTGAAAGTAATTTCAGTGAGGACTTCCCAATTACCTCATGTTCTTCTCACCTTGTTCCTCATTCCCAGATCATTTTCATTTCCTTCAAAACACTTGTCACAATCTGGATTTTCCCTTAATTTTTTGTGTTTGTTTTTGGGCCACACCCAGTGACACTCAAGGGTTACTCCTGGTTATGTACTCAGACATTGCTCCTGGCATGGGGGAGCATATGGGATGCCAGGGAATCGAACCACGGTCCATCCTAGGCTAGCTCGGGCAAGGCAGATGCCTTATCCCTTGCACCACCGCTCCAGCCCCTTCTTAATTGTTTTTAACTTGATTGTCCTTTATGCCCACCTGCCCCATCATGTCCAAATGGACACAGAGCATATACAAGCTAGAAAGAACTATTTATTGATTTAATATTCAATCTATCAGTTACATAATATAATTTTCAAAACTGTAGGCTAACTTACCAGTAAATTTAATTTTCACCAGTAAGCTAAGAATTATGCCTGTTGTTTTCTAATAGCAGGAGAGACACTACCAAGAACATTCAGGGGTTGGGCTCATCATTTTTATTTGGTTAAAAGTCAAGACTCGAGGCATACATATGGGAAGGGATTGTGTTACAAAGGTGGAAAAAGGGACTAATAGTCTCCTGGGAATGTAAAATACTATTTTGATTAGTAAATTTTAGGCTACTTAAATTTGACCTTAAAAATAGTTTTAGGATTACATACCAGAGGAGGTGAGGCTTAGTTGGAGGAGTATGTAGGGAAATGGTGATGCCTGATGAATAAGAGAATTTAGTTTCCACCATCTAAGGGCCTTGTGGAAGGATCTGCGGAGGTGAAAATATAAGGGGAGAGTGGGAGTGGTAAGCAGTTGCGATTTAAGATTGTGGAGGTAGCAAATGTGGGAAGAGGAGGAAATGACAGCACTCTGTTGAGCAGTGGGTTTAACAATCTGGCAATAAATTGGGAGCTAACAAGGCCCACCTGGAGTGGTTAGCTACAAAAGAAACATTTGTAGCTCACCAAGAAGATTTAATTGAAGAAAATATAATATGCTATTTGGCTAGTGTGAGATTCATGCTGTATTTTGGACCCAATGTCTTTCGGAGTTTTTAAATGGGTAAGAAATGATTGGCATGTTTGTGCTTTGGTTTCTTTGGTGATATTTTTGCACCCATGCCAGCATCATCGTTATTTACTCTATAGTGATTTTATCTTGATTTTTGTGTCTCTTAGCAAGACTTTTTGTTACTATTGTCATCTTTATTCAAATTATTTTATTATTTTGATTAACTTATTGGCACAAATGTATCTTTTGATGTTAATCCTAAATTTCTAACTTTTAACTTTATTTTCAACCTTTTTTTATTATTGTTCAACTTTGCCCAAGCTATTTTTTCAAGCTATATATCAAACCTGTCTTCCATTCTCAGTCAGAAAGTATTCATTCACCTTAGAGATTCAAATATTTTTGAAAGCCTACGGTCCATCTGTTACCTTTTCCTCTGATATTAAATTTTATTATCACCCTTTGTTGTTTCCTCCAACTTTTGGCAGAAGATACTATTCTCCAATAAGCCCACTTACTTCAAATGACAAGAAATGTACCAGTTTTTGATGGAGATAAATAATCAACTCTGCTCCCAATGTTTACAGCAGTCACTTATTTGTCAGTAATGCAGGGTGTAGGATGGAGGAGCAGAGATTACAAATATAAAGGGAAAACTTGGTGGCTTGTAAGATAATTTGAGTGGTAAAGCACATACTTAGCATGTATTAATGTCCTGGGTTCAATCACTAGTACCAAATGGCACCCTATGAGCCATTTCGGATGTAACCTTGTTTCAATTTTGGATCAGGAACCACACTGCTAGAGACTCAAGCACCAAACCTTTAGGACCATCCCACTAAGGGCTAAGTTCTGCTGAAAGTGGCACCTGCCCTGCTCTCTTCATCCCTGAGTATCTCTGGGGGGAGGTCATCCTTACTTAAAATAAAAATGAATGCTGGAGTGGCAGGGTTTTTTGTTTTGTTTGTTTTTTATATTATTTTCCTTCTCTTTTTTCTTCGACTTTTTTCTTTCTTTTTTCACTCTTATGGATATTATTTGGTGATTTTTTTTCAGTAGTTGATACCAAATTTCTCTTCTATTCTCCTTAACCTTTTATTCTCCAACAGAATAGCATAATTTGAATCATTCAGCCTCATAAATTGAGGGGGGAAATGATGATACCAGGACCAGTCATATGAACATGTAGTGAAAATAAAAAATGACCAGACTGGAACACCAAACCCAAAGTCAATGACAACAGAATAGATACCCAATCTACAACAAGCTGTAAAGTGGAGACCAGTTACACTAGTATTCTGGGGGAGGGGGTAAAGGAGGGAGATATGGGAGACATGCTGGGAACAGGAGTGGAGGGAGGACAACATTGGTGGTGGGAATGCCTTTTATTCATTGTCACTATGTACCGTAAATAATTCTGTGTAATGCACTTCAGTCACAATAAAAATAAAAAAGAAAAGACTTAGATTATTAGTTATTTCAGATAATTTAACAAATTAACACTAAATTAGTACCTAAAATCATTTATTACCTAATAGTTATGTAAAAAAAAACTTTTACTTTGTACAAAATAATATAATAATGTAAAATATAATGGATAAAATATGTACATCTTTATTATGTACAGAAATGTCTGTAGTTTAAGAGTTTGGAACAGCTTAGCTGGACCTTTTCTAGATCATGAATGCTACTATCTGCTTCCTTTTCCTATTTCAGGGTTCTCCTCCAAGTGTCAATAGTTTTTGGTAGAACTTTGTTGTAGGAATAAAGTACTTCAGGGGGCCGGAGAGATAGCATGGAGGTAAGGCGTTTGCCTTTCATGCAGGAGGTGATCGGTTCGAATCCCGGCGCCCCATATGGTTCCCCGTGCCTGCCAGGAGCAATTTCTGAGCCTGGAGCCAGGAATAACCCCTGAGCACTGCCGGGTGTGACCCAAAAACCACAAAAAAAAAAAAAAAAAAAAAAAAAAGGAATAAAGTACTTCTCTTCCAGGCTGTCAGCAGAGTCACTCTCAATGTCTAAAGAACCATAACAGTCATTATGTTTCTCCTCACAGACCCTCCCTCATGATAACTTATTTCTTTTTGTTTTGTCTTTGGGAGGGGGCATATGTGGCAATGCTCACAGTTTGCTTCTTGCTCTCTGCTCAAGGATCACTGCTAGCAGTTGGGATGCCAGGGATTGAACCAAGTTTGGCCATCACAACTTACTTCTTTAATGGCAACAGATATCATTCTATTTTGATAAAGCAGAGTCTTATATGACTTAAGTAATAAAATATGACTTAAGGTCAAATACTATATTCTCATTATCTTTGTAACAATGCTTTGAGAAATGGAGACAGCATCCTATCAGGGCCTGTCAGCTGATCCTCTTCCTCCCCTATGGGGCTGTGTCAGAGAAAACCCATTGATGAGAAAGGGCTTTTATGACCATGCATTAAATCATATTTTAAACTGAATTATATCTCCCTCAAACTCTCACTTTGAAGCCTAAATTTCCAAATGCGACTTTATTTGGACATAAAGTCTATGAAATAGAAGATAATACTAAATAAATACGACCAGAAGAATGGAACACTGACAATATAATTAGTGACCTTATTTGTAAGAAAATAAATAGGGCTCTCTCATATTCTCTCCTTTCTCTTTTGCTTCCTCTCCTTTCCTGACCACCCCTCACATCTAAATTCTCTCTCTCTTTATTTCCTACATGACAACAAATGAATAAGTTGGTAAACCAGGAAGAACATTCTCACCAGTAACCAAACCCATTCATTATCTTGAAGTTGAGGACTTCTTAAGTTCCAGGACTGTTTTTTTTTTTTTCTCGTTTGTTTGTTTTTTGAGTGAATCTCTTTATAAAGATGTAAAAAAAAAAAAAAAAAAAACCGGGGCCGGAGAGATAGCATGGAGGTAAGGCGTTTGCCTTTCATGCAGGAGGTTATCGGTTCGAATCCCGGCATCCCATATGGTCCCCCGTGCCTGCCAGGAGCAATTTCTGAGCCTGGAGCCAGGAATAACCCCTGAGCACTGCCGGGTGTGACCCAAAAACCACAAAAAAAAAAAAACAAACCAACTCTATGCATTACATTTACATCATTTAGCATGATTTACTAATCATTACATTTTACTACTTGGATGAAGTATGAGATTTTGCAATAATGTAAATAAATATTTATTTTGCATGCAATAAGAATCAAGTAAGCCCTACCATATATGTTACATATTAAATCATTATCAGATAGGTATGGGTGAATAAATAGCTTCTTTCCATACTGGATTTTTAGTATTCCTGGTGTTTCCTTTGAGGTGCAGAAATCTTCTATTTAAAGTGAGTTCCCATTTGTTTATCTTTTCTTTTATAAATTTTGCTTAGCATCTGCAATTTAGAAAACTTCTAACCATTCCTAGCCAGAATTTGTCAGAAAATAAAAACTCTGAGATTTAAGCCACCTAGTTAGTCTATGATATTTTAATTATGTGGCAAATGCAACTTGGCCAAGCTTTCATTGGCCAACCCTTCTTAATCTGCTAGTGTCAGGTCGAGATTGGTGGGAGTAGTAGTGACGTACTCAACTTTCTGCCTTTAGCTGGTGGGAACTCAGAATTCTTACCACTTATCAGAAATGAAGATGCCCTCTTTAATATAAGTTCCCAAATTTAGATACTGTCATCAGAAAAAATGAAAAACATCAACAAATAAAATAAAAATATAAGAAATAAAGGAAGTTCTATTTCAAGCTGAAAAAAATGACAAGTACTAGAGGATCTGGTTTACGAGACATGCATCACAGTTGTGAGGCCCCGAGTTTGATACCCTGTACTAAAACAAAAGTACCCAAACAATGCTATAAAACTACTACAGTTGAAATAAAAATTGACTAGTTATCTCAATAATAAAATGGAAGACCAGGAAAGAATTAATGAATATGAACATAGAATAATATAAATAAGTCATATGAGAAATGGATAGATAGATAATGAACATTTAAAAAAATAAGAAAGTCTCAGGGATCTGTGAGAGCTATAACAAAAACAGTATACAAGTCATTGAAGCTCTGGAGAGAAAAAAAAATCAAATCAATAATGTTAGAAAATGTCCAGAATTTGGCCAGAGGATAAGCCTATACAGAGCAAGTCCTGAACAAATTAAACCCAAAGAGATCCATATCAAGACACATTAGAGTCACTCTTATGAAAACTAAAAATGAAATGCTCTTGAAAACAAGTATAAGAGAAAAACATTACATAAAAGAGAATTATAAGTTTCAGAGGACAGGGGCCTGAGAGACAGCGTGGAGATAGGGTGCTTGCCTTGCATGCAGTAAGGACGGGTGATTCAAATCCTGGCATCCCATAGGTCCCCCGAGCCTTGCCAATGAGCGATTTCTGAGGCATAGAGCCAGGAGTAAGCCCCCTGAGTGCTGGCCGGGGTATGACCCAAAAAACAAAAAAAAAAAAAAAAAAAAGTTTCAAAGGACAGATTTCTGATCTACGGAAGTGGCACAACTTAAAATCCTATACTCAGAAACAGAGAGAAAGCTCAGTTGAAATAGTACATGCCTAGTATGGTCAAGAGTTGGAATTTGGGGGCCAGAGAGATAGCACAGTGGTGTTTGCCTTGCAAGCAGCGGATCCAGGACCTAAGATTTAAGACTTTTCTAAAGAAAGCTGAATCTATTAGCAGTAGGCTTCTCTAAATAAATAGATGAATTTTTTAAAAGAAAAGAGTGCAAATATGTATATTCTTGATCTCCTTGAAATATCATTGGACCCACAGTGGGCCTTATGGACTCCTTCCTCCTGACAAACAGTATTCCAATATTTTATTATATTCTAAATAGAAATTCTATGTTGTAGGAAATAATAAAAGATAAAAAATATATAAGGTAACATAAATGTGTTCAACAAAGATGCAGGATATAAGATTCACACAAAAATTTATTTACATTTCTGGACACTAGCAATGAACATGTAGACACATTAAATTTTTAAAAATATATTAAGTAGATAGTCCAAGATGGCAGAAGAAGGTGGAATCTAAGAGCACAACTGAGACTCCAAAGAAAACAAACAATCACATTTAAAAATTTCTGAAATTTAACACAGAATCTCATGTGATGTCCCACAGAAGAAATTCCTGAGGGAAACCAGAAATTAACTCCAGTAGATTTTCCTCTATGCAGCCAGGATCAATGAGCAGATAAAGGGTGATGAATGAAGCAAAGTCTGTAAAGACGCAGAATATTATTCTAGGATAGGAAGAGGTGAGCTGAAAGAACATCCTGTTAAGAAAAATAAATCCGAGGGTGAACAAAATATACTTGATATTCCCACTCATTCTGGTGTATAAAATCAAACAAGGGTAGTATCTGCAAACAAAGGCAGTATCTATAAAACAAAACAAAACAAAACCTTGGACTTGGATTCAAAGCTAATATTACCAAGCAGTGGGGGCTGGAGAAAAAAGTTCAATGGGTTTGATCCTCGGTACCCTATATGGTCTTAGAGCCCTGCCAGGAAACATATTCTATGAGCACCACTGAGTAAACATAAATTAAAAAAAATTTGTTTTTAAAAAAAAATAAAACAAAATGGCAGACTAAGGTGGCATAGAGAAAGTGGTGAAAAATGTTGGGCACTTTGATGGTGATAGGGTAGAGTAACTTTGTACCTTAAAACTATGAACACTAATATTAACATTGCTACCTATCTAACATCGTTACTTAACTATAATAAACTAAACTAAACCTGTACACTCAAGAAGCCTTATCCAGAGGTAGGCCAGTGGAGGCTGGCAATTGCAGAAGATGCGCATCTGCAATCCCTGCGAGCTAGAGAGGGAGCTATGACTTCTTTCAGAATGGAAACCTACTTGTTTGCAGGCAAGTTACACCATATTAAGGAACAGAACAATGGTCAAGGGCATGCTGATGGCATCTTCCTGTCCCAGGCAAAAAGCAATAGCATCCCTTCTCAATTACATCTGAGTACGGACTTTCTAATCATAAAGAAGCCTTGCTGCTAGAGACTAAGGAAACAGGTACTATCAGACACTACTAAGAGTCACATTTTGTTGTTCAGACTTGTGGGATATCCATACCATAGTCAGCAACTGACAACACTTGAGATGCAGCACTGACCTCTCAGTGCTTAGGAATATGTCTGATACAGTAAATTTGGGACTACAAATTTCCAGAAGTGGTCCAAGCAACACAAACTTAGCACCACAGCCTCTGAGCAGACTTTGTGGCCATGAACCCTAGACTGTTATCCAGCTAGCCCTCACAGTGCATCCAACACAAAGAAGAAAATAAATTTTAGAAACTCGCAGTTAAATAAAAAAAAGGTCAACAAAAATTCAGCTAGAAAGCGGACAAAAGACATGATACAATTACTGAAGGATAAATGAAAGGTATAAACTATATAAGAAAGCTTCAGTAGCACCAATTATTTGCAAAATAAAAATTAAGATCATAACAAGCTATTACAAACTACTAATTACAATGGCTAATATTAAGAAAACATGACAGCAAATGTTGAGATAGTCCCCTAGGTAAAACAAATTAAGCTTAGTTTAAATAAACAGCAAGCAAATGTGTACACAGGCAGCAAATGTACTTCTAGAATAGGAGATTTCTATGCCGTTAGTTCTAAACATTGTTAATTATCCTAAGGCCACATATATAAACATTAAAGCATTTGTTTCTAATGTACCTGCTGACTGTTCTTAATGTACTTGTTAACCTAAACAGTGGCTCCAGTCTTTGGACTCAGGAGTCAAGGGAGCAGAAATTGCATTTAATAAATAACCAGCCTATCCCTTTGTTTGGGACTTTGGTTAAGAATACCCTGCTAGACTAGAGGTCAAAAATACCAACAAATTGGCTTTATTGTGGTAAATCACCCATTATAGACAAATATATAGAGACACTTGCTCGTGTTGCTGATGACAATGCAGACTGTAAAGCCAGTCTGAAAAAATGTTTAGCGTTCTCTGAAACAACAACAACAACTAAACATACTAATTCTGATTTAGAATTGTGTTCCTGGGCATGTTTTCTAAACAGCATGCCCACACAAAGTTGTATACAATTTTGTTCACAACGCTTCATGTAAATGCTCTCAAACCCAAAATTACTAGTATGAAATAAAAATAATTCAAGGGGCCAGAGAGATAGCACAGAAGTAGGGTGTTTGCCATGCATGCAGAAGGACAGTGGTTCGAATCCCGGCTACCCTACATGGTCCCCCGAGCCTGGCAGGGGTGATTTCTGAGCGTCGAGCCAGGAGTGGCCCCTGAGCACTGCTGGGTGTGACCTGTAAACAAAAAACAAATAAACAAAAACAAACATCAATCAAAAGTCTCTCAAAACAAAAAGTCTAGATCCAGATACAATCCCTAGTGAGTTCTTTCAAATATTCAGAGAAGAATTACCATACTACTATTCTTTTCAAGCTCTTCCAGAGTCGAAAAATCCAAATTTTTTCTTTTTATTTTTTTCTTTGTTTTTTGGGCCACACTGTGACACTCAGGGGGTTACTCCTGGCTATGCGAACAGAAATTGCTCCTCGCTTGGAGACCACATAGGACGCTGGGGATCAAACTGAGGACTGTCCTAGGTCAGCAGCATGCAGGGCAAACGCCCTACAGCTGCACCACCACTCAGGCCCTAAAAAATTCTAATTCTTTTGAATAGTTTTTACGAAATAATACTTATCCTGATACCAAAGTAGAGATGGCATGAAAAAAAATAAAATTATAGCCAATATCTTCAATTAAATAATTGTGAACTGAAATCAATAGTATATTAAATAGATCATATTCTGTCCCAAGGATGGAAGGATGATCCAATATATGCAGTTAATTAAATTGATATGTTATATCAATACAAAGAGACATTAAAATTATATGGGATAGGGCAGTGGTTCTCAAATAGTGGGACACGCTTCCCAGGAGGGGGGCACGAAGCTCCGTAAAGGGGGCCGCATTTGATCTCAACGAACATTGTCATAACAAGCTAAGCCCCATGTTTAAGTCTCTGTATGTCTCTGGAGCTGAGAGTTGCTGTGTCCTGCTTCAAACCCCATTTCGAAAAGCTATGCATTGCAAAACGTGCTCATTGTAGCCATTAATCCAGACATCACCTCTGATTAAAAAATCAGCTCGCGGGGCTGGAGAGATAGCATGGAGGTAAGGCGTTTGCCTTTCATGCAGGAGGTCATCGGTTTGAATCCCAGCGTCCCATATGGTCCCCCGTGCCTGCCAGGAGCAATTTCTGAGCCTGGAGCCAGGAATAACCCCTGAGCACTGCCGGGTGTGATCCAAAAACCACAAAAAAAAAAAAAAAAAAAAAAAAAAATCAGCTCGCTTTCTTGATCTGGAGGCTAGCTCTAGCCAGCATGGAGACCCCAGGTCGAAGGCCTTCTCCCTAGCTTGGGGGTGTGGGGAGCCTTGGTAGGTCCCCTGCTGTCCCCTCTCCTGCCCCCAGCCTCCAGGCCTTCCCTGGGAGCCAGCCCACATGGCCAGAAAAGGTTGGTGTTGGGTGGTCCCTCCTGGAGGGGATCCCAAACTATCCTCGCCCTTCCCCCAGCAGAGAGGGGGGAGGGCACAGGAGGAGGGTGGGCAGATCCTGGCTTCCGGTTCTCTACCGAATCCTTTCTTGATCTGGAGGGTAGCTCTAGCTGGCATGGGGTCTGGGGACACCCCAGGTCAAAGGTCTTCTCCCTAGCTTGGGGGGTGGGGAGCCTTGGTAGGTCCCCAGTCGTCCCCTGTCCTGCCCCTGGCCTCCAGGCCTTCCCTGGGAGCTAGCCCAGGCGGCCAGAAAAGGTGGGTGTCACACACAGTATATATTAATAGTATTCTCTATGCTTAAGTTATGTTTTGTATATGCACAATGTCCATTTTGTATTCTGCCCCTTCACACACCCCTGTAAAGCTCATTTTTACTCCTTAACTCTCTCAACCCCAAGCATCAGTACCCCCCATTTACCCTTTTTAACTTCAGTACTGCACAGTCCTAATCACAGAACAAAGTGGTGCACTGGATTTAACAACCCCAACTATTTCAAAAGACATACACTGGACACGTACGGCTTTTGAATATTTATGTCTATTTTCTTTGACAGCTATAACTCTTACTAAATATTCTTTATACAGTGATGATTTTCCCCACTTTTTATTTTTTGTTCTCTTTGTGAGCTGTTCAATAAGGAATTTTTGGTGTAAGAGTCCCTCAGTTTAATGCTTATGTTTGAACCATGACATGGAGATTGTTGGACTTGTTCTTGCAGCCCCCATATTGGCCTATAATGCCATGTGGCATTGTTCATTGTTTGCATAGGCACATTAAAATGGGAAAATACTATACATACAAATAAGTTATTATCTAATAGAGATAGGAACACACAAATTTTGTAGTTAAATGGGTCCTTATACCCTGAATATTGACATAATGACCTGGCACAAGCCTCAGAAGAATGGGCATTTTTCATTCACCCCTGAATCAGGGAAGTTATCTGCGAAACATCCAAGGTCATTTATTGTTACACCCCACTCAGGAAGGGCACACACATCAGAAGTGTTGCACTCCTGAAAAAAGAATTATTTGCCAAAAAGGCCCGCTTAGAGCAGTCAAATCAGTTGACCCTTTGCGTGGATTGTTTGACTATAATTCTAAAACGTGGCTGTAACTATCTCTCTTTATTTTTGACCATTATTAGAAATCAGGCCTTAGTAATTCTTTCTAACAAAGAAGCACAGTACAAATCCCACCAAAATCTCCCACTGACCAGCTCTCTGTGATCTTTGCTACCTTGGCGCCAAGATCATGTTTTTTCCCAAAACTTAGCTCATAGTAAAGCAATTTTCAGTTTTCCCCCAAAACTCTAAAACATTTCTCTCTCTTCCCACCTCCCTGAAAATTACCTGGTTTCTCCTGCTTACCCAAAACAAAGCAAACCCACAACAAAACTTCTTTTCACCTTCAGTACCGGTTCTTTAATATGCAAATTTTAGCCATGGTCTTTCATTCTGTTTCCCTGACCATCTCCCACTTTCTTTGATCTCCAAAATTACACCCCGCATTCCAAAGCTCAACCCTTAAAAGTTACCCAGCTCAAAAATAAATTTGTCTTTATCTTTCTAGACGCAAGTCCCCATGCATTCTGTGTGGTCTCATTTATTTCATATTTCATAATTCATTATTTCATACTTGCCTCTTCGTGCTCCCGCTTGACTCTCAGTGGGAAAATAAACTCACTAAGGTTATGCTTAGGAACTTTTTATCCCATCAGGATAAAGGGTCTGAAGCAATTTATAACATCATCTGGAAGCAATCTCTACCAAAGAAGACCCTACTGCTGCTCTGACATTGACCTGCTCAAAAGAGACTTCCCTCAACACTAAGAAGACTTGACAACAGCAAGCTGCTTACAGGACAGGGCTCTCTGCATTGCCTTTTTATTGTGAGGTAAAACTAGAGGACGCTCTACACCATCCTGCCTTCAATTTAGGATATGCAGATTCCAGGATCTTTAATACAGAAACATGATACCAACAACAGAGACTGTGAAAAATAAAAGTGTATTGGCACTACAGACAATGACTTGTATTGGACAAACTAGTTTACTTGGAGCCTAGAGATGGTCTTCTGCCAGGAAAGTTAAGGGGTAGGGTCTTCTTGTATTTAGGCCAAGGCTTTTCCTTTCCATGTCCCTCATATTTTGGTGGGCCTATGTAAACAACAACTGTCTCTCTAACACCATTTTTACGGTGCTCCTTTGACTCTAATCCTTAAAAAAAAATCACTTAAACTTTTGAGGTTAGGGGCCGGCGAGGTGGCACTAGAGGTAAGGTGTCTGCCTTGCAAGTGCTAGCCAAGGAAGAACCGTGGTTTGATCCCCCAGCGTACCATATGGTACCCCCAAGCCAGGGGCAATTTTTGAGCGTTTAGCCAGGAGTAATCCCTGAGCATCAAACGGGTGTGGCCCAAGAAACCAAAAAAACAAAAACTTTTGAGGTTAACCTAAACTAATATGCACGTGCAAGGAAATGTAAGAAAATACTATGCTGGGGCCGAGGAGGTGGCGCTAGAGGTAAGATGTCTGCCTTGCAAGCGCTAACCAAGGAAGGACCGCAGTTCGATCCCCCGGAGTCCCATATGGTCCCCCCAAGCCAGGGGCAATTCCTGAGTGCTTAGCCAAGAGTAACCCCTGAGCATCAAACAGGTATGGCCAGAAAAACCAAATAAATAAATAAATAAATAAATAAATAAAATAAATAAATAAAAAAGAAAATACTATGCCTTCAATGTTTAAAAAAGTTACATACTTTTTATGGCCTTAGATTGCTGTGTGTACTGCAAAGAAATGTTATAATGTACTACAATCTGGGGATTTGAGGGACAAAGTAATTGTACTTGGGCTCTGTTTTATTTTTCTTAATGTTCTTTGGCTGAAAGTTAAAAATTAAGGTATCAGCAAGGGGATCTCTTCTAAGAATTCTGTTTATCGGTGATTGTCTTTCCACTGTAACTTTACCTTGTCCTCTTTCTTTCCATCTTTGTCCTCATAATTAAAAATAAAAAGAATAAACTCTTTAAAAAAATCAGCTCAAATTATTTTATATATTTTATTTTGCAGGCTAAAGTTTTTTTAAATAAAGATACTATTTACAGTCGCACAGGGGGCTCAAAAATGTTTTCTTCTTTTTAGGGGGGCATGACAGAAAATAATTGAAAAGCACTGGGATAGGGAGATGACTCAAAGGTTGAGCACGTATGTTGGGGGGTCCAATTCCTTGATAACCATGAAGAGAGCTTCCAAGCAATGGGAATTACTTTTTTGTTTGTTTTGTTTTGGAGCCATAGCCAGCAGTGTTCAGGGCTTGGTTTTGGTTCTGCAGTCAAGGATTATTCCTGGTAGATTTGGGGAACCACATGTGGTACCAGGGATCAAATCTAGGTTGGCTGTGTGCAAGACAAACAACTTAACCACTGTAATATCTTTCTGGTTCCACGAAATTATTACTTTATAAAAATAATAAGCATTATGTTAAAGTACTTCTAGAAACAATAAACCTCTGTAATAAAGTGACAAACTCAGTATACAGAAATCATTTCTTGTTTTTTATATTTTATAATTTTATAACATTTTGTATATTATAATTTTTGTATTTTGTAGTTTATTTGAAAACTGATGTAGAAGATTAGGGTGTGAAAATTTCATTTAAAATGTGTTCATAAATTCCCAGTCAGTACCAAGGAGTCAACTTAATAAAGGAGGTGAAAGATATATTATCTTTAATATTATACAGTACTAATACAAATATGGAAAGTAGTGTTTAAATAAGCATCCTACCTGAAACACTATATAAATGTAAATAAATTTCTATCAATATTCCCATGATATTTTTCAAGGATAAGGACCAAACAGTGCTAAAATTTATATGTAACATTAAACACCCTGAATATTCAAAGAAATACTGAGGAAAAAAACATGGGAGGGATTTTATTTTTTAGCATTATATTATACAAGAAAGCTATTATAATCATACCTTTATGGTACTAAAAAGCAGATTTTTGGATAAAAGGAATAAAATTGAGAGCCTAAAGGCAAGCCCTTAGATAGGTGGGCACTTAATTTATCATAAAGGAGCTGTGTAGTAGAAGAAACAGCTCTTCAACAAGTGTTCTGGGAAAATTAATTAGGCATATGCAAAATAAAATTGACTTTAGATGTCTTCAATGGCTCAATTTCATTAGTTAACTCCATTAAAAAAAAACAAAGTTAAAAACAAACAAATAGTACTACATCAAATTGAAAAGTTTTTTCACTGTGAAAGAAACAATTACTAAAATTGGAAGACCCCACTGAACAGAACAAAATATTCTTATTTATTTTTTTGGTTTTTGGGCCACACCTGGCGATGCTTAGGGGTTACTCCTGGCTGTCTGCTCAGAAATAGCTCCTGGCAGGCACGGGGGACCATATGGGACGCCGGGATTCAAACCAACCACCTTAGGTCCTAGATCAGCTGCTTGCAAGGCAAACACCCTGTGCTATCTCTCCGGCCCCACAAAATATTTTTATACATACATTTGATAAAAGGCTAATATCTAAGATGTGTAAAACACTCAGAATTCAATATCCCTCAAAAATTAACCCCCAAGCTCTCCAAAACATAAAAAAATTAGGAAGAGATAAACAGACACAGACACTTCCTCAAAGAAGGTATACAGATGACTAACAGCACATGAAAAAGTTCAACCTCAGTGCCCATCATGAAAATTTAAATAAAAGTGATAGTGATAATGAATATTATCTCACACCAGTGAAAATGCCTCTGGAAACAATATGGAGATATCTCAAAAACCTACAACTAGAACTTGCTGAAACTTCTATATGATTCATAGTTTCCGATAGCTGCTACCAATAAATCCTTCAATTCTAAGGTTTATACACACCACACACACATACACACACACACACACAGAGAGAGAGAGAGAGAGAGAGAGAGAGAGAGAGAGAGAGAGAGAGAGAGAGAGAGAGAGAGAGAAGCACCCTCCTATACTTTTTTCTTTTTCTTTGTTTTTTTTTTTGTTTGTTTGTTTTTGGATCACACCTGGCAGCTCTCAGGGGTTACTCCTGGCTCTTTGCTCAGAAATTTCTCCTGGCAGGCTCAGGGGACCATAAGGATGCCAGGAATTGAACCCAGATCTATCCTGGGTCGGCTGCATCCAAGACAAATACCCTACTGCTGTGCTTATCACTCTGGCTCAACACCTCTATCTTTTTGCAGCACTATTCACAATAACTATCATCAGGAAACAACCCAAGTGCCCAACAAAAGGTTAGTGGATAAAAAAAGTTGCAGTGGATAAAAAAAGTTGCAGAGAGAGAGAGAGAGGGAGGGAGGGAGAGAGAGAGAGAGAGAGAGAGAGAGAGAGAGAGAGAGAGAGAGAGAGAGAGAGAGAGAGAGAGAGAGAGAGAGAGAGAGAGAGAGAGAGAGAGAGAGGAACACTACTCAGCTATATATTATTGCATGTATGGGACCAGAAGGTCTCATACTAAGCAAAATAAATCAGAAAGATAAAATGATAAAAATCAAAGGCCAAAAATTGGATGATCTCATTTGTGTTATAAAAAGTAACAAAGCAGGGAAATAGGCAAAGCCAATAAAAATAAACCCTAAAGCTAGCAAAAGAATTAAGGCTATCACAACTGGAGGAACAGTGGTGGAAGGATATCAATACCTTGATGGTGGACAGGAAGTATTAAAATTCTGAAAAATAAGAGCACTAACTACAGAAAACTGACTTTGACAACCGTGACTGGGCAGAACGTACCTTGAGACCATTAAGGAAAACCCTACCCTAGGCTATAGCCCAGGTCTCTTACAAAAATCAAGATTTCTTAGTACAGAGGCCCAATTATGACAACAGAGACTGAGCAGAACCTTTGGAACCATGATTTCCTAGACTTCGGCTTAGGGAATGAGCAAAAACATGGAGCACATGATACAGAAAACTGAACACACCAACAATGTTGGAACAGTACCTCTAAAGACTATCCTAGGCCTTGTCCTAGGACCTGCGCAAATATCAAAATTGCTTTCTACAGTGACCTTATTTTCTCATCCACAACTGAGAGAGAAGGTTCCTGACACCACACACACACACACACACACACACACACACACACACACACACACACACACACAAACAAACAAACAAACAAACAAAAAACCCTGGGATATGGCAATGAGAAGGTATGGAGCCAGTGGTTGTTCCCATGACAATATGCTTCAAGAGTGGAGAAACCCTGAATGTCTTAGGCCACGGGAATTTCCTTCCTTCCCCAATACTTACTGTGCCTATACAAAAAAAAAAAAAAAAAAAAAGGTAGGGTAACATCAAACCCTGCCACTGCAGCACTTTTTTCTGGTTTTGTTTTGTCTTATTTTTTGTTTATTTTTGATATTATTTTCCTTCTCTTTTTTCTTCCACTTTTTTCTTTCTTTTTCACTTTTGTGGATATTATTCGGTGATTTATTTTTCTTTTTTAGTAGTTGATACCAATTTTTTTCTTCTCTTTTTCTTAACCTTTTTTTTTTTATCTCCAACAGAATAGCATAACTTGAATCATTCAGCCTCATAAATTGAGGGGGGGGGGGGGGAAAGAATGATACCAGGACCAGTCATATGAACATGTAGTGTAAATAAAAAATGACCAGACTGAAACACCAAACAGAATAGATACCCAACCTATAACAAGCTGTAAGGTGGAGACCAGTTGCACTAGGATTCTGGGGGGTAAAGGAGGGATATGTGGGAGACATGCTAGGAACAGAAGTGGAGGGAGGACAACATTGGTGATGGGAATGCCCTTCATTCATTGTCACTATGTACCGTAAATAATTCTGTGTAATGAACTTCAGTCACAATAAAAATAAAAATTCTTTTTTTTTCTTTTTTTTCTTTTAGTTTATGGGTAACACCTGGCAGCGCTCAGAGGTTACTCCTGGCTCTACACTCAGAAATCGCTCTTGGCAGGCTCAGGGGACCATATGGGATGCTGGGATTCGAACCACTGTTCTTCTGTGTGCAAGGCAAACTCCTTACCTCCATGCTATCTCTCCGGCCCCCAAATTATTTTTTTTCTGAGGAATTAATTCTGAAAGTAGAATTGCCAGTCAAAAATATCTTTTTAATATTTTGGGTAAATACTTACAAAACAACTTTGCAATTTGCGGAATAAGAGATGGCTTTACCTTATTAGAATGTTTTTTTTTTCCAAGTTGAATTTGACATCTTTTACAGTTAAATTCTATTTATTTAATTACTATCAAAGCAACACCCTCTTCCCTTCCATATACATTCAATACAGTTTTGTAATCAAGATGCCTCAAATCTAAACAACCTGAGAGGACTGTTAGGAGTTATATTCACTGCCTCTTTTTCTGAATTATCAAAGGATTACTTTTTGATGAATATATTCTTATTATACTGGGCATTTTCAAGATGCCAGGGAGCTCACTGGGCATTTTTATCCCACTGGGCATTTATTAAGAACCCCCTTTTGACACTGTCACATTTATGTAACTGAAAATAATTGAGACAGACCATTCATGTTGAACTGCCTGGTATTTAAGGCTTTTTCTCGGGATAAACTTTTCCATAAAACTTCCTGGTGAAGCTGGATCTGGTGGAGCTGAGAGCTCTGATCTAACCTGAGTGTAGAAGTGTGTGTGTGTGTGTGTGTGTGTGTGTGTGTGTGTGTGTGTGTGTGTGTGTGTGTGTGTGTGTGTGTAAAAAGCCCGGTACATTTTCTACTGCATTTTGTCTCTCCCGTCTACTACTTATCTGACCAGCAAATGAACTCCCAATCTCAAACTCACACCAAAAGAGTTGAGATGGAAATATCAAAGTTTCTTTCTAGCTGAATCCTAGTGCAAATTGCAGAACTAGAGAGCTCCGCAATATGACGCTGAAGCGGTGAACAAGATGCATTGGAAACTAGTATTCCTCCGGTGCTAAATTTTGTTTCAGTTTTTCATCTGTACAACACGCTTACCTCCAGGAGTATTGTAAAGGTTGGGTCTATCACTTCCTATAAAACTTTATGACCAGAACATTGGAAGTACTAAATAAGCAAAGAAAAAGGAGAAGAGAATGGAAGCAGAGGACACATCCCAGGGTAAAAGTAATTAAGAGTTGAATTCGGTGAAAAAGACCCGTCTGATGAGTCTGGGGTGTTGTTTTTACACCAAAGCCTCACCCCCGGCGGTGGGAATGCAATTTCTGTATTGCTTTCCCTGCCGCCGCCAGCCCGCTTCTGCAGGGAACTAACTGGCGAGGCAACCCGCCAGCGCCTGGGAGGTAAGGGAGGCCGAGCACGCCAGCAAGGTCTGCGTCCCAAGGGCCTCCAGGGCCACCGGGCTCAACCAGCGCTTTGTGCGAGCCAGCTGAATAGAGCTGATATATGTGCGCGCAGGGTTGCACGGATTAGTCGTGCTTTCCCATGAACTACAAAAGAACGCCCGAATCTGGGACATTTGTCATCAAGGGGCAGGCTGCTCAGGATGCAAGGTAACTTGAGCTTTTCGCGGGCTGCTTCACACGTCCTTTCGGGACGTGGGGTCACTCTAATCCTTCCTGTTTATATTGTGAACTCTTATGCAGGGAAGCTTAAGCCCTGTAGTGGAAAATAAAAATCAGCAGTGCAGGCATTCCTAACCAGCTATGTATGCCCTCTGGTTGCTGTGTGTGTGTGTGTGTGTGTGTGTGTGTGTGTGTGTGTGTGTGTGTGTGTGTGTGTGTGTGTGTGTTGTTTACTCCCTTTATCCAGCCCTCTCCCAAAGGGCTGAAGTGCTTCCACAGAAGTATCACAAGTACCAGGGTTTGTTTGCTCAGCCAACACTTGATATAGCTCTTGGAGAGGGTAATGTCAGGCTTATGCGTTTATATCCGCATTTTATTTCTTCTCTCTTCAAGAAAACCACTATCAATCTCTCTGTATGATGATTTTAAAAAAATGTTGGGAGTCAATTGCCTGTACAATTTAATAGTTAATTTTCAGAAAATGACAACAGTCTCACTGGTAATTGTGAGATAGCAGGAGATAAATGTAATGTCAGAACTCTATAACGTTACTCCCCCCAAACCAAACGTGTTTCTCTTTCATTCAAATGGCATTGAGTTCTCCATGTTCGTTGTTGGGAAGTTTAGTATTGTAACCTCACTGCTGATCAAGCCATCCTGGCTGCTGTACTTTTGTGAATGCCTGTAGAAACTCCATTTCTGCTACTGGAGAATGCCCGGGAAAAAAAGGAACCCACTAAGGTCTTAGAGGACACACTTAGGTATCCAAAGACCAGATTATGTTTTAACATTTAATCTTCAAAAGCAGTAAATCTTCCTCCCATTCAGTTTTCTTTCTTTCTTTCTTTCTTTCTTTCTTTCTTTCTTTCTTTCTTTCTTTCTTTCTTTCTTTCTTTCTTTCTTTCTTTCTTTCTTTCTTTCTTTCTTTCTTTCTTTCTTTCTTTCTTTCTTTCTTTCTTTCTTTCTTCTTTCTCTTTTTCTTTCTTTCTTTCTTTCTTTCTTTCTTTCTCATCCTTTCTTTCTTTTCTTTCTTTTTCTTTCTCTTTCTTTCTTTCATCTTTCATCTTTTTCTTTCTTTTTCTTTCTTTCTCTCTTTCTTTCTTTCATCTTTCATCTTTTTTCTTTCTTCCTTCCTTCTTTTCTTTCTTTCTTCTTCCTTCTTTATTTTCTTTCTTTCTTTCTTTCTTTCTTTCTTTCTTTCTTTCTTTCTTTCTTTCTTTCTTTCTTCTTTCTTTCTCTCTCTCTTTCTTTCTTTCTTTCTTTCTTTCTTTCTTTCTTTCTTTCTTTCTTTCTTTCTTTCTTTCTTTCTTTCTTTCTTTCTTTCTTCTTTTTTTATTAATATTGATTTTTTTTGGCAAACACATATGAGGGAATGACATTATTCTGAGCATCATAAAGGACTGTGAGGAGTAATACAATAGGGACGGTGCTTTGGAAGGTTTCTTAGGGAAAGAGAGGAGATACTGGGAAATGCAAGATAACATAGAGTATGGTGTGGACTAACATACTGATTACAAGAGCATTCATAGATGTTTGGGAGGAGGGAGAGACTGGGGGACTTAGAAGAATCCAGGAGGAAATAGCTTTTCAGGTGTGTGTTGCCAGTGCAATTTATCCATGCTTTGACATGAATTACGGAGGTAACAAAATGTCCTATTTCTAGGCTTTATTTCCCTTCTCCTTCAGGAAACTGATTTAACAAATAAATTAGCTGATTCTTTATTAGGCATCTGAGAGGTACCATTCAAAGCAAAGTGACCTAATAGCCAGACTCTGGAAACAACAAAGATGCCCTCAACAAATGAATGGCTAAAGAAACTGTGGTACATATACACAATAGAATATTATGCAGCCATCAGGAGAGATGAAGTCACGAAATTTTCCAATACATGAATGTACATGGGATCTATTATGCTGAGTGAAGTAAGTTAGAGGGAGAGAGAGACACACAGAACAGTCTCACTTAGCAATGGGTTTTAAGAAAAATTAAAGACTATTGTAATAATGCCCAGAGACAATAGAGATGAGGGCTAGAAGGACTGGCTCATGATATGAAATTCACCACAGACAGTGGTGAGTGTGCAGTTAGAGAAATAACTACACTGACAACTATCATAACAATGTTAATGAGTGAGAAAAGTAGAATGCCTGTCTCAAATACAGGTAAGGGCGGGGACATGGGGGCATTGGTGATAGGAATGTTGCACTGGTGAAGGGGGGTGTGTGTGTTCCTTATATGACTAAAACCAACTACAATCATGTGTGTAATCAAGGTGCTTAAATAAAGATATTAAAAAAGGTAGAGTGACCCAGGTGAGGGGAAGGAGATGGTTTGAAGTGAATGGAACTGCAGGTGGAAATAAAACCATAATAAGAAAACCTGAATAATTATATTCAAACTTTTAAAAAAGAATGTACCTGCCTCTTTAGTTTGATATTTTTATTGACTTAGTAAAAATCAATGAAGGAACCCAAAATATTATAGTTTTTAATTTAGGACCCTAATTCAACAGTAGACACACAAGCATATGCAAACATATACACTGTTGGACATTTTTTCCCGGTGGTTTGAAATATCTAATAAAAAGTGTTGAACACTTATCTTGCACTTCGCAGACTCCAGTTTGATCTCTATCACCACAGAATACAGAGAATACGGATCACTGAGCACAGAGCCAAGAGTAAACCAAACATGAGCCTAATCCCAATCCCCACAAGAAAAAAAAAATGCCCCCAAAAGCAAACAACAAAAATTCAGTGAATTTCTTTCTGTTTCCAATTTAGATTAAACTTAATAATCTTTGTTTGAGGAAGAAATTTTAAATTCCTGATTCCAATTAACATTTGCTCCCGATATCAATAAAAGCAGTTTTATTTGTTTGATGGCTATTTTTTTTCAATATTTTTACTCTCCTTGAGAACAAAGTTGCTCTTGATCAAGTCCAATAAGTACAGAACCTAGTATAGAGCATTTATGCATTAATATTTGTCAGATAAGTAAGTAGGGATTTTCAAAAATAGAAAAATATCTAGTAACCAATAACTGGCATAGAATTTTTATTGTTTTAATTTTTAAAAACTACTTTATTTCAACAGGGTGGTTTACAAGGTTGTTAGTAATACAATTTTTTTCACAGATACAAAGCTGTTCATATGAGTCTCACTCATATAGTGTACACCAGTGCACATTTCCCACCATGTCCTGCTTAACCTCTTCCTTATTTGCCTCCAGGCCAGGCATCTTGTTCTCCTTCTTTCTCTCCTCCACACCCCCATCTTTTTTCCTATTTTACACTGTGGTTTGCAATACTGTTATTAGTATTGCCATATAAATATTGTTATTAAAAAGGCTATCATGTATATCACTTTACCTCCTTTTAGCACCCAATTCTTGTCCAGAGAGATCATATTAAATTATTATAATGCGTGACCCGAGGTTCTAAACAGAAGGGATGTCATTTGTAAAGGATTCAATATTAGGCTTTTCTTTCTCAAGCCTAAGTTTCCATTAAAACTACCCTGAGATATCTGGCCATACCAGGTAGCCTATCTGGAAAGGACATGAGTGAGTGGCAGGAAGGTATCCTAGACAACAGCCAATCGTTTTAAAGATCCTCAGAAGCTAGAACCTTCTCATCCCCTCCCTATATAAACTGGTTTATGACCTTGGGAGAGGGGTCACCCCTGCTGGAGGTGGCCCTGGCTAGCCAGTTTGGTGATTGTGACTGACAGAATAAAGTCTTGCTTTGCTTTATTTCAATTATGTGGTCTCTTCCTTCAACTCTGGACTCTTATATTGTCATAAGTTCTCTTCTCTAATTCTATTCTTCAGCTATTTGTGGCAAACTTCCTACCATGGACTGGTCCTCCTGGTCCTCATTTCTATTATTTCTAGATATTTTTACAATACTATTTTTTATATTCCACAAATGAGTGCAATCATTCTATTTATAACACCCTCTCCCGCTGACTCATTTTACTCAGCATCATGCTCTTCATATCATCTATGTATAAGCAAGTTTTATGACTTCATTTTAGTAATAGCTGTATAGTATTAGATTATATAGATATACCACAATTTTTTTTTGGTTTTTGGGCCACACTTGTTTGATGCTCAGGGGTTACTCCTGGCTGTGTGCTCAGAAATTGCCCCTGGATTGGGGGGACCATATGGGACGCCGGGGGAATCTAACCGTGGTCCGTCCTACACTAGCACTTGCAAGGCAGACACCTTACCTCTAGCACCATCTTCCTGGCCCCATATACCACAATTTTTTATCCACTCTTTTATTCTCAAGCACTTGTGTCATATCCAGATTCTGGTTATGGTGAATAGTGCTGTGATGAATTTAGGAATGCAGAGGGCTTTTCTGCATTGTGTTTTTGGGCTCCTAGGTTACGTTACAAGAGTGGTGTTAATGGATCAAATGGAAGCTCAATTTTTTTAGTTTTTAAAGTCTGTCCATATTGTTTCCAAAAAGGCTGGACCAGTACATTCACACCAGCAGTAAATGAGAATCTCTTTCTCCAAACATCCATGGTAACTGGTTGTTCTCTGTGATGTGCGCCAATCTCTGTGTTGTGAGATGTTATCTAATTGCTGCTTTGATTAGTATCTCCCTGATGATTAAAGATGTGGAACATTTTTATGTGACTTTTGGCCATCTGCACTTCATCTTTGAGGAAATTTCAGTTCATTTCTTTTTACTATTTTCGGATGAGGTTAGATTTTTGTTGTTGTTGCTAAGCTCTTTCAGTGCCTTATATATTGTCACTTCATCTTAGACTAAATGCTAATTTTACCTGATGGTCAGACTGCCCTCATCTGGAAGGGGTTCTATGGAAGGTAACAAAAGAGTTGCCTCAGGGGTGTAAGGAGGACATTCAGCAAGGAGGCTCAGCAGAAGTAGGCAGCATGGAGAGATGGCAGATTCAGGATTAAATTCAGGGCAGCTTAAGGGGCTGTTTAAAAGGTTAGTATAGAAGCCACATATGGTGATTAAGACCTTTTATTAATAAAGCTTCACGTCTCCTGAAACTTCATGACTGCTGTGGATCATTTTCTCACCACTACCCTGAACCTTCCTTCAGACCCACTAGCTGGAAGGGATTGCAGGTGCCCGGGCTAGCCGAGAAAGGCCTCACCATCCATCTACCACCATCCAGGAATCTATAATTAATATGTAATTCTACAATATATGTTAGATATTAACCCCTTATCAGATGTATATTATGAGAATAATTTCTCTTAGTCTATGAAAAATTCTTTGATCCTAATCACCTTTCCCTTTGAGGTACAGAAGCTTCTTAGTTTAATGCAACCCCCTTATTTGTCTTTGTTTCCACTTATATTACCATTGGTGCTTCATCCTTGAAGATGCACTTAGCATCAATGTTATAGAGTGTTTTGCCTACATTTTCCTCTATGTATCTTATGGTTTCACGTATGATATTAAGGTCTTTAATCTATTTTTATTTGACTATAGTGCGCAGTGTTCAAGAGACATATGAGTTTACTTTTTTTGCATGTAGGTTTTCCAACACTTCTTGTTGAAGAGGATTTTCTTTTACATCTTGTATTTCTTGTCCCTTTATCAAAGCTTAATTGATCAATATCTGGAGGTTAATCTTGGATATTCTAATCTATAAAATTGACCTGAATGTCTGTCTTTATTCCAATACCATGCTGTTTCAATAACTACTGCTTTTAGTACAGTTTGAAGTTGGGGAAAGTGATGCCTCCCATCTTCTTTTTCTTTTTCTTTCTCTCTCTCTCTCTTTCTTTCTTTCTCTCTCTCTCTCTCTCTCTTTCTTTCTTTCTTTCTTTCTTTCTTTCTTTCTTTCTTTCTTTCTTTCTTTCTTTCTTTCTTTCTTTCTTTCTTTCTTTCTTTCTTTCTTTCTTTCTTTCTTTCTTTTTCTGTCAGTTTTGTATGAAGTTTTATCATTTCTACACTTATATCCTCTTGAATTGGCTGTTTCATAGTTTCTTTGAGTTCCTGGGACATCAATATTTCTTCTCTAAATTTCTTATTGGAGGGTCTCTGTAAGTGCCTGATACTATTTGGCTCTTCAGAACTACCATCTCATGCACTAAGTGTGGTGGGGTTCTGTTTTGCTTTCCCATTGTGACCTTTGCACTGTGTGTGAGTGTGTGTGTGTGTGTGTGTGTGTGTGAATGTGTATGTGGTGGACAACTCTATGTCTGTCTAATCTGTTTGTCAGATAGGCATAGATATTATCATAGATATTATGCCTGTATTATCTGATATCTATATTATATAGTGTCTATTATATATAACTCCTCTTTTACCCTCCACTGCCTATCACCTTACAAATACTCTTCTATCATCTCACACTCTCAACCCTGGTACATTATGTCTCCCTATATAACCTTCTTTACCCTCAGTTCTTAACTCTGCAGGAACCGGAATCTTTTCTCTGCTCCAGCAAGCTGTCAGTCAGCCCCAACGTGAAAGGACAGCATCCCAGCCCACCCTATCTCAGACCAGAAAGAAGCTGTAGCTATTGCTCCTACTGACTCATCCTATGCGGGCCCTTTTCTCCCACCTCCCTCACTGTGGACTATTGCTTGCTACTGGATTCAGCCCTGGAGAAACCCTCAGCTCAAAGACATTACCTGGTCTCTGACTTCTGTGAACCATTTCTTAGACTCCACAAGACCATGGCATGGGATGAAATTGCTTTGAATTTTATCCCTCCCCCCTCCAGACTATCTCAAAAAACTTCAAGAGAATATCTATATTTCCTTTGCATATTTCTGTAGAGCATTTTCTTAATAGTTATAATTCTTAGTGTATATTTCCATATGTAGAGGTAGCTTCCCCATCCTCTTTTGGATCTGCTTAGTAGAAAATTCTACTAAGTCTCTCGGGATCTGAGTTCAGGTTAGAACCAGTTTATATTGTTTAGCTTGATATTTTTACCCCTATATGCACCAGTAGTATCATGTGGCATTGGGTTGTTGTTGTTGTTGTGTTTTGCATAGGCACATTAAAATGGGGAACTATTACATACAAAAAGTTCTTATCTAATACAGATAGAACTCATAAATTCTATAGTGCAGGAGCACCTTTCACCCTGAACATTTATCAGAGGAACTCGACTTGGGCCTCAGTTGATCAGTCCCTGATCTTCCACCCTATGACCTCCCACCTCTGGCTCCTGACCCAGACCAACTGACTCCTGATGACCACCATCTCTGCTGCCCCCAAGTCCCCACAACCCACACAGTTGGGGACCAGGAGAAGCAGGATGGACTCCGTGTGCAGTGGCAGATGCTCCTGGAGTATTTGCTGCCCTTCAGCCTGGCTGGAACTTTCTTCTTCAGGGGTGTATGCTAGTGGACACTGGGCCTATTTTCCAACGTGGCCTGGTTCAGCATCTTCATAGTGATGCTTCTAGCTCTTTGTATCACATGGGAGCTGCTGACGCTCTTGCTGCTGGGCCTAGTATACAGCCCGACAGTGGCCAACAATGTTGTGACCCTGCTCTGCATCACTGGCATGCTGGTGGGCTCAGGGCTCATGAGGAACATGGCGGATATGCCAGCGCTCTTAACGGCCTTCACCTACATCACCTTCCAGAAGTAAAGCTGTGAGATCCTGCTGGTGAACAAGTTCTACAGCCACAACTTCACGTGTGGCAGCTCCAAAAATTTGACCCTGCCTGGAAAACTGGGCTTCATCCCTGCTGGAACATAGGCCCTATGTCCTCTTCCCAACCCCACTGTTCCCTGGCCCCCTACCCCAGGTCTCCCTGTCCCCCACCCCCATGGGTAAGGGTCCGTGTAAATAACATCAGTGACAAAAAAACAAAAGCTTGTTATTTTGATTGGATATCGACCATCCAACCCTGAATCTTGGCTCCCATCCTTAGAACTGGCAGTTTTCTGCACCAGCCTCAGGAATTAAACTCCCTTGGGAGGAGGCCAAATGCCGCTGTGGCACTGATTTATTTCAGGATAGGTTCATATGACACCCTAATAATGAGGTAGCAGCAACAGCTTGCTCTAAGGGCAGGTTTTCCTGCTTTGCCATCTAAATGGTGAGATGGAATAAGAAGATGCTTCATGACACCCTGGCTTTGACATAAGATATGTGCAAAATCAAAGATCTCTAATACAGAAACTTTACTGCAACAACTGTGATTGAGTAGATCTTTTACTGAGATCATGACGAAAGACCTTGGGGTTGGACAATTAGCCAGTAGTCAATCTTATGACAGGTTGCTTCATGGGTAGAGACACTCTGTTTTTTAGGCCAATGGTATTTACTTTCTAATTTCTCCAACAGTTGATGCACATATGCAAAATAAATAAATAAAAACAAAAATCCTTGCCACCCCTCTTTTAGAAATTTTATTTGTATATTCTAGATAAGGGTTTCCACATTTTTTATAGAACGTTGAGACATGAATTACTTTGTTTTACCTCATATTTCCCCATCTTTCTAAAAATTGAGAAAAGAAAAAAAAAAGGATGGGTCCCAGGGGCCAAGTTGTCAGGTGCATTGGTGGAAAAAAATAAGGTCAGAACTAAATACACAAACCAAAGTCAACTACAATAGAATCAAGAAACCCAAACTATAACATCTAAAATTAAAATGGACCTATCACACTGATAGGCTAGAGTGGAGCTATGGGATGCATGCTGAGAACTTTGGTAGAGGGAGGTCAACACTGGTGGAGGGAATGGCCCTAATTCACTGTCACTATATGCCTGAAATAAAACTATGAAGGACTTGTAATTCATAATGGTCTCATAAAAAATGAACAAATAAAAAATGGAATACCATTCATATTAAATTATTTCTATTTATAAGTTTTCTATTTTTTATATCTACCTCAATCTCAATTCTGTTTATCAAATGTTAACATTGGTAAATTCTAAATGTGGAGTTTGGGGTGATTTTTAAAAAATTTTATTAAAAACTAATTAGCATACATTATTCTGATCAAAGTAATTAAGTATAACTTTTTAAAAAATCACAGCTAGTATAACAGCACAATAGATAAAGCCTTGCACCTAGCCAACTTGGGTTTTATCCCTGGCATCCGGTAGATACCAGGAGTAATTCTGAGCAAAGAGCCAGGAGTTTTCGGAGCAATGCTGGGTGTGGCCTAAAAACAAACAAAACAAAAAAATAAAATGCATGATTGTCCAAATAAGAGAAAAACTTGAGGTGAAAAACTGCTCAAAAGGAGAAAAAGGAAACAAGTTTTTCTGATGTCCAGATTGCCAGTAGATATCCCAAAAAGATTAATTATAGCCATTATGTCAGTTAATTTATTTACCTAGTATTTGGGATAAAAATGGATGGGGCAGGTAATGTAGTAATCATACTTTGTTTCCTGTAGTAGGCTATAATTAGAAAGGAATATTACCTCTTACTAATGGGGTGAATCCTGACTATTGGTACAAGCTGTTCTGAACTCATTTCCCAGTATCAGTGATTAGTTAAGCATGATTATTTAATATAATTCTGGCAAAGTTACTATAAAACAAAGATTTCTGATAGGGATCTTACCTGTAAGGTTTCATTTTTCAAAGCAAACAATGGAACTTCTAGTTTATCTAGTCTACTTGTTATATAATGGTGGAAATGCTTGAAGATACTGTAAGTCAATTTAACATCCAGAAATAAGAATACTGAGGTGCTGCGGACTGTTTTATCCTGATGAGATAAAAAGTTCCTGAGTTCATTTTCCCACTGGAAGTCAAGCGGGAGCACGAAGAGGCGAATATGAAATATGAATTATGAAATATGAAATGAACGAGACCACACAGAATGCATGGGGACTTGCGTCTAGAAAGACGAAGACAAATTTATTTTTTGAGCTGGGTAGCTTTTAAGGTTGAGGTTTGGAATGCAGGGTGTAATTTTTGACATCAAAGAAAGTGGGAAACAATGAAAGACCATGGATAAAATTTGCACATTAAAGAACCAATACTGAAGTTAAAAAGAAGTTTTGTTTTGGGTTAGCTTTGTTTTGAGTAAGCAGGAGAAACCAGGTAATTTTCAGGGAAGTGGGAAGAGAGAGAAATGTTTTAGAGTTTTGGGGAAAAACTGAAAATTGTTTTACTATGAGCTAAGTTTTTGGAAAAACCTGATTTTGGCGCCAAAGTAGCAGAGATCACAGGGAGCTTGGTCAGTGGAGACTTTTGGCGGGATTTGTACTGTCCTCCTTTGTTAGAAAGAATTTCTAAGACCTGATTTTTAATAAAAGTTAAAAATAAAGAGAGAGATAGTTACAGCCACTTTAGAATTATGGCCAAACACTCCACGCAAAGGGTCAACTGATTTTGACTGCTCTAAGTGGGCCTTTTTGGCAAATAATTCTCTTTCAGGAGTGCAACACTTTTTTGATGTGTGCCCTTCCTGAGTGGGGCGCAACACTGAGGGCTATTGTCTTATTGCTGTGAATTGGAGAAGGGAAATAAAGATTTCTAACCACTTATACCTGTTGCCAATTAGTCCTAGAGAGGTTCAACCTATATTCTTGTTGCATGAGATAATAAATGCTGTATGGCTTTACGTTAGTTTATTTTTGGTTTGCTTGGTGTCTTTTAAATTTTATTTTTGGTGAGAGAATGCAGATAAAGTTAGTTCTGGGAAGCACAACTACAATTCCATTAGTCCGGCAGAAAAATCAGACAGTAATATTCTGCTCCCTATCATAAAAGCCTGTGTTAGAAAAAAAGTATGTGCTGCCTTTATGAGTTCCATTCTAAATCATGTCTAGATGATCTTTATTGATCATCTATTCTGTCATAGATTTTATTAATCCACATAGTATGCATAGACTTGCAGATAACAGATTCAAATAAAATAAACCCTGAAATACAAATATTTCAAGGGCTTCCAAGTGACAGAGCAAGAATTTGAATTCAAATAAATTTTCAATTTTTTGAGAAGCTAGAGATTTAATCCACAACCTCAACTCTGCCATGTATGTGCTCTATCAATGATCCACATGTCTGGATCCACAAGGAGCTTTCAATATTTGATACCGATTCATAATAGCCCCATAATTGTAAAGCATATACACAAATAACTTTTTACTAATAACAAAGGAGCTGAATGAAAAAATGCACAAGTGTGGGATTTATCGGATTGTGGGATTAAATGAATCTCATCCCGCTCAGTATATGCCTTGTTACTCATTGGTTGAAGACATCTTTGAATGTAGTACCTTGGATTGGTGTTTAGATCACCTAATCCCACCTCCGGGTGTAGTATGTTTCATCCTAATAAATACTTAGGTTTTCCGAAAAAGCTTTCTTGTGTTTCCAGACTTCCCACAGAACATGCTGCTTTTTAAGGGTTGAAGGTTTACTTGTTAAAATTCCCAAATTTGTTTCTTTCTTTGTGTGTGTTTGTGTGTATTGTGTGTGTGTGTGTGTGTGTGTGCAAATTCCTAGACTGATGTTTGCTTCCAGACCCACATCTTTCTTTTTAATTTTTTTGTCCCCCAGTTCACAATACAGACCAGGCAAAGGGACTGTGTTGAGGTGTGTATGGGGTGCATTTACTGTACCTCCTCTTTCTATACTATCAGTGTAAAGAACACAGCCTGTGGTAAGAATTGGGAGGCCTTATCTTTTCTTTTCTTTTTTTTTTTTTTGATTATATATATATTCCTTCATCAGTGCAGCATTCCCATGACCAATATTTCAATATTCCCCAACCCACACTGGCTTGTACTCTAGACAGGCTTTCTACTTCCCTCATTCAGTCACATTTTGTTATGATAGTTCTCAGTGTCATTATTTCTGTGACTGCACTAAATGATCCCTATGGTGAGCTTCATGTCAGGAGCTGGACCCTCCAGTCCTCTATTTTGTCTCTGAGAATCATTACACAAATGTTTTTCATTTTTCTCAAAACCCATAGATGAGGGAGACCATTCTGTGTTTATCTCTCTCCCTCTGACTTATTTCACTCAGCATAATAGATTCCATGTACATCCATGTATAGGAAAATTTCATGACTTCATCTCTTCTGATGGCTGCATCTTTCCAGTGTCCTGGCTTTAGAATCTGGGAATTAATTCTATATAATGACACCTGAACAGAAATTCAGCCGATGATTGGTGAGATGTTAATTTTGTGGCTTCTTAAGTGGGTGTTAGCATTCTGGGTTTTTGAGTTTATTTCTGTTTGGATTAGAATTATGACTAAGATTGATTCTTAGGTGAAGGATCTTGGCTTTTCCTTATGTGAATGCTATCTTCTTTTCTCCAAAAGCCAACATGGAATATAAAGATATGACTATTGATATGATGATGACTTTGATATAGATTTTACTTGCTATGTTAGTTCATAAGATTCTTGATATAAAAACATGTGGGTGGAAAACTATGATATCACAAAAAATATTTGAAATGTTTACAAAATACTCTGACTTATCACAAAAATATGTCTTAAATGCTTTCAATTTTTTCTGAAAGACAGAGAAGATGAAATTTACAGATTTTTCAGTTACAACATGTGTTCAAGCTCCAAACCCTGAGGTTGGAGTTCCATTACCACCCACTGATGAAAAGCCGGAAGAGCCTTTAGTTATTTCACTAGATAATATGGCTTGTTGTCACCTACTAGGTTTGGAATAGAAGAACCTAAAAATATTTCACTGGAAAATTTTGATCTCATAAAAATTAATGTAATCCAATAAGATGAATCAGAGGGCAAATGTCTAAAGCTCATCACCCAAAACTCATGATCACAACTCTATAAAGAGTGTGAAACAGATTCTATTCCTCCCACATATGGTAGCTTTATAGAGAATGTGGTAAGGGAGTTTATTGGGCAAGAGACTGCCATTCAGTTGGGGAACTGCCTCTCTGGCAAATAGAGAAAGGGTTCAAAACCAAACTCAGGAGTTCAGGTCAGATGTTTTAAGTGTGGTAATATGGACCAATAAGAAAATAATGCAGATTACAATCCCTTTTTGTACTAGTTCAGGGATCTGCCCCCTTCGAGACCAGTACCAAATGAACCTGTCTTGGGAAACTAGGTAAGGGGGCATTTCCTGACCCCTCAAAATCAGGGAATCTTTTAATCAATAATTTCATCTTCCCAGTCTAGACCAAAAGAACCTTGCAGCTTTAATTTATAAAAGCCTGCCACTTCAGAAAGCTGTGGTTTAGCTATCCCCTATACAAAGGACTTAATCATACTTTAAGCTTATTGTCCTTATAAGATTATGTCTGGCATACAGGACCTCCAGGGACTCTAGGACTGATTTTAGAAAGAAGCAGTTTGATACTTGAAGGAATAGTAATTAACCTAGGGATTATATATTATGACCATGTAGGGGAAATAATAGTTCTATTCTCACTATCCACAGTATGAAATTTTAAGAAAGGTGAAAACAGGGGCCGGAGTGAAAAATAAGAGCATCAACAACAGAAAACTGACTTTGACAACCGTGACTGAGCAGAGCCTACCTTGGGACTAATAAGGAAAACCTTACCCTAGGCTGTAACCCAGAACACATAAACAACAACAACAACAAGATGTTTTATTGCAGAGGTCCAACTTGGACAACAGAGATTGAGCAGAACCTTTGGATCCATAATATCCTAGGCTTCGGCTTAGGGATTGAACGAAAACAGGGAGCGAACGAAAACAGGGAGCAACTGTTACAGAAGACTGAACACAACAGCGATGGATAAGAACCTCTAGAACCTAGAGACTCTATCCTAGACCCTGACCTATAACCTGCGCAAATGCCAAGATCTCTAGCTACTGTGGCTTAATTTTCTCACACATAACTGAGAGGAAACTTTCCTGGCATCACAAAAAAAGCCTTTGGGATGGGGTAATGAGTATATATGGAGCCAAGGGTTGATCCTATGATGGTATGCTTCAAGGATGGAGAAACCCTGAATCTCTTAGGCCACGGGAATTCCCTTTCTTCCCCAATGCTTACTGTGCCTATGCAAAAAAAAAAAAAAAAAAAAAAAACCAAAAACGTGGGGGGAACGCCAAACCCTACCACGCCAGCACCCATACTTTTTCTTGTTTTGTTTTAATTTGTTAGTTTTTGACTTTATTTTTCTTCTCTTTTTTTCTTCCACTTTTCTCTTTCTTTTTCACTCTTGTGGTTATTATTTAGAGATTTATTTTTATTTTTATTTGCCGGCTCCATTTTTTTCTTTTTTCTTCCATTTTTCTTTTCTTTTTTTCTCTCTCTTCTTTCTTTTTATGGTAGTTGTCACCAAATTTTTTCTCCCTTTTTTATCCTTTTTATCTCCAATGACGGTGGAATAGATGCTCAATCTATAACAAGCTGTAAAGTGGAGACCAGTTGCACTAGCATTCTGGGGGGTAGAGGAGGGAGATATGGGATGAATACTGGGAAGAGGGGCTGAGGGAGGACAGCACTGGTGATGGGAATGCCCCTCATTGATTGTCACAATGTACCATAAATGATGCAGTGAAAGATTTGTAATGCACTTTGGTCACAATAAAAATAAAAAAAAAGAAAGAAAACAGGGGCCAGAGAGATAGCATGGAGATAAGGCATTTGCCTTGCATGCAGAAGGACAGCGATTCAAATCCTGGCATCCCATATGGTCCCCCGAGCCTGCCAGGAGCAATTTCTGAGTGTAGAGCCAGAAGTAACCCCTGAGCGCTGCAGGTGTGACCCAAAAACCAAAAAAGAAAAGAAAAGAAAAGAAAAGAAAGAAAGAAAGAAAGAAAGAAAGAAAGAAAGAAAGAAAGAAAGAAAGAAAGAAAGAAAGAAAGAAAGAAAGGTGAAAACACCATAGCCCAAAATCAGAAGCACATCATAGAAGGCTTTGGAAGTCCTAATCCTAACCCTGAGGTTCCTGCTAATGAATTTATAGCTCTTAGTGCTAAGCTTAAAGAGAAAATTCAATATTAATTCTTAAAATTCAGGGCAGGAACTTTGAAGGAATGTTTGATTCTGGCACAAAAATGTCTGTTTCAAAGGACCAGAGAGATAGCATTTGTCTTGCATGCAGAAGGATGGTGGTGCAGGGTCCAGAAGCCCCCCAGGGGGGCCCGGCCAGCAGGAATTAGCTGGGGAAGCTTCTCAGACGACTGCACTCCTATTTTGCTGAGTGAAGGCACAACCACACCTGTAAGAAATCTGAGAGAGGTTAATAATAAAGACCCAAGGCAGCGTCTCACTGTTCAAGGGTACCTTTATTGGCTACAGTTCCTTCTTATATAGTGAAGGAGAAGGGGGCAGTACAAAGGTGATGTCAGTCATACCTTTGGCGCGAAGGCCCATACAAGGCAAGGATATATTTCAGGTTTCAAGGAACAAAGAAACTTAGGCATTCTCTAAATAAGGAAGTGGGCAGTGGGTCTAGGGGGGCTGGATGACCTTCAAGTTATGATGAACGTGCTGTTTCCATGGAAATTTCTAGTGACCTTCCAGCTGCATTCCTAATTGCTTAACTATCAGGAGGTGGTGCGAGATGTGCCTGCCTCAGTGATCTTGAACAGACAATGTAGCATACACTTATTGATAATAGCCTAGTTCACTCCGGAATGTGGTCTTAAGGAGTGAGGCCTAGTTTCTGATAACGGTACCAGGCAGCTTTTGCTCTCCTCCGGGCTAGAGCTAATTATATCTTGCAGCTGCATGCCTTTCTCTTTAGCTCAAAAAATTCACAGCAAGACTGCAAAATGGCTTTTAGGTGAAAAGCTGGGCTATGGCAGAAAGAACAGCAAAATGGCCTCAAACAAGTCAGTCCCCAACATGGTGGTTCAAATCCTGGCATCCCATATGGTTCCCCGAGCCTGCCAGGAGCAATTTCTGAGTGTAGAGCCAGGAGTAACATCTGAGCGCTGCCGTGTGTGACTCCAAAAATCACCAAAAAACCAAACCAAACCAAAACAAAAAATATCTGTTATTTCTTTAAGAGACTGGCCTTGAAATTGTACTCTACAAAAATTCATTACAGTTTAGGATAGGAGGGGTCTTGCCTCCAAATTAAGTTCACCAGAGCACTAGGTATTTGAAGTGCATAGGACTGGAAAATCAACAGGTAGTATTCATACCATACAAAGCTCCGTTTTTTTTTTTAACCTATGGGTACATGATTTGCATAAGCAATGGGGAGCAGAATATCACATCTCTCTCCAAAACACTTCTCAGTATGTTAATTCAGAGGTTTTGCCTTTTTAATTGGGACCACTGGGTTAAATAGCTCAGAATCCATTTTCATAGAATCGAAATCCAATGTTCCCATCTAGATTCACAGCAAAAAATTAGGGGCACTTAGAAACTTAGTCGACAAACAGTTGAGACTGCACATTGAAACCTCTTTTTCTAATTGGAATCTGCCAGTATTTAATATAAAGAAACCATCAGGTAGCTGGAGACTTTTAACTGATTTAAGGTCTGTAAATTCTCAGGTGATTTTGATGGGCAAGATGCAGAAATGCTTACCTTCACCAGTGGCCATTTCAAAAGACTGGCCTTTAATAATAACTGACTTAAAGGATTGTTTTTATAATATTTCTATACACCCAAAAGACAGAAATGCTTTGACTTTTCAGTTCCTTCTCTTATAACATTGAGTTCAATGGATGTTGTTTTTTTTTTTTTTTTTGCCTCAGTGCATGGTGGATTCACTAATTATGTGTCAATATTTTATTGATGCAGTATTTTGTCCCTCTCATACAAAGTTTCCCCAGGTATAATTGGTGCACTACAAGGATGACATTTTATTGTCAGATCTGACTAACAAAGAAGTGCAATGTGTTTATGAATTTATTGTTAGCTGCTTTCACAGTGCTGGGTTAACAATATCCACAGGAAAAATCTAGGCTTTGCCTCCCTTTCAATACTTGCTATTTGTACTGGAGCATACTTCAGGGCATCCACATAGTATTTCCACATATCAGAAAAATCTAAGGACTTTCAAAAACTTTTAGGTGATATAAATTGGATCTGTCCCTCCCTGGGAATTCCAAACGCAGAATTTAGTAATTTACTTAGTACTTTGGAAGGAAATCTGGACTTAGATAGTCCATAACTAAAAAGCTCAACAGGAATTAGAATTTTTCATGGACTGGATCAAAAATTCTTATCTTGCAAGGTTTATATCTGGATAGAAAATGTGGATTTTTATTTTTGCAGACCCTCATTCTCCTACAGGTGATATTGCTCAATTGTTTGGGCTCTAGAATGTGTTTACTTATATAACAGACAACCTTGGACATTTGTGCCTTATTTGGAACTTATTGCTGCTCTTATTGTCAAAGCAAGGCCCAGGACAGTTTCTCTGTTAGGTTTTAATCTTGAAATAATGGGTTGCCAATTCCTAAAAAGAAAATAGAATGCATAATACCTCTCAGTGAGCTCCTTCAATGACCCTTCCCTGATTTTTTTTTTCAAATTCTCCTATTATCCTGCTGGAAAATCCTGGAACTTTTTAAGAGGATGCATTTTGTGAGATCCTCTATTAATAATAGACACCCCCGTGTTTTATATTGATGGCCTGTCTTCAAAAAAGGCAGTATCACAATAGTCCATACTAATTACAAATCTCAGCAAGTGGAACTTCCTACTTTAAATCACTTACTAACACATGTTTCAGTGGCATGCAACATAGAAAGTGATTCAGCTTATGTGGTAGGATTATTTCCAGGCACAATAACCACCTCAATATATGCTCATAATCAGATTAAAATTTGCTGCAGCAATTACAAGCACTTCTACAAAATTATTCCTTGCCAATTTTTATCACTCACATAAGAGTCCACTCTGGCCTCCAAGGGATGATTGCTAAAGGAAATGAAACTGCTGATAGTCTGGCCATACCAATATTTAAGACACTTTCAGAAGAACATGCAGCACTACATATAAATACCCATTGTTTGCATGTCAACTATCATATTCCGTAGAGGCAAGCCAGACAAATAGTTGATATATATACCATTTTTACACCCTTGAATGAAAGAACACATGTAGCTGGAGCCAAACTCCAAGAATTACAGACTACTGAATGTGACAAATGGATATTACACATGTTGATTTGGGGTGGGTGGGTCACATTCAGCAGCTCTCAGGGGTTACTCCTGGCTCTATGCTCAGAAATCGCTCCTGGCAGGCTCGGGGGACCTGGGGATGCTGGGATTTGAACCACAATCCTTTTACATGCAAGGCAAACGCCTTACCTCTATGCTATCTCTCTGCCCCCCACATGTTGATTTAAAAAAAGCTATCTTCATGTGTTGGTGGATACATATTCCTATTTTTTATGGGGAGTTCCAATGATTTCTGAATGAACTAAACCAATTTATACCTTCATGCTACAATGTTCTTATGTTATGGATGTCCCCCAATCCAAAAGGACAGATAATGGCCTGGCCTACGTAAAACTTTAAAATCATTTTGAAGATAAAACATATTACTGGCATCCCTTATAATCCGCAGGAACACGCCATAGTTGAAAGAGCTCACAGGACTCTCAAAACCCAACTTTTAAAATATAGGGAAAAAAGGTATGCCACCCACACACATTTTATCTTTAACATTATTTTCACTAAAAGTTTTTAAATTTACTTCAAGGAGAAACCTATACTGCTTCAGAAAGACACTTTAAAGATGTTCAGATACAAAAATAATGAGTTCATCTATATGGATAAAATGAATAATGTATGTATTGCTTGTAATATCCTCATTTGAGGAAAAGGATATGCTTATGCTTCAACAGATGGCAATCTGGCCAAGAAACTCTGGGTCCTACTTTGCTTTGTCAGAAGCAAGATTTTCACAAATGAAAAAATTTAGACGCAAATTTATGAAAAACTGCCAATCTCCCTCAACAGATCACTCAAAAGAACGAGAGCAAGAAACAAACTATGGCCTCAATAGGTAACTAGGACAATAAGTTGACACCACACAATGAGGTAGAGACTATTGATAGTAGAAATGACCAGTTCCAGGATCCTGATTCTATAGATGAGGGAATGGGTCCCGCTGTCACAGAACTTCATAATTTAGGAAACACTTGTTACTTGAACCCAGTATTACTATGCCTGTATAATACCCCAACTTTGACTATTACTTTTACCAGAACCATTATAAGGAGGACATTAACATTATAAGGAGGTCAAATCTGTTGGGACATAAAGGTAGAGTGGCAGAATAATTTAATAAGATTATAAAAGCCTTGTGGTCAGGATGGAATATATCAACCCAAAAGATTTTACAATGACAATTGGAAAGACAAATTATCAGTTTGCAGGATACAGTCGACAGGATCCACATGAACTATTTCTTTTCTTGATGGAGGGTCTACATCAGGATTTGAACAGAATTAGTAGACAGAATAGACATATGGAAGAAAACATCGATTATATTCTTGACACAAAAACAGTAAAACAAGCTTGACAGAGACACACATAGTCTAATGTGTCTATTATTACTACCCTTCCAAGGCCAACTAAATTCACAATTTATTGCATCATCTGTCACATGAATATCAGACATCAGAGATTTTTACTCATTTATCCTTGCCTTTGACACCCACAGATAAATGCATGTTACAAGGATTTTTTTAAGAAGAACTTAAAGACAAAAATAGGGTTTACTGCAGCAATAGCAACACACAACAAGATTTCTTAAAAAAGAACAGAAATTTGGAAATTACCCTGTGCTTTTAATACATTTGAAATGTTTTTTTCTATGAAACCAAGAAGACAAAAACAGTAGACTTAAATGGACTTTTCTTTAGAAAACCTTGACTTATCACAGCATATTAGGAATTTTCAGAACAACCCAGAACAATATAATTTATTCTCTGTTGTGAACCATTAAGGTAAATTGAAAAAGGGCCATTGCACAACATGTAAAAATTTAGCAAGTCAATGTTGGCTTAAATTGATGATCAAGAAATTTCTGAAATCTCCAACTCGTCTGTAAAGTCTTCAGCAGCTTAGATTTTTTTTTTATACTTCAAAAAGACATATAGAAAAAGCTATTAAAACTAGCTGATGTTTAAGGGAATGCTCTTTAGAGATGTCTAGAATAATGTTCTAATAAAGTTTAAATAATGTTTTAATGTTTTTATTAACAGGAAAACAGGTGCATGATGGGTTGGAAGACATAGACTCCCCCTACAATACTCATTATACTGTTTTTGTGCCATAATTCCTATTTTCATAATAACCTTTAATGTTTTTGTTCACGGTGATTAATGAAGAGATAATTTGAATGCTTTAGTTTTGTGCTAAAAGTCATATACTATGTTGGACTCCTAATACAGGGCTTATTATGCTAATATCTTAACAAATATTTTAAAGTAATCCTTTTAATTTGATTATACCTGCTTGTATTATCTAATGTATTTTTCCATAGAGAACCTTGGATAAGGTATTGGAATACTCTGGATTATTGCTACAGTGCTCAGTATTGAGAATGTTATTTATAATTTACTTCTTACTCTTTTTTAAAAATTTTATTGAGACCATTGTGAATTAAAAGTCTTTGACAGTTGTATTTCAGGCATATAGTGACAGTGAATTAGAGCCATTCCTGCCACCAGTGTTGACCTCCCTCCATCATAGTTCCCAGTATGCATTCCATAACTCCATCCTTAACCTCCTAGACTACTAGTGTAACAGGCCCATTTTGTGTTTACCTTGTTATAGTTTAGATCTTTTGATTCTATTGTCATTTATTTTCATTTAGGTCTGACCATATCTTTTTTGTTTGCTTTTGTTTTTGGGTCACACTCAGCAGTGCTTGGGGGTTACTCCTGGATCTATGCCTAGAAATTGCTCCTGGCAGGCTTAGGGGACCATATGGGATGCCTGGATTTGATCCACCAACCTTCGGCATGCAAGGCAAATGCCTTACCTCCACGCAATCTCTCCAGCCCCATGACCATATTTTTTTAACTCAATACTCCTGAGTCCACTTGACCCCTGGGTCCCAGCCATTTTTTTTCTTTTTCTCTTCTTTTTTCAATTTGGAGGAAGACATAAAAATATGAGGCATAACAAAATGATTCAAGTTCCTTTAAGGTTCTATGAAAAAAGGTGTACCCTCCATCTAGAAGATATAAATAAAATTTAAGAAAGGAAAATAAAGAAAAAAATTTAAAAAAGGGGGCAGATGTGGCATCTTTTTTTTTTTTTTTTTTTTTTTTTGCATAGGCACAGTAAACTTTGGGGAAATTAGACAGGAAATTCCCTTGGCCTAAGAGATATAGGGTGTCTTCATCCATGAAACATACTGTCAAAAGACTGACTACAGGCTCTGGGCACATTGGTTGTCCAACCCCAACGTCTTTCTTTATGGTCCCAGGAGAAGATCTGCTCAGTCATGACTGTCAAAGTCATTCTTCTCTAATTAGAGATCTTGGGTTTTGCACAGATTCTAGGATGAAGCCTAGGGTAGTCTTTCTTTATGGTTCTGAGTAAGGTTCTGCTCAGTCACAGTTTCATAATCAGTCTTCTGTAATTAGAGATCTTGGTTTGTGCACCGATCCTAGAACAGAGCATCTTCTGATTTCATCTCACTGTTAGATGGTGAGATAGGAAAACTTGTCTTTAGATCAAGTTGTTGTTGTTGTTTACTAATCATCAGGGTGTCATCTGAACCTACCCTGGAGGAAGTTGGTATCAAGGCGATATTATGACCTCCCCTAGAGGAAGTTTAATTCCTGGTGCTGGTGTAGGAAACTGTGCCAGTTCACAGGTTGGAATCTGTTGAGGTTCGACAATCGATGTTCAATAGATTGAGGCCTAAGTGAAGTCCCCATGAATAATGTTCAGGGTGAAAGGTGGCCCTGCACTACAAAATTTATGGGTTTTATGCCTATTAGGTAAGAACTTCTTTCTATATAAAAGCTTTCCCCATTTTAGTGTGCCTATGCAAAAAGGAACAATGCCATATTACTTGTGAATTTGGGGTTAAAAATAACGAGCTATATAGTCTCTATGCCCTGGTTTTGACCTGAGTTCATATCCCAAGCAAGACTTTTCTACTAGAATTCCCTACTAAGCAGATCCCCCCCCAAAAGGGGGAAAATGAGGGAGACTACCTCTACATATGGAAATAACACTAAGAGTTATAACTATTAAAGAAATGTGTCTAACATACAAAGAAAATATAGCTATCCCATTTAAGACTTTTGAGATAATCTGGGGAGGGCGATAACATCTAGAGCACAGTTTCCTCTGACACCATGATCTTGTGGAGTCTGAGAAATGGTTTGTAGCAGTCAGGGATCATGCCATGACCTCAAGTTGGGGTCCCTCTGGATCTGAATGTGGTAGCAAGTAACAATCCACAGTGAGGAGAGGTGGGAGAAAAAGGGCTGCATAGAATGTGTCAGCAGGAACGGTGGCTGCAGCTTCTTGTTGGAGTGAGAGATGGCGGGTCAAGAGGGAGTCCTTTCACTTTGGAGTCACTGGCAGCTTGCTGGGGGCAGGGGGGGGGGGAAGGTTCCAGTTCCTGAGGAGTTAAAAACTAAGGGTAAAGAGGGTTAAATAGAGAGAAATAACGAGTCAGGGTTGAGGGGATGAGAGGATAGAAGGGGTTTTATAAGATGGTGAATGGGGGAGAGGGGGAGGGACAATATATAACAGGGACATATACAACATAGGCAGGGATTATGTATAATACAGATTAGACAAAAATAGAGGAGTCTACCACATACACATTCACACCCACATTACACAGACATTGTAGATATGTTCATAGGTTGTATTTGGAGAACTGACCCATAGGAGATGAGTCAGAGAGCTTTAAAAAAATGGTGGTGGCACATTGGGCAGAAAGGTTTTTCAACTTATAGGCATTTCATTAATGGTGAGGGTAAACTTTGCTAAATAGAGTTTTCGGGGTTAGATAGTGCATGAAGCACTTTAGGATAAATATAATTTTCATGTCTAGAGTATTAAGCAATATGTTAGTGAGCACTATAAGAGGAGTCTATTCCATGTAGTATCATCTACCATGTCTTGTGCATCCTGGATCCTTTCCTTTCAGAAAACTGACAGTGTGGGCATTATGATATAATAGTAACATAGCTTGAATTTGAAAAAGAAGATAGTAGTAATTTGCAAAAACATATTCAATGAACAGGTCCTGTAACAAAAGTCTATGGTGTACAATTGCCTATTTCAGTGGTCTTTATGGACATAAGCATTAGATCATATTAGCAGACATAATCAAGAAGAAATGGATAAGTTAGTGTATTTTGTCTTGTCAAGACATTGTCATAATGAGCACTGTATTGGAATCTAATGTGATAGAGCACTGAAATTTGAAATTAGAGAGACCAACCTATATCTCCACAAGCCACTGTAGACAAAGAATTTGAAGAGATATTTTATACATAATAAAATTAAGGCACTAGGGCCTGGAGAGATAGCACAGCGGCGTTTGTCTTGCAAGCAGCCTATCCAGGACCAAAGATGGTTGGTACGAATCCCGTTGTTCCATATGGTCCCCGGTGCCTGCCAGGAGCTATTTCTGAGCAGACAGCCAGGAGTAAGCCCTGACACCGCCGGGTGTGGCCCAAAAACCAAAAAAAAAAAAAAAAAATTAAGGCACTAAAACATACTGATAGTGAGCACTGCAGTGGGAGTCTCTGGCTTCCAATCACATTCTACACCTGCTTCTGTGGATAAATATTAGAAGATTATTATAGGACTCTGTAGTGAGAGGTTGCTTGAACAGTTGTTCAATCAAAACCTGTTTTTGTTGTTGCAGGTTTTTTTGTAATTAAAAGAGAATAAAGGCTTTGTGTTTCTCCACTTCTTAATTTTCTTGTCCTCGCTATAGGTTGGCACATATAGTGTTCAGAGTATCTACCAGTTAGCCCATTGTGTTTCTTCATGGAGTTATTCTAACTACCACATATAAGTGATATGATTCTGTATTTATTCTTATTCTGGCTCACTTCATTTAATATAATATCTTTTAGTTCCATTCTTGTTGAAGCAAATTGAATAATTGCATAATTACTTACAGCTTTGTAGTATTCCATTGTGTTTTTGTACCACATCATCACGATCCTTTCATCTGTTGCTGGACATCTAGGTTAATTCCAAGTCTTAGCTATTGCACTAAATAAATAAATAAGTAGTTGTGTTGATAACATGATTTTGGATGAATGTTTTTCAGTCCTGGGGATAGATACCCAAAAGATGGATTGCTGGGTCATATGGCATATGACATATGGCAGCTCAATTTTGAGTTCACTGAAAACCCTCCATACTTTTTTTCCATAGGGGTTGGTTCAGGCATCATTATCACTAGCAATGGATGAGAGTTCCTTTCTTAACACATCTTGGCGATCAGAGATTGTTCCCATTATTTTTGATATGTACTATTCTCATGGGTGTAAGATGTTGTCTTGATTTGGATTTCCCTAATGATAAGCGATGAACATGTTTTCATGTGTCTATTGGTCTTCCTCAGGGAAGTGTCTGTTAATTTCTTCTCAATTTTGATGGTTTTTATAGGTATTGTGAAGCTAACCTTTGTGAGTACTTTGTGTAATCTAGATATCAAGCCTTTATCTGATGTGTTGAGTGCACAAAATTTTTCCCAATTAGTTAGCTGTCTTCTAGTTTTAGCCTGTGTTTCCTTTGCCATAAAGAAACTTTTTAGTTTGATGTAGTTCAACATTTTTAATTTTGAAGCTATCGCTCTTGCCATTGGCATATTATCATCAAAGACTTTTTTGAGGTGTAAGTCTTGGAGTGTTCTGCCTATGTTTTCCTCAGTGAACTTTATGGCTTTGGGTTTGATTTCGAGGTCTTTAATTATTTTGAGTTGACTTTTGTGTAATTCTTACAAGTGGTTATCCAATTGTTTCAACAACATTTGTTGAAGAGACTGTCCTTTTTCCATTTCAAATTCTTAGCTCCTTTGTCAAATATTAGTTGATGGTATATTTGGGGGTATGTCACTGGATATTCTATATTGACTCATTGGTCAGAGACTCTGTCTTTGTTCCAGTACCATGCTGTTTTGATCACTATGGCTTTATAGTAAAGCTTCAAGTTAGGTAAAGAGATGCCACCCAGTTTCTTGGTTTTTAATATGGATTTGGCTAACATAGATATTTTGTGGTTCCACACAAAATTTGTAATTGATTTTCTGAGTCCTTAACAAATGATATCTGAATATGAATACGGATTGCATCGAAACTACATAATAGTTGAAGTAAGATGGTTATTTTGATATTTTTTTCTTTCACCCCAGGTGCATGGAATGTTCCTCCAATTCCTTAGGTCCTCTTTAATTTTTTTCTGAAGTGTTTTGAACTTTTCTTGATATAGGTCTTTTAACTCTCTTGTTAATTCCTAGGTACTTGATAGTTTGATACTATTTAAAATGGGATGGTCTTTTTGATACCTTTTCCCTCTGATTTGTTATTTATATAAAGGAATGCAATTGTCTTTTATTTATTGACTTGGTAGCCAGCCATTTTTTCTCTATTAGTGTGTTGTTTTTAGGAGCTTTTCTGTGGAATCTTTAGGGTTTTCAATGTATATCATCATATCATCTGCAAATAGAGTTTATTTGACTTCCTCTTTTGTATTTGAATTCCTTTGATTCCCTTCTCTTGTCTGATTGCTATTGCTAGGACTTCAATACTATGTTGATTAAGTGTGGAGACAGTGGACAGTCTTGCCTAGTGCATGACCTTAGTGGAAATGCTTTTAGTTTTATTCTTTTAAGATAATATTGGCTTTGCGCTTTCTATAGATAGCTGTAACTGTTTTGAGGAAGGTTCCCTCCACCCCTATTTTGCTGAGTGTTATCATGAGTGGGTGTTATATTTTGTCAAGTGCCTTCTCTGCACTGATTGATATGTGATTTTTGTCTTTTTTTGTTGTTGTTATTGTTGATGTGATGTATTAGGTTCATTGATTTGCATATATTGAACCAAACTTAAATCTCTGGCATGAAACCTGCTTGGTTATGATATATATTCTTCTTGAAGTGTGTTGGATTTTGTTTGCTAAGATTTTGTTAAGGATTTTTTAACCACATTCATTAGTGAGATTAGTCTGTAGTTTGTTTTATTTTTTGGTGGTATCTTTGTCAGCTTTGGAAATGAGAGCAATATTACCTTCAAAAAAGGAATTAGAGAGTATTCCTGTCTTTTTGGTGTTTTGGAAGATTGTTAAGGATCGATGGTAGTAATTCTTCTCTGAATGTTTGATAGAATTCACCTGTAACTGTCTGGACCTGGACTTTTATTCATGGGGAGTTTCTTAATTACTGTTTCAATTTCCTTACCTGTGTTTGGCCTGTTTAGACTTTGTACTTTCTCAGAGAATTCCAACTATAAATATGTTTGTAATTATGGTGCTTAATAAATATAATTATTAGAAAAGTAACAAAATCACTTAGTGACTGGTCAATCAGACATTCAACCTTCATCTGTAAAATGAAGCCCAAAATATTTGACTCTGAAGAAAGTGAAGTTAAATAAAATATATTAAAGTCTTTACTTTTAATGATGCAACAACAAGTCTCAAAAGGGATGAAGAGATAGCACAGTGGTTAGGCATTTGTCTTGCACATAGCCAAACTAGGATGGACAGTGGTTTGAATCCCAGTATCTAATATGGTCCATCGAGCCTGCCAGGAGCAATTTCTGAGTGCAGATCCAGGAGTAGCCCCTGACCATCGCTGGGTGTGACCCAAAAACAAAAAAACAAAAAAAAAAGTCTTGGGAGGTTATATTTTTCTAGAAATCTATCCATTTCTTCAAGGTTCTCTAAATTAACTGAATACAATTGTTTATAATAAGCCCTTGTTATGAATTTTATTTCTTGTGATTCTGTTGTAATCTCTCACCTTTCATTTGTGATCCAATCTATTTGCGTGTTTTCCCTTTACTTCCTTCTGAGTCTTGCCAGCAGTTTGTCTACCTTGTTTATTCTCTTAAAAACAGCTCCTGGTCTCATCAATTATTTTTTTCTTTGATTCTATGTTGTTTATTTTTGCTCTAGGTTTTTACTATTTTTTTCTTCTACTTGTGTTTGGGTTCCTTTGCTACTTGTTTTCTAGATACTTAAGATGTACATTGTTGATTTTGTCATTTTCCTCTTTCCTAACATAGGCTTGTATTGCTACGAATTTCACCCTAATTACTGCTTTTGCTGTGTCCCATAGATTTAGTGATTTGTTTCTTCATTGTCATTCATGTTAAGAATCTTTTTTATACTTCTTTGATTTTCTCTTTGATCCAGCAATGTTGAGCAGCATGTTGTTTAGTCTCCAGGTATTAGACTTTATCCACATCTTTTTACAGTCAATTTTGATCTTTGTTGCATGTCATCTGATAGGGTGCTTGGTATAATTCCTATACTTGTGACTTTATGTAAGTTACATGTTAAGGCATGGTCTATACTAGAGAAAGTTCCATGTGCACTTGAGAAGAATGTGTATTCCACTTTCTGAGGATCAGAGGTCCATTAGTCCTAGTTCTTCTAGTTTCTCATTTAGGACTCTTATGTCTTTGCTAGTGTACTGCAGAAGGAATCTTTCTAGTGGCAATAATGGTGTATTAAGATATCCCACTACTATCATATTTCCATCCATATGTTTCTCTAGATTTGCAAGCAAAAAACTCACATATTTTTCTGGCTCTACATTTGGTGCAAATATGTTGTTCAGAGTTAGTGCTTCTTGGTCTAATGTTCGCCTGATCAATGGTAGTGTCCATCTTTGTCTCTGAGTACTTTCTTGAGGTTGAATGCAATTTGGTCTGATATTAGTACGGATGTTCCATCCTTTTTTAGTTTTACATTGGCATGTATAATTGATTTTCATCCTTTTACTCTAAGCCTGTGTCTATCCTGAACTTTTAAGTATATTTCCTGAAAGCAGCAGATGTCTGGGTTTTGTTTCCTGATCCAACCCTCTATTCTTTGTCCTTTAATAGGAGAGTTTAGGACATTGGGGAAATGATTGACAGAAAGTGTTGTTGTGGGCCCGGAGAGATAGCACAGCGGTGTTTGCCTTGCAAGCAGCCGATCCAGGACCAAAGGTGGTTGGTTCGAATCCCAGTGTCCCATATAGTCCCCCGTGCCTGCCAGGAGCTATTTCTGAGCAGACAGCCAGGAGTAACCCCTGAGCATCGCTGGGTGTGGCCCAAAAACCAAAAAAAAGAAAGAAAGAAAGAAAGAAAGAAAGAAAGAAAGAAAGAAAGAAAGAAAGAAAGAAAGAAAGAAAGAAAGAAAGAAAGAAAGAAAGAAAGAAAGTGTTGTTGTGCTATTATATAGTAAAGGGTTGTTTTTGTTACAATTGGGTATTTGGTTTGTGTAACTGATTTCTGAGTGATTCATTTAGAGTCAGTTTGTTTAGCACAAGTATTGTGAGTTCTTTTTTGTCTGAGAATGTTTTTAACCCTCCCTCCCATGTAAATAAGAGTTTTGTTGGGTAGTGGACTTTAGGTTGGAAGTTTCTTTCATTCAGTAGTTTTAATATGTTGTTCCACTTTCTTCTTGCCTGAATTGTTCAAATGGAAGACCCAGTTTGATTCTTATGTTCCTGCCTTTGTACTTTGAGATGTTTTTTTTTCCCTTATTGCTTTAAAAACTTCATCAACCCCCCCCCCTTTGTCTTGTCATTTGGATCACTATATGTCTTGGTATTGTTCTGTTAGATTCTATTTTGTTTGGTACTCTTTTCACCTATTTGATTTGTACAGCAGCCTCTTTCCAGAGAGTGAGAACATTCTCTGCTATTATTTTCATCATTACTTGTTCTTCCCTTTCTCTTTTTCCTCCCCTTCTGGCATTTTTATACTTTGAATATTATTTCTTTTGTCTTTGTTCATTAAGTACCTTACATTTTCTTCCAATATTTTGTCTCTCATTTCTTTATTGACTTCTTTGTTGTTGCTGGCTTGTACTTTGTCTTTGAGTTTATCCACGTGATTCACCACATGTGTAATTCTGCTATTATGGCTTGCTAGCATGTTTTTTTTTTTTTGGTTTTTGGGCCACACCCGTTTGACGCTCAGGGGTTACTCCTGGCTATGTGCTCAGAAATCGCCCCTGGCTTGGGGGGACCATATGGGACGCCGGGGGATCGAACCGCGGTCCGTTCCTTGGCTAGCGCTTGTAAGGCAGACACCTTACCTCTAGCGCCACCTTCCCAGCCTCGCTAGCATGTTTTTTTAGTTCCCAGGTTCTATTTGTATGGATTCTCTCATCTTCTGATAGAGTTCTTCTTTGAGTTGGTTGAATTGCTTGTCTGTGTATTTTTTAATTTCTTTGGCTAGTGATTCCTTTAATTCCATTACTAAGACATTAAATGCTGATTTTAGGTCCTTATCTATAGGTTCGTGTGCTTTGGAGCATTTGGAAATTTGCTAGAATTTATCTCCATATCCCCAGCTGCTGGTGTCTTCCTTAGTTTCCCCCATTGTTCTTTGCATTTGGTGGCTTATGGTGCTATAGCTTTAGGGTGTTTAAAAAGTGGTCTATTTATTTGTATAGGAGGTGGTTGGAGGCATGTCTGTTTTAGGGTTTATTTATTCTAGGTAAGCGAGGTTACCCAAGTATGATAGAAATGTTGCAAACTAACTTGTTGGGTTGTTCTGCTGGTTTTGGTGCATATTTTTTTCTTTTTTTTTTTTTTTTTATTTAAACACCTTGATTACATACATGATTGTGTTTGGGTTTCAGTCATAAAAGGAACACCACCCATCACCAGTGCAACATTCCCATCACCCAAGTCCCAAATCACCCTCCTCTCCACCCAACCCCCGCCTGTACCCTAAACAGGCTCTACATTTCCCTCATACATTCTCAATATTAGGACAGTTCAAAATGTAGTTATTTCTCTAACTAAACTCATCACTCTTTGTGGTGAGCTTCCTGAGGTGAGCTGGAACTTCCAGCTCTTTTCTCTTTTGTGTCTGAAAATTATTATTACAAGGGTGTCTTTCATTTTTCTTAAAACCCATAGATGAGTGAGACCATTCTGCGTTTTTCTCTCTCTCTCTGACTTATTTCACTCAGCATAATAGATTCCATGTACATCCATGTATAGGAAAATTTCATGACTTCATCTCTCCTGACAGCTGCGTAATATTCCATTGTGTATATGTACCACAGTTTCTTTAGCCATTCATCTGTTGAAGGGCATCTTGGTTGTTTCCAGAGTCTTGCTATGGTAAATAGAGCTGCAATGAATATAGGTGTAAGGAAGGGGTTTTTGTATTGTATTTTTGTGTTCCTAGGGTATATTCCTAGGAGTGGTATAGCTGGATCGTATGGGAGCTCGATTTCCAGTTTTTGGAGGAATCTCCATATCGCTTTCCATAAAGGTTGAACTAGACAGCATTCCCACCAGCAGTGGATAAGAGTTCCTTTCTCTCCACATCCCCGCCAACACTGTTTATTCTCATTCTTTGTGATGTGTGCCATTCTCTGGGGTGTGAGGTGGTATCTCATCGTTGTTTTGATTTGCATCTCCCTGATGATTAGTGATGTGGAACATTTTTTCATGTGTCTTTTGGCCATGCGTATTTCTTCTTTGTCAAAGTGTCTGTTCATTTCTTCTCCCCATTTTTTGATGGGGTTAGATGTTTTTTTCTTGTAAAGTTCTGTCAGTGCCTTGTATATTTTGGAGATTAGCCCCTTATCTGATGGGTATTGGGTGAATAGTTTCTCCCACTCAGTGTGCTCTTGTATCCTGGGCACTATTTCCTTTGAGGTGCAGAAGCTTCTCAGCTTAATATATTCCCATCTGTTAATCTCTGCTTTCACTTGCTTGGAGAGTGCAGTTTCCTCCTTGAAGATGCCTGTAATGTCCTGTAGTGTTTTGCCTATGTGCTGTTCTATATATCTTATGGTTTTGGGGCTGATATCGAGGTCCTTAATCCATTTGGATTTTACCTTTGTACATGATGTTAGCTGGGGGTCTAAGTTTAATTTTTTGCAAGTGGCTATCCAATTGTGCCAACACCACTTGTTGAAGAGGCTTTCCCTGCTCCATTTAGGATTTCCTGCTCCTTTATCAAAAATTAGATGGTTGTATCTCTGGGGAACATTTTCTGAGTATTCAAGCCTATTCCACTGATCTGAGGACCTATCCTTATTCCAATACCATGCTGTTTTGATAACTGTTGCTTTGTAGTACAGTTTAAAGTTGGGAAAAGTAATTCCTCCCATATTCTTTTTCCCAATGATTGCTTTAGCTATTCGAGGGTGTTTATTGTTCCAAATGAATTTCAAAAGTGTCTGATCCACTTCTTTGAAGAATGTCATGGGTATCTTTAGAGGGATGGCATTAAATCTGTATAATGCCTTGGGGAGTATTGACATTTTGATGATGTTAATCCTGCCAATCCATGAGCAGGGTATGTGTTTCCATTTCCGTGTGTCCTCTCTTATTTCTTGGAGCAGAGTTTTATAGTTTTCTTTGTATAGGTCCTTCACATATTTAGTCAAGTTGATTCCAAGATATTTGAGTTTGTGTGGTACTATTGTGAATGGGGTTGTTTTCTTAATGTCCATTTCTTCTTTATTACTGTTGGTGTATAGAAAGGCCATTGATTTTTGTGTGTTAATTTTGTAGCCTGCCACCTTGCTATATGAGTCTATTGTTTCTAGAAGCTTTTTGATAGAGTCTTTAGGGTTTTCTAAGTAGAGTATCATGTCATCTGCAAACAGTGAGAGCTTGACTTCTTCCTTTCCTATCTGGATTCCCTTGATATCCTTTTCTTGCCTAATCGCTATAGCAAGTACTTCCAGTGCTATGTTGAATAGGAGTGGTGAGAGAGGACAGCCTTGTCTTGTGCCAGAATTTAGAGGGAAGGCTTTCAGTTTTTCTCCATTGAGGATAATATTTGCCACTGGCTTGTGGTAGATGGCCTTCACTATATTGAGAAAGGTTCCCTCCATTCCCATCTTGCTGAGAGTTTTGATCAAGAATGGGTGTTGGACCTTATCAAATGCTTTCTCTGCATCTATTGATATGATCATGTGGTTTTTATTTTTCTTGTTATTGATGTTGTGTATTATGTTGATAGATTTACGGATGTTAAACCAGCCTTGCATTCCTGGGATGAAACCTACTTGATCGTAGTGGATGATCTTCTTAACGAGGCATTGAATCCTATTTGCCAGGATTTTGTTGAGGATCTTTGCATCTGCATTCATCAGTGATATTGGTCTGTAATTTTCTTTTTTGGTAGCGTCTCTGTCTGGTTTAGGTATCAAGGTGATGTTGGCTTCATAAAAGCTATTTGGAAGTGTTTCTGTTTGTTCAATTTCATGAAAGAGTCTTGCCAAGATTGGCAGTAGTTCCTCTTGGAAAGTTTGATAGAATTCATTAGTGAATCCATCTGGACCTGGGCTTTTGTTTTTCGGCAGACATTTGATTACTGTTTTAATTTCATCAATGGTGATGGGGGTGTTTAGATATGCTACATCCTCTTCCTTCAACCGTGGAAGATTATAAGAGTCCAAGAATTTATCCATTTCTTCCAGGTTCTCATTTTTAGTGGCGTAGAGTTTTTCAAAGTAGTTTCTGATTACCCTTTGAATCTCTGTCATATCAGTAGTGATCTCTCCTTTTTCATTCCTGATACGAGTTATCAAGTTTCTCTCTCTCTCTTTCTTTGTTAGGTTTGCCAGTGGTCTATCAATCTTGTTTAGTTTTTCAAAGAACCAACTTCTGCTTTCGTTGATCTTTCGGATTGTTTTTTGAGTTTCCACTTCGTTGATTTCTGCTCTCAGCTTTGTTATTTCCTTCTGTCTTCCTGTTCTTGGGTCCTTTTGTTGAGCATTTTCTAGTTCTATTAGCTGTGTCATTAAGCTACTCAGGTAAGCTCCTTCTTCCTTCCTGATGTGTGCTTGCAAAGCTATAAATTTTCCTCTCAGTACTGCTTTTGCTGTGTCCCATAAGTTCTGAGAGTTTGTGTCTTTATTGTCATTTGTTTCCAGGAACCTTTTTATTTCCTCCTTGATTTCATCTCGGACCCACTGGTTATTGAGCATGAGGCTGTTTAACTTCCAGGTGTTAAAGTGTTTCTTCTGAGTCCCTTTGGAGTTCACAAATAATTTCAGAGCCTTGTGGTCAGCGAAGGTAGTCTGCAAAATTTCTATCCTCTTGATCTTATGGAGGTATGTTTTATGTGCCAGCATGTAGTCTATCCTGGAGAATGTCCCATGTACATTGGAGAAGAATGTGTATCCAGGTTTCTGGGGATGGAGTGTCCTATATATATCCACTAGGCCTCTTTCTTCCATTTCTCTCCTCAGGTCTAGTATATTCTTGTTGGGTTTCAGTCTGGTTGACCTGTCCAGTGTTGACAAAGCCGTGTTTAGGTCCCCCACAATTATTGTGTTGTTGTTGATATTATTTTTCAGATTTGTCAGCAGTTGTATTAAATATTTTGCTGGCCCCTCATTCGGTGCATATATGTTTAGGAGAGTGAATTCTTCCTGCTCTACGTACCCCTTGATTAATATAAAATGTCCGTCTTTGTCCCTTACAACCTTCCTGAGTATAAAGTTTGCATTATCTGATATTAGTATGGCCACTCCAGCTTTTTTATGGGTGTTGTTTGCTTGGATAACTTTTCTCCAGCCTTTTATTTTGAGTCTATGTTTGTTCTGACTATTCAGGTGCGTTTCTTGTAGGCAGCAGAAGGTTGGATTGAGTTTTTTGATCCATTTAGCCACTCTGTGTCTCTTAACTGGTGCATTTAGTCCATTGACGTTGAGAGAAAGAATTGTCCTGGGATTTAACGCCATCTTTATTTCAAAATTTGGTGTGTCTTTTGGGTAGTCTTGTCTTAGATTAGGTCTTTCAGTTTTTCTCTTAAGACTGGTTTTGTGTCTGTGAAGTTTCTGAGCTGTTTTTTGTCTGTGAAACCATGTATTCTTCCATCAAACCGGAAAGTGAGTTTTGCTGGGTATAGTATTCTGGGTGAAGCATTCATTTCATTCAGTCTTGTCACAATATCCCACCACTGCTTTCTGGCATTGAGCGTTTCTGGTGACAGGTCTGCTGTAAATCTCAGGGAAGCTTGCTTGAACATGATTTCCCCTTTTGATCTTGCTGTTTTCAGAATTCTGTCTCTATCTGTGGGATTTGTCATTGTGACTAGGATGTGTCTTGGGGTGGTTTTTCTGGGGTCTCTTTTGGTTGGTACTCTTCGGGCATGCAGGATTTGATCACATATATTCTTTAGCTCTGGAAGTTTCTCTTTAATGATGTTCTTGACCATTGATTCTTCCTGGAAATTTTCTTCCTGGGTCTCTGGGACTCCAATGATTCTTAAGTTGTTTCTGTTGATCTTATCATAGACTTCTATTTTCGTCTGTTCCCATTCTTTGACTAATTTTTCCATTGTCTGCTCATTTGCTTTAAGTTTTTTGTCCAATCTCTCCTGCTGTATGGAATTGTTATGTATCTCATCTTCCACAGCACCAAGTCTATTCTCAGCTTCTGATACCCTGTCCCAGAGCTTATCCATTTTGTCATTCACTTCGTTTACTGAGTTTTTCAGGCCTGTTAGTTGACATGTTATTTCAGTTTGGAGTTTTGTCATTTCTGCCTTCATATTTTCTTGGTTCTTATTAGTGTTCTGTTCAACTCGATCCATGGTTTCTTGGAGTCTGTTGAGCACCTTCCATATTGCTAGTCTAAAGTCCTTATCTGAGAGGTTGATTAGTTGTTCAGTCATTATCTGGTCCTCAGAATTGTCATCTTCATTCTCTATGTCTGATGCTGGCCTGCGCTGTTTCCCCATTGTCACATTTGTATTGTGGGTTTTTCTACGTGTTGTAGTGGTATTCATTGTCTATATGATGTAGGCAGCACACTCCTCTGGCTCCTCCCTTTCTGGATGGGCTGACTTGCCTCTAAGGGAGGGGAGTCCTCCGTGGATGAAGCCTCACACTGGGTCAAATCTTAGGCCCGAGCATGTAACAGAGAAGACAGTCCAGAGAGAAATGTTTGCTTCTGTGATATAGCGCCGTTCTTAGTGTGATTTTTCCTTCTTGTTGCAATGGAGTTCTTTCCTTAGAAAGAGTGCACGGCCGCGTAGCGAAGCGGAGCGGCCGTGCTCCTCTGAGCCTCTTTTTGCCCCACTCGCAAGAGTTTCACGCAAGAGGACAGTAGACAGACATAGACAGGTCACACTCACAGTCTTTCACAGCTGAGCCCCACTGGGCCGGTATACTTTCGCGGATTTTCCCCGCCTGGTGTCACACACAGGGAGCCAGCTTTTGCAAAGGATAGCCGGCTTTTATGCTCTGAAGTCCCTCCCTGAAAATGGCGTCTGGGCGAGCGAGGTTTCTGGAGGCTCTTTTTGCCCCACTCGCAAGAGTTTCACGCAAGAGGACAGTAGACAGACATAGACAGGTCACACTCACAGTCTTTCACAGCTGAGCCCCACTGGGCCGGTGTACTTTCGCGGATTTTCCCCGCCTGGTGTCACACACAGGGAGCCAGCTTTTGCAAAGGATAGCCGGTTTATATGCTCTGAAGTCCCTCCCTGAAAAATGCATATTTTTTTCTAAGGGAAAGAAAAGTTTGGCCCGACTTGCCTAGAATCATCTGGTATAAACTGAAGTGTCCGTGAGGTTTGGGGGGCTTTGGGACTATGGACAGTTTGCATAGACCTCTCCTGTGCATGCGTGGTTGGTTGGGGTTTCAGTGCCAGAAGCTACTTGTATTTCTTGCTGGGTTAAATCATATTATATATTATGTCATATAACTTTGTTCCCAGTTTGCTATCAAGGATCCGGGAAGTCCAACACTTATGATACTGTACTTCAGATATAGACTCCTTTTACAGTGTTTAATGCTCATTAACCATGTTACTTAATATTCTAGACTTGAAAATTATAACTGTTTAGGGAATGTTCTCTGCTCAATGTAGACCTTGAAACTTTTATTTTCAGCAAAGTTTCATTCCATCAATGCCAAGTACTCCAAGAAACTGGAAAAGTTTTACACCTGACATGCTAGATTTATAATTGATGTGCTTTGACCTATTTCACCAGGATCAATTTTCTGGATGCAATCTTTGGTTCACTCTGCATTGCTCTGGTTGCTAATGCTTGGAGTAGCTCGAGTTATTGGGCTGTGAGTCATTCTCCACAATCACCCCACTATTGCTGACAGGTTCTCAGCAATTACCTTTGTTGCCACCCCCACTTCATCGTAAAACTGTTGTTCATGACTAATTTAGATTTTTGAGAGATCCTCGGCCCTAGTACATTTCTGAATATGTGACTGCTGCGAACTATTTTTTCACACTCCAGAAGATTACATTGTTGACTGAGGAGCTCATCCAGAAATTATATCCAGAAATTTTATACTCACGAGGCAACATCTTAAGACATATAAGGGATATGTATATCTTCTTTGTAAAATTCTTAAGTGCATGCCTTCTACATGTATATTCTTTATTGTATATTTTATTATGTAGTTACATATTTCCCCTTTTTTTCTTTAAATTTGCCAGTATAAAGAATTTTTAGAAGATAGTATAGATAGTTGCCTTGATGTTTTGTGTTATTTTAGAACTAGATTATTGAGATTGTTTGGTTTGTTATTATTTTTCCCCCTTTGGCCCCAATAGTATTCTGTGACACAGGATTTTTTTTTTTGCATGGGTTCATTCAAATTGGAAAATATAAGATACTAAGAGGAGTTATTATCCATTAGGGATGAGAATCAGTAATTTCTGGTTACAGGGGGCCTTCCACTTTAAACAGTTGTATAATGGTTTGACTTAGGCTTTAATCATTCTCAGCGTCAAGAAAATTTCCCCCTACAGAGGATGGAAAGTCTAAAGCCACTTTCTTTTTTTTTTTTATTTAAACACCTTGATTACATACATGATTGTGTTTGGGTTTCAGTCATGTAAAGAACGCCACCCATCACCAGTGCAACATTCCCATCACCAAAGTCCCAAGTCTCCCTCCTCCCCACCTGACCCCTGCCTGTACTCTAAACAGGCTCTCCATTTCCCTCATACATTCTCATTATTAGGAAAGTTCAAAATGTAGTTATTTCTCTAATTAAACTCATCACTCTTTGTGGTGAGCTTCCTGTGGTGAGCTGGAACTTCCAGCTCTTTTCTCTTTTGTGTCTAAAAATTATTATTGAAAGAATGTCTAAAGCCACTTTCTTGACTTGAGCTTTGCATTGTTATATTGGCCAAGCCAAAGTATCCCTGATGTGACAGGGAAACCATAAAGATGGACTGGCCTAGAAAAATTGGAGGTCATCTAAAAATGAGCTGATTTACCACATAATGGTGAGATAAAACCAGGAGATGCCTCAGGATATCTTAACTTTGACAAAGGATAAGTGCTAACACCAATATTTTTAAGTACTAAAACCTAACAGTGAAAACTAAAATGGAGGAGAACCATTCCTGGGTTCTTCAAAGTCTTGAAGAAAGACTTGAATTAGACAAATTAATGTGCCTGGAGCCTGAATTTGTTTTTTTTGGCAGGAACTTCATGGGAAGGAACAACCTGTTTGTTAGGCCAAAATTTTTTTCCCTTAATTTTCTAACTTTTGCTGCACCTATGCAAAATTATTCCATCCCCTTTATTTTTAGAGTTGTCCCTCCTTCCGTTAGTAAGCTCACTTTCCCTTGGGGTGCATATTACCTTATTTTACCTCTTATTTCTGAATTTTTTCTTTAAGTCAATTAGGGGGAGTTGTGGGATTAATCAGATTAGGAATTAATTGGATCCCACTCAGTATATGTCTTGTTATTTATTGGTTGGAAAAATCTTTGAATGTAGCACATTGGATTCATGTTTAGACCACCTAATCTCACCTGTGGGTGTAGTCTGTTCCTTTCTAATAAATACTTGAATTTTCTGATAAATGCTCTTTCATTTCTAGACTTCCCATAAAGTTTGATGCTAGTGTGTGTGTGTGTGTGTGTGTGTGTGTGTATTATTTCACTGATCGACGTTTTTGCTTCCAGACATGCATCTTCCAGTGTCCTGGCTTTATAACCTAAGGATTAATTCTATTCACAAGATATATTTATAAATATATTAATATATTATATTTATAAATTTATATAAATATATAAAATATAAAATATATATTCATGTATTAAGAATACTTATGACACAACCTGGATTCCAGTGAAATTGCTTTCTGTTGTAGAAAAGAATAGAAAGGTCTTCTTAGCTGCTGTTCTCCCCTCTTCCACAAAACAGGACCATCCTACCAAACAACAGCCCATTTGTCTGTGCTGTGCCTTCTGGGATTCTACCATCTATCGTTTTATTGATCTTCTCCATTTTGTCAGACTACTTCAGGTCTGCCATCGCTGTTATTGGTAGAAGGTTTACTTGTAGAAAGTTGACCCACAGCAAGTCTTTTTCTTTCTGTTCTGCCAACTATAGTTAGTCTCTCTAGTCTCTCTTTTCTTTGGGGAGGGGTGCATGGCAGTACTCAGTGGTTACTCCTGGCAAGCTAGAGGGACCATATGGCATGACAAGGATTCAACCCTATTTGGCTGTGTGCAAGGTGAATGCCCTAACCACACTACCTGCCCTATAGTCAATCTCTGATGTTCACATTTTGTTATTGTTATTGTTTTGTATCATACTCACTATGCTTAGGATTTACTCCATGCTCTGCTATTTCTGAAAGAGCTTGGGGGAGAAAGGATATGCCAAAAATTAAATCCCAATTAGCCACATGCAAGGCAAGTCCTTACCTCTATGCTCTCTTTTCAATCCCTTATGCTAAGATATTTTTATCACAGGAACTATGGTATGTATATACAATGGAATATAAATATCTGCTATAAGAAAAGATAAAATAATGCAACTTGCTGCTAAGAGGATGGATCTGGAGAATGTCATAATGAGTAAAGTAGTTAGAAGATAAAGGACAGACACAGGATGATATAAAGAAAAAATAGAAAAACAAATGCCCAAAGGCAATAGAACTTGAAAACTGGTCTCCAGAACTGAGCTTATCATGGTGTAGGTGGGTGGAGGAATGGGCTGAGGCTGGTACAAGGTGTGGTGTTGGAATATTGTAATGAAACTTTATTGCTAACAGTGTTGTAAATCACCTTGACTAAAATAAAATTAAAAAAAGATTTTGGTTCAGTGAAGCCAGATGTGAATTATTTCCCCCAAATTTCTGGTATCAAGGTGGTGGGCTGAGTTTGTGAAGTCTCTTATTCTCATTCAAAGTGAGGGAAAAACACTCCCCTCATCTCCCATGAACCAGAGATCACCAATGATTTTTGAGTACATTGTCCTTCATGAGTCTCCACCACCTCCCCATATGCCTCCACTTAGGTAATGAGCTAAAGTCTTAAGACCAGGGCCTCAGTCTCCAGTTTTTCCTGGGAAGGAGATGCTATGTCTGGGGGCAAGGTTCAGGGGCTTTAATGAAAGCACAATTTACCTTATGATCTATGAGTCCTAATTATTAGGGAAGCTTAGCAGCACCCCTGGCCTCTAATAATAGATGTCATTAGTACCCAATTATAATGACCCAAAATTCCAGACACTGCCATATATTTTCTGTAGGACAAAACATCTCCTGGCTTTGTTTTTATTCTTCTTATTTGTGTCTTTTGACTTCTGCCATGTATGAGGCCTGTTGTATCATTCTCTGCAGAACGCTTCTGTAGTAAGAAGGTGAACCTAGAGCCAAGCTGGAAGTGAACCCCAAGAAGAAATAATAAATCACATCTGCAGTAAGCTAAACAATTTAATAGAAATTACTACTTTTAATTTTTCTCTTACTCCTTTAAAAAAGTCTTGATTATGTGTACAGTTAGCAGAGGAAATTGGAGATGATGAAATTGGGACGTTGGGAATGGAATGCAGCCTCCATGTTCCCTCAACTAGTCCCAGCAATAGCAGCTTAAGTTGTGGTAAAACTGATAATGAGTGAAACCTTTCCATTCTTTCTACCAGAAGAATCTCTCTTTAGTCAACAACCCAGACAGAACTAGATTATCTCCCTCCCACCCTGCCTATCTTTTTTTGCCTAATTATCTTCCCTCTATACCTCTCTCCTTCCCTCTTTTCCTCCCTTCCTTCTATTCTCCCTCATTTTTAAATAAAGAAAACAGAATTTTAACAATATTTTATTAGTATCATGCTAGCAATATTAGTCACATATTGTGAACATGGAACTGCTTTCCCAGCAGTTCCTTTCACAGCTTTCCCAATTCAGTCTTTACAGGATCTGGAGTTCTGCTTCCTTCCTACAAATTACCATCTATCTTGGCCAAAACTTTTGAATCTGAAAAAGTTGCCCACATGCCTCTCAGGATAGATAACAGAAGGCCAGTGTCAAGAAGTAGCACCAATCAGCAGTCTAAGGACAGATCAATGAGCCTGATCTCTGATCTCTCTTCCAGTGAGAGAATGTGGTACCTGAAGCTTTGTCAGCCTTCTTGAAGCTCTATACAAGATGGTAGAACCAATGAATGGAACTCGATTCTTTGATCTGCTGAATTACTCTGAAGTCATCTCTTCCAGACTGTTGAGTGAGGCAATAAATAAAACTTTGAGCTTATTTATCCTTAAATAATCTATGACTATTTTTCCTTATGACCTAACTCATGTTAAAGATACAAAAGCAATGCCTATATTGTATTTCTCATTCTTTAAATTATTCATTAAATCAGGTCCTTAGGAAATGACTTATATTTTTGTAAATCCTAAAAGTTAAGTAAAAGCTTATGGAAAAGTGAATTCTTTACAAAAATAACATAGTGCATACATATTTGCTTGATATCGTAAGAATCTCTCAGGCTTAAAGACACATTTTATAATGTCTGATTTTGTTGATCTTGGACATCTTTATCTTACTCTGTTAAAGATGAATTCTCAGTGAGAAAAGCCTCTAAGTTCCCCTCCTTACCACCCCATTATTGTTCTGATGATGTTTGTGATCCCTTGAGGACAGATGCAGTAAAGAATGTAAAAGACAAAAGGATGGGGGAATGCATCTACTTAATAAGTCCCTCTAGATGACAAAACCTTCAATGGCTAAGTTGTATTTTTGCTGTGATATGTTCTCACCTATTTCTATTACTTTGTACTTTTCACTGTCAACTACACAAGTTAGAGTGACATACTATTTGTCAATAGAGATTAGTAGCTTGAGATTTTGAGCAATGGCTTTTGTTTCAGCTCGATATTTTTACATTGTTTTCATTAACAAAACATGAAAAAGGGGCCGGAGAAATAGCATGGAGGTAAGGCATTTGCCTTTCATGCAGAAGGTCATTAGTTTGAATCCCGGCGTCCCATATGGTCCCCCGTGCTTGCCAGGAGCAATTTCTGAGCATGGAACCAGGAGTAACCCCTGAGCACTGCCGGGTGAGACCCAAAAACCAAAAAAAAAAAAAAAAGAAGAAAAAATTTGTTTCAATATATGTGCTCTGCTTTGCTCTTTGATTGCATATTAATTACATACATATAGCTTCTTTCTAAGAAAACAATCATATATCCCTAAACTTTAACTTATTGTTTTTCTATATTTTTTTGTGTTTTTTTTGGGGGGGTCACACCCAGCAGTGCTCAGGGGTTATTCCTGGCTCCATGCTCAGAAATTGCTCCTGGCAGGCATGGGGGACCATATGGGATGCCCGAATTTGAACTGATGACCTGCTGCATGAAAGGCAAACGCCTTACCTCCATGCTATCTCTCCAGCCCCTGTTTTTCTATTTTTTAGGAGAAAATAGCCAATAAAATTTAGGATAAATACTTGAGTTTTTTGTTGGTAAAAGCAAAATATTTTAAAGCTACTCTTTATCTCCTCATCATGGTAGAGCAGGATGCAGGCAATGCCTGGGACTGAAGGTCATGCTGCCTGGCTTTGTGGGGCCAGATGGCTATTGCTCATCATGTTATCAAGATGCTCAATGCTGACTTCTGGACATTAGCTGCTCACTACGTATATTAAGTGATAATTTACGTGTGGGTAGCACCACTCTGTGTGCTGTCTGATCTCCTGCCACCTTCATGAACAATATTTGGACAGCATTGCCTTACTTTTCTGGGCTACATTATGAACAAAAGCTGCCTCTTTTATGTAGCTAATTATGATCATAACATGATAATAGGAAATATTGCTTCTAATGTTTTGGGTTTTGTTTTATCAACTAGGCCTTTTATATTTAGAATCCCAAGGGAAATTGTGAAAGTTATTGGGGGATAGGGAGCATAGGAGGCATAGAACAAATTGTAGCTGACAATAAAGCTGCAGTATATTGGAACTGGGGATTGGAAGGATGACATTTAAAACTGGACTAGGCCTTGGTCCAGATTTGTGTCTTATAGTTTCTAGGCATGTGAGAGAATTTTTTTTTTTTTCATTTTATTTTGAGGCCCTACCTGGAGGTTCTCCAGGCTTTCTCCTTGCTATTTTCTCACACATAACTCCTGGTGGTGCTCAAAGAGATCATAACGTGGTACTGGGCCTGCCACAAGCAAGGCAAGCACTCTAGCCATCCTACTATCACTTGGTACCCCAAATATTTTTTGCTATTTATAGTACTCATTTTGTGGTACATTGTTTATAATTCAATTTATAATTGAATTGAATTCTCAATTCAATATATGTGTAGAATCTTCTGCACTTTCCAAAACTTTCTTGGTTGATTTTCTAGAGACTCCCTCATAAAGATTTGAAAGATATGCGAAAACCTGACAAAATCCTCCCACAATCTCTCTGGTGGCCTGAAATAGTCAATGCCCCAAACTTAAACTTAAAAAGAAGCTTGACTTCTCTAGACTCCAGACCAGGATATTAATCATCAAACAATGATGTCTACCCATTTTTTTCCTAAGTAACAGGAAATACCTATGGGAAACAACCTAAACTCAGTAGACTATTGAGCAAATGAACAAAGATTACTATTATATAAAAAGAGGCCTACTTGCAATAAGACTATAGTTTTGCAGAGATAGAGCCATAGTACAGTTGGTACGGTATTTGCCTTGCATACAGCTGACCTGTGTTCAATCCTAGTCATCCCACATCATCCCTGGGCACTATCAGCAATGATTCTTAGATACAGAGCCCAGAGTAACCTCTGAGCTTCTCCAGATATAGCCCCAAACCTATGTATATGTATATATATCTTACATGTATGTATACACACATGTATATATACATATATACATATACAGCATATATACATACATACTTTTGTTTTCCTCTTATTTCATGGTATATTTAGCAAGAAGTGAAAGCATAAGTTTCTTTGAAGGCTAATGAATGGTCATGTGTACTCTTTTCAGAAAATATTTTTATTTTGTTGTTTTAATTTGTTACCTATTGTTCTTTAAGGCTTCCATTTTCTTGTATTGAATGGGACTATATGAAATTATTTTATTAATGAAATAACTAGTTAATGGATAGTTATGAAGGCTTTGATAACAAGAGCCTTTGACCTACAAGCTACATGCAAATATGTTATCTCCTTTGATCCACCATTTCTGAAAAGTTAGCAATTTTTATTCTCATTTATTGCAGATAAACAGACTCAAAAGATTAAGTTGTCTGTCAGTGCATTCTGAGGATCTAGAATTTACCTAAAACCAGGTGAATTCCCATGCACTTGCCATTAGCTTAATTTTGTGAAATGGAAAAAGAGCATTGCTACGAGGAAATTCCTGGCAGTTCTGGTTCATGAATTCAGGCTCAACTCTTCTTTCAAACACAACTTTGTTTGGAGTTTGTGCATTGGTGTTTTCATTTACAAAATGAAAAGAGTAACATTTATCTGAATCTCAAAGCAACATTGATGAGACTGACAGTCCCTTGGGCAGGTTAGAAAGATGTTCATTATATAGAGTGTTCAGTGCTGTTTGTACCCCCTCACCCAGGCTGGTTTTTCTTATTCTACATGATACGCTGCAGCGTTTTAGAGAACAGACCAGGGTAGAAATTTTAATCCTTACTCTGCGAGCTATTCCTTTCCTATCCCTGGATTTTGAATCTCATCTTGAGCAATAAGTAAATCCGAAAGAGCTAATTTTAACTCTTTTCCCGAGGTATTCTTATACGTGGATTCTGGTTTTGATAGCTTGTTTTTAAGCAGAGCGACTTTCACTTTTAAGGGTCCTCAGAGTGTTTTCATTTAAGATCAGGAATGCATCAGGCCCTCCCAGGCCCCAAGGTCCGGCTGCACCACTTCCTCAGGCTCATCAGAATGCATCACCACTCCCAGGTCGCTGAGTGTGGGAAGTGTTACCCAGGGGTTGGCGGGCCAGGAACACTTTGGAATCTCTGCCTCTGGCCCAGGTTACCTCTCCAGTGAGTCTTTGGTCTGGATAAGGGAGAGGAATTAAATGTCTGGGCGCCTATGGAGAACACAAAGAGGGGATTAAGGCCCTGGCTGTGAAAGGCGGGTCGGGGGTCGGGGTAGGGGGGGTGAGGAATGGGGTTTGGGGGGAAGGGGTGCTAGGCAGTTGATAAAGTGTTGTAGTAACCTTGGCTCATTCTTCTCATTCTTTCGATAATTTCTGTGTTGGGAGCACCACAGGAAAACAACCCTATCTAAGAACGACAGGGCAACTGCATAGCCGCCCCTCCCCCTTCCCACCCACACCCCTGCCCCGCTCCAACCCAGTTCCCAGTACTTCTCATTTTAGCTACACCAAGAGGCTTGCAGCAGAGTAAGGCACTGCGTTTCTCCTTTATTTTAAAACCTCACAGCATTGGCTAGGCCAGTTGCACAACTTCGGGGGTTAAAATCTGGTTTATTTAAAGAGAGACAGTATCTAGAAAAGTTATATGAAAATGTAAAAGAGAAAGAAAATGTCATGCATCAGATTGAGATTGGCTTACAGGACATTTGCTTACAGGGAAGAAGTATTTGGCACTCTTGGTACGTTAACTGTCCTTTTACAGATAGCAGGGCCAGGAATGGGAAAATAGTGAGTAAAATTAGGATGAATACTGAACCTCTAGCTTACTTCATTACATTTCTGTAGACAGAAAAATAATATTTAAATGCTGGTTATCAGAACCTATGTGAAATTATTAAAATGTCATATGGGTTGGAGTATATGAGAGAGAGAGAGAGAGAGAGAGAGAGAGAGAGAGAGAGAGAGAGAGAGAGAGAGAGAGAGAGAGAGAGAGAGAGAGAGAGAATGTGCATCTAGGAGGGGTGAGGTCCTTAGTTTAATATTTTCAATCTCTGGGGACAGACTGATAGTATAGTGGGTATATCTCAAGGATCACTTTTGGCAGGCTTTGTGTGGTGCTAAGGATTGAGCCCATGCAAGAAAAGTCAAGTGCTCTGAAAGGGAGAAGAGCTAGGTTTTGGAGGAGAGAGACTGGTGTTGGATGTGGAAGTATGCCCATGAGAAACCATTACTAGTAGTATTGTAAACCAAAAAATTTTCTTTCTTTCTTTTTTTTTTTTTTTTTTTTTTTTTTTTTTTGGATTTTGGGCCACACCTGGTAACGCTCAGGGGTTACTCCTGGCTATGCGCACAGAAGTCACTCCTGGCTTGGGGGATCATATGGGACGCTGGGGGATAGAACCTCGGTCCGTCCGAGGCTAGCGCTGGCAAGGCAGACACCTTTACCTCTAGCGCCACCGCACTGGCCCCAAACCAAAAAATTTTCAATTTAAAAAATGCATGAAAAACAACAACAGAGTGGTGAGCCAGGAGTAAACCCTGAGTATTGCTGGGTGTGGCCCAAAACAAACAAACAAACAAAAAATTTTTAATCTCTGTTAATGATCTAAAAAATAAATGGGTAACTTTTCTGTTGGTGCTATAGTTCATTGGGTCCTCTGAAATTCGTTAAATGGGGACTTTGGTTATTGATGCCGAAGGATTTAGAAGGTATGCCCAAGAAGGCCAGAATAACTTGGTCACATTGCCATTACTTTGTGGCCTCATTCTTCATGCCCTGGAATGATCCAAAATTGCCTCCTGCCTTCTTAACTTCCTCAGATATCTACTGCAAGTTTACAGGTAAAGAGTAGAGACTCCTACCAAAGACTAGGCTCTATAATCTCACATCCAGACAAATCAGACAAGGAAGAATCTTCATAACTACTTATTATGGTTGCATATTATTTGTCCAATGTTTGTATTTTGGTCTGGTAAAAAATCAGAGAAAATAGTTCCAGAGTAGAGTCACTTATGCTATGTTCTCTTCACCATATAAAGTCTTAATATGCATTTTAATTAAAATTTTGGATTTTCGAAGGCACTATGTGGTGACTTCTGCATGCAAAGTTTGCCTTCCTGACATTGAGCTTTTTCTCTGGCCTATGCCTTTCATTTCGTATAGCTCCTTGGGGTCCCCCCATTTTTTTGTTAGATGTAATGTTGTCTGTGAGTGGTTTAATAAAGCCAATTTCATCTTATTTTATATTTTATCTTTATCAATTTTATCTTATTCACATGAATTTAACACCCCTTTATAAAAAGGGTTTTTTGTTGTTGCATTTTTTTAAGATAAGCCCAGACATTGAATTCGGTACCTGATATGTGCAAGACAAGTAAGTATTATACCACTGAGCCACACCCTCAGCCCTTGAATGAGTTTCTAAGAACAAGAAAAGATTAAATGGAGGTTTATTTAGAATTACTGCTTATGACAAATATTTTAGATTATTTTTATACATTAATAACTTATTGTCAGATCTAGAAATTCTAAACTTAACACACAACCCCCCACCCCTAGAAAGCTTGTTTTCTGGCTTTATGACTGAATTTGGAATGCTCCTAAAAACAGTGCTATCTGAAACTTTTAAGATCTTCATTGGAAATGAAAGAAAGTACTTAAACTGGCTTAAATAAAATTTTTTGTATGAGATATTTCTCAATTTCCTTCTGGAAAAATGTTAATAATCTTGATAAAATCCATAAGTAATTTTAGAATAAAATTTAACAAATTTAAAGAGAACCTGCCTCTGGCAGATTAGCTTCCACCTACTCAGAGAACTATCAGCTAAGAATCTAATAATCTTTAACTAGTTTAATTTTTTGGCTTTCTTTTTTTCTACAAGAGTATGTACAGAGAGAAAAGTCTTTAAATTCATTTGTTTCTGAATTCTTCCTTAGAAGCTAATGTACACAACTCAAAAATTTTGGTTTAAAAAACTTATTTTAAGTTCAGAAATCTCCCTGGGATATTTTTAACTAACACTGCAAATATAGATCACAGGAACATAAACCCAACAAAGCCATTATTTTTGTCTCAGAATTTTTAACTAGCAAGCTATGAAGCCACTAAGGTTATGAAGCAGAATCTTTGAGAAAACGCTTCTTGGATGGTTGGCAGAAACAAAGGCATAGAGACAGTCATACTCTTAAATAAAGAGAGAGGTTCTACCACTCTAGAATCTGTGGACCAGAATCTGTGGACTAGGAAATCCAGAAAACAACTTATCTGAGCCCTGATTTCACTTTCTCCCAATGGTTCCTTACTTTAATGCTCCTCCAAACCAGCCAAAATAAAACTCTAATTTTATGAGTTTATAATCTACTCAGGTGATTCTTAGTGTATCCAGAGTTTCAGATCACTGCCATAAACATCTTTTTAGTTAGTGGAACCTGTCTTTGTGGATAAAATTCTCAATTATTTCTACCTTTGTTCAATTCCCCCTATTTCCTAGTTGCCATAAAGTATAGTATTTGACTGAGTTTTATTTTACCCAGTGTACCATCAATGCAACAACTATTTGTAGACTTTGAATGACAGAATAATATGTTCCCACTGTAGGGGATCACAGACAATGTGAATAATTCTTTTTTTTCCCCTTATCTTCCTTGTATTTTAAAATAATGTCCTTAAACTCTCACTGCTATCATTACCTGTGATATAGAATTTTAACTTGACAGTTACATATTTTTAAGCATAGTCTTCTATACTCCCAAATTATCTGCCACTTAACCACTTGTGTTTGTGATTTCTTCTCTGCATCCTATCTTATTAGGAATAGTAGGTATGAAGGGGCAAGATGTTTCCACAAACAGACCTTAAGCATCAAAACTACTCTAAGGTGAGGCAGTCAGTCCTTGATCCTTGCAGTGCACAAAAACTAGAGACTTAAAATAAACAAAATACTCACAATAATTATGAAGGGAAAATATGCTGCTAAGATTGAGTCTCAGAACCTCATGGCCCATATAGCATTCTTTCTTCAATTATCCCAGTACTTCATACTTCATACTTCTTTCTTTATAAATAAAGGTCATTTTCTACTTATCTTTGAGTTGTCAGAGCCAGAAGTCACAACAGAATAACTGGGAATACAGTGCATATTTGGCTGAGTGGAAAGGGAACATAAAATTTTTTGGTCAATTTCTTTTCACCTTATTCTCAGGGGTTCATGATTTTCGCCTCATTGATTTTTCTATGTTCATTGACTTGAAGCCTGCTGTGTATGGGAGTTTGCTTTATGTCTCCTCAAACCATCTTTTTTTTATTGCCTTGGCAAGTCTCAGCTGTAAGCTAGTTTGAAGTGTCCTTAGTGGTTTATATACTTACTATGATACTTGTCTTTTTAGTAGTATTATACTATGTGATCTTTGTACTCTACATAATAGTTTAAAGAGATCCCACAGGTCTTTCTAGTTCAGCTCCTTCATCAACACTGTATAAAAGTTAGATGAAAGAACTGATCAGCCAAACTGCAGAAGAGTTAAATAGTCACTAAGTAGAGTAGATAAAAATAGAGGAGAAAGAGAAAGAAAATTTTTATTTTAGTTAGGATGATTTTGGTTGCAAGTAACATTTCTTTCAAACTGGCATAAACTACATAAACTTTCTCACATATTAAGACATCTTGTGATGGGAAAGACCAAGTATTCTGTGTTTAGAGCTTTTGTGCTGCTTCGTAGGAACTGCTTACTTCACCAATCTCAATGTGTTGACTTTGTTTTAGAATTATGGCTTCACATGGTGAGAACTCCTCAAGAAAGGAAGGATAAAATACCAGTCATTTCTGCTTCATGGTAGAAAGGCTGATCAGGGTCTCTTTAAAAAGGGGGGATTATGGGCCCTGAGAGATAGCACAGTGGCCTTTGTCTTGCAAGCAGCCAATCCAGGACCAAAGGTGGTTGGTTCGAATCCCGGTGTCCCATATGGTCCCCTGTGCCTGCCAGGAGCTAAACTATTTCTGAGCAGACAGCCAGGAGTAACCCCTGAGCACAGCCGGGTGTGGCCCAAAAACCAAAAAAAAAAGGGGGGGGATTAGTAGCAACCTCTTATCCAGGGACCATTCAATAGTAACTTTCATATAAATTTCTTGTCGCACAAACTCCACATTCAGTTGTCAGTAATGCTAGCTCTTGCTGCTGTTCTTATTACTATTTATTAAAGTGTGATGACTTGGGGTGGGATGGGGTGGGAAATGAACAATACATTTTGATCTTGAACTATGTGGAAGAGGAAGATGATTAAATGAGAAGAGAAGGAGCCTCTTTTGTATCTGCTCTTGTGGAAACTGTCTTAAGTTCAAAGTGACCAAAAGGATAGAAAATATGCTTTCCTATATGCTTTGAGGAAACTACCCTGGAAACCTGTGTCAGAATCCTTCCTTAATTCCAGACAAAGTGGAGAACCTTATGATCTTAAGAGGAATTGTGCTAGTGCAGAACAGAAACAATAGAGGTGGCATCTGCAAATTTTCTCTTTAATTTACTATAATTTTCTCTTGCCAAAAAAAAAGTGATTCTCTCTGGTGGGGTTGTTAATGGGTGGCACCCATAAATATTTTAAGTAATTCCTTAACTACCCATGTGCTTGCCCTATTTTTGGGGGGAACTTAGGCTTTTTTTTTTGTTCTTTCTGAAGTTTATAGTTATTACTATCCATGAATACTAGTTTTAGGGAAGAATTACCACCCTACGAAGATGATTTGACTTTAGATCATTCCTAGAACTTACTATTTGGAACGCCAGTCCTCTCAATTTATTGTCCTGGCTTTCAGTGGCTGCTCCATTGGATATGTTTGATAGCAAACACTTTGAGGTTTGTGAAAAGCATTTTTGAGAAACTTGCAGTTAGATAATATCCCTAGGCTTCAGTGATCCTTTTTAAAGCATCACCACCATCTACATTAATCATCCTGTTTTTTATGCATAGACAAAGGATGTGGAACTGTTTCTGTAGGGTTTAGGGAGGGAAACTGTTTCTCAGAGCTGCTTCTTCCAGTCTGGAGAGGCAGATTCAGTCTGAGTTGCGGGGGCGGTGTGGAAAATCTTTTGGCTCCTGAATGACAATAAGGATTTGAATCAAGAGAGCCCACAAAGATTCTGCCCATAAAGCTGTTTCACTCTCGTTTTCTTTTTTTGGAAGTGAGGCCCCAAGTATTAATGTTTTTCACAACTGAATGTAATTATGCATGTTGAGTGCAAAAAAGAGGAAAGACTCAAAAATTAGTTCATCTCTCTCTTTTTTCTTCCTAAATAACTTACTTGAGTCTTCAGAATCTTGGGGGGCGGGGTATATGCCAGTGTATTCTATGAAGTCAGGATGTTCTGTCTTTCTTTACGTCTTGTCTTATAGAATTCTTTTGCCTCTGAGACCTGAATTCAATCTAACTGAATGCCCTATGACTGGTTCCATCTGGTCTCAGGTTCTGATGATAGAAACCTATCTGATGATTGTAACCTCAGCCTTACCCTATATTCAGAAGTTCTGAGGATGAAGTAAAAAATCCTTGCAGACTCAGAATTTTTAGCCATATCAGGTTAGCTAACTTTCTGTGCCCCCAATTACCTTTGAGCAAAGGACAAATTTCATACACCTCCTGAGTTAAATCATCCCACCATGCCAGTGCTGCTTCACATAGTAGCTGCTCACTGATTTGCTAGTAGTATCATCAATTCTACTAGTAAAGTCTTGCTTGGGCCTTAATTTGCTAAAACAATTGATTTATTTATACAGTAGCAGTTTCTTGTTGGCCTTCTTCTATAGAACTGAACCATACCTTCTGCCTCTTCTCACTTAGTCATTAGACTCAAAATCCACCTGATTTCTGAGGACATGATTACTACCTAGTTTTTTTTTTTTTTACCCTCTTGAACAAACCATATCATTGCCTCTTTGTATCTTGTTTGAAGGACAGGTCTTCGACAATTTATCTTAAACTAATGGCTAAAATTCAATACCTGTATATATATGTGTGTATATATATAAACTATATATAAAATCTATCTATCATCTATCATCTATCTATCTATCTATCTATCTATCTATCTATCTATCTATCTATCTATCTATCTATCTATCTATCATCTATCTATCTATCTATCATCTATATGCCTGGGTAACACTTAAGTATTGTCAGACACCAGGCACTTATTTTTATTTATTTATTTATTTATTTATTTATTTATTTTGGATCACACTCAGCAGCTCTCAGGGGTTACTCCTGGCTCTACACTCAGAAATCGCTTCTGGCAGGCTCGGGGGACCATATGGGATGCCAGGATTCGAACCATCGTCCTTATGCAAAGCAAACGCCTTATCTCCATGCTATCTCTTCAGTCCCCAGATACTTATATTTAATCATAGAATTAATGTGGACAGAATATGACATTTTTCAGATAAAGATATACATTGTGTTTTTAAAATGTGTATAGATGTTGCTGTGTCTAATTCAATTAGCTCCAACTCCATTTAAAGACATTGCTAGATTCATAACATCTTTTGTTCATTCTGTATCTTTTCAGGTTAGTAGATATGAAAAATTATAAAAGACAATACTTTTGAAGTTCAAGAGAGGGCTCTTACAGTTATTTTCTGCACTATTCCACTCTCACTGACCTGCTAACTACCTTGGGTTGCAGTACTCTGACCACAGAACTTCTAAGAAATGAGCTTATTCTGCCTCAAACATGAATCTTTGCTATTTTTTCTTTTTGCCAGCTACCATAGGTAGAAACATTAGGATGACTCTTTCTGAACTATCTCTGAAACATGTTGCTTATAGAGTTGTGTTGACCTCAGAACCACTAAGCATGTTTCAACATGTGTGTGAATATTTCAGATATAACAGCATTTCTAAGCTATGCTTTTTAAGTCTTAAAAGTACAAAAATGGATTTGAGTTCTGGAGATTTGTGTTTTGTTTTGTTTGGACACTACATCCAACAATGCTCAGAGGTTACTTTTGGCTCTCTGAACTTACTCTTGGCAGTGCTTAGGGAACCATATGGGATGCCAGGGTTTTAAACCTAGGTTATCTCCATGCAAACCGAGGGCCCTTCATGCTGTACTATTCCTCTTGCCCCAGTGGCTCTGGAGATTTCCAAAACATTTGAAGACCCTACTTTTTATTTAAAAAAAAATTCAAGGATATCAAAGATATCTGAGCTATAATCCATATATATATATGCCACTCTGTGGGAATGAAAAGAAAGTAAAGGAAATAGGACAAAAACCTTCTAAGTGGTTATTTTGCTAAGACCATGCCACACAGAACCAGACTAATTTCCTTAGGGAAGAAGTTGAAATTCTAAAATTGTGCATATCCCAAACTCCATCAATATACAATTCCAGAGTATGCTATAATTAAGTCTAGGATATGGAATTCCAAGCAGAAAAATATATGAATTCTGGGGGCTGAATGTATCTTGAGGTTGAATTCATTATAACTCTCTAATGATAAATTGAACATCTGGAGTTATAACAGAGGAAGTAGGCTAGGGCTCATTCCTTCAAAAAAAAAAAAAAAAAAAAGGAAAGAAAGAAAGAAGGCAAAAGATGAATCTTAGAAATCTCACTTAGGGTGTAGGCACCAAAGTCTCATTTTCTCCAGGCCAAGGGGACTATTTCTTGTGTTGAGGTGAATCAATCCAGCTGATATTCTTAGTTGGAAATAAATTGTGTAAAAAAAAATGCTGGTATCAGGGCTGGAGCAGTGGCACAAGTGGTAAGGCATCTGCCTTGTGTGCGCTAACCTAGGATGGATTGCGGTTTGATCCCCTGGCATCCCATATAGTCCCCCAAACCAGGAGCGATTTCTGAGCACATAGCCAGGAGTAACCCCTGAGCATCACGGGTGTGGTCCAGAAACCAAAAACCAAAAACCAAAAAAAAAAAAAAAATTGCTGATGTCTTTAGGAACTCCACTAACACAGGAAGAGGGAAATTCTCACTGTATTCAACATATCTTTTTTTGAATCAGTAAGTAAGCACAGAAGGCTGATTATATTGGGGAAGTCATCAGAAAAAAGAAAATAAGACTTTGGAGATGCCAGACTATTGTAGTAGGCACTTTAAAAAGCAAATGGCTAAGCTTTGAAAGACAATAATAAAGTTCCTTTATTCCTCTCCCCTCATAAAGCACTCTCACAGGGATCTGGGATAATCATTCTTTCTTATCTAGACTGGAAAAATGTCAAGGCAAGTATTTGTTTTCATGACAATGATGCTTAGGCCTGAACTATGACTGATGTGGCCAAAACAGTGGGGTAAAAGTTGGGCATATTATTCACTTCATGGTTTGAAGGTAGGCAAAGGAAGGGGAAGTAAGCAAATATGTTTATATTTGCACATTTTGATAGGGAGCTAAGATGTACACAGACTGTACAAAGAAAGAAGGCTTTTAAGGATGCGGTCATTAGAAGATTTGTCTATATACATCTGGCTTCCGGTTTCCTTCTTGATTCTGGAGACCAGTTCTTGCCAGGTATTGGGTTTTTCTCCCCTGGACTTTAGGCCTTCCCTGGGCACCGGTCTAGGTGGACCCTATAGAGGTCAACAGGCTTTCCCCCTACAGTAATGGGAATGCGCTCTGGGAGGAGGGCGGGCCGTTCTAGCACTGGTTTATGTTGGGACAGTCAGTGGAATTTTTTTCTCCTTGTTTTTATATTGATAGTATTGTGTGCATATATTCTATATATCCATAATATCCATCTTGTATTGTGACCTTGATACTGCCCTACAAAGCTCATTTCTAATATTTTACTGCCTCAGTCCCAACCCTCACTTCCCCCCATCTTCCCATGTAGGTATAGCTAATGACATGAAGCTCACCACATAGAGTGATAAGTGCAGTTAGATAAATAACTACACTGAAAACTATCATAACAATGTGAATGAATGAGGGAAAAAGAAAGCCTGTCTCGAGTACAGGTATGGGTGGGGTGGGGAGTAGGTAGATCTGGGAAAATTGGTGGTGGGAATCCTGCACTGGTGAAGGGGGGTGTTCTTTACATGACTGTAATCATACAACTACAATTATATTTGTAATCACGGTGTTTAAATAAAGATAATTAAAAAAAAAAGATTTGTCTATATAAATGAATTTACGTTGTGGGATGAGATTGGAAGGATAGGAAGAGTCCGTGAGACATTGTTGGAAAGAAGTGAGCTCTCTGGTGATGGTGTGATACTGAAATGATATATTCATGAAAAGCATGATCAATAGTATTATAAGTTCTGGTATCTCAATAAATATGGTTAAAAAAAAAGAGGTCATAAAAACATTTTCCGAACACCACCAAAAGGAAGAGATAAATGCACAAGTGAAGATGGACTAACTTGAATAAATGAAGTTATATTCCAGATTAATAACTATTAATTATTCTAGATTAATTATTAATTATTAATCTGGAATCTAATTCAAATTATTATTTCAAAGGAAAGTAAAATTAGTCATATAAATTATTATTCATTTATTCATTCAAATAAAAATGATTCTTTATTTTCACAGACTGACCTTGAATTCTACTACTTAGATTTATATATTAAGACTTTTAGTAGTACTGATTTTTTTACCAAATACAATTCTATTTTATATTATGACATATGCCTTTAAAAGCAAGCAAAACATACATTCTCAATGGGGGAAAATCACTAGAAAAGAAAAAAAATCAACAAAGAACCATGCCAAGGCAGAGACAAAGCTCTTATCTGCACACCCCCAGATTCTGGTCAAGAAAGCTCAGAGAGATCAGAGACAAGTTGTAATCTGTGATAAACAGATGGGAAGACATAGAGAGCTATGTCAGTGGGAAGAGCCTAGGGGACTGCATTTGGGGAGCAGAATTTTCTAGGCCATGTCCAACAGACAGTGTAGTTTGAAAAGGGATGTAATGATTAGATTTTATATGTGAGACTGGGGACAGTTCCTGCTGTAAGAACTGAAGTTTATAAAATGTATTAAGTTTCTGTATATATTAAGAACATTTTACAATGACAAATGTGTTAGACACTGGAATGCAAAATTGACTAAGAAAAGATCTCTGGGGATCAGAGAGATTTCTCAACCACATGATCATTCAAGCACTTCTAGGACACAAAGCTGGAAGTAGACTTTATGCATCAACTGGTACAGCTCCAAAATGCAAGAAAAGGAAGGAACAAAAGAAATAAGATAGAAAGGAGGGAAGGAAGGAGGAAAGGGAGAGAAGGAAGGAGGGAAGAAGAAAGAAGAGAGAAAGGAAGGAAAGAAGAAAGGAATAGGAGGAAGGGAGGGAGGAGGAACGAAAGAAGGAAGGGAGGGAGGAAGAAAGGGAGTGAGAAAGGAGCAAGGGAGGGAGGAAAGAAAAGAGGGAGGGAGGCAGAGAGGAAGGAATAAAGAAAAGAAGAAAGGGAAGAAGGAAGGGACAGAGGGGATGGAAAGAGGGAAGGAAAGCAGAAGGGAGGCAAAGAGGGAGGAAGAAAAAAGGAAGAAAAGAGAAGGAAGGAAGAAGGGAGGGAGGATAGGAAAGAAGGAAGAGGGAGAAACTGTGGTATATTTACACAATGGAATACTATACAGCTGTTATAAAAATGAAGTCATCTGGCCGGAGTGGTGGTGCAAGCAGTAGGATGTTTGCCTTGCACACGCTAACCTAGGACAAACTGTGCTTTGATCCACTGGCATCCCATATGCCCCCCCAAGCCAGGAGTGATTTCTGAGTGCATAGCCAGGAGTAACCCCTGAGCGTCACCAGGTGTGGCCCCAAAACAAAACAAAATAAATTCCCCCAAAACAACAACAACAACAACAAAAATGAAGTCATCAAATTTGCCTGTACAAGGATGAACATGGAGACTATTATCCTGAGTGAAATAGGTCAGAAGGAGAGAGATAGACACATAAAGTCTCATTCATCTGTGGGATTTATGAAAAATAAAAGACAGGATAGTAATTATACCCAGAGACAGTTGCGATAAGGGCTGAAATGACCAGCCATAATATAAAGCTTACCACAAAGAATGTGATAAGTGCAGTTAGAAATAACTATACTAATAACTACCATGACAATTATATATAGAGAAATACAATGCCCGTTTCAAAGACAGTCATGGTGTCAGGGGAGGAGGGAAATGAGGGACATTGGTGTCTGGAAAGTTGCACTGGTGAAGTAGGGTGTGCATTTTATAATGGACATCTAATTATGAACATGTTTGTAATAAAGAAATTATTAAAAATATCCTGGCCAAAGTAAAAAGAAATAGAGAATGTGAGGAAGAATAAGAAAGATTGAGCAGATTCATATACAACACAGTGCAATGTGTGGAGTTGGAGCAAATATTGGGTAGGGAAAAAACCTGTTACTTCAACTTTTCAATGGAATTTAAAAAATTTCTAAATAAAAGACCAAAAAAAAATAACATTTTGCCTTTCTTAGTTTAAGGGTTTATTCTATTTATATGTTGATTTGCTTTTTATTCATGTGCAAAATAAAAACCCAGGAACCATACATCGATTCTTCTTGTTTTACTGGCATATGAAATCTAGATGTTTTCAGCATGCTCTTCAGTTTGTATTGTCACTGTTCACCAGTATTCATCATATTATGGCATATACACAAATGGTAGTATTCAAGTGGCCAATGGGGTGAGTCTAATAATGTCTGAAGGCAAGTAGCCCAGAAACTCTGGCTACCCCTGGGATGAAGGGGTTACTATCTTGGCATACCTAGGAACCATCTGGGCCACACAAGTGTGCCATTGTCCACAGGTTGGGAAACTGCTTCCATACATAAAAATGCTATGAACCATTTTAAACATAATTCAAAACATTTGTCTGAAGAAGAAAAGCTGTTTCATATATGTCCACTGCAAGATAAATTTATACAGCTGATGCCATGAGGCTTAGATATAGATGTGTATTTGTGATAGCACTAAATACCAGAACATTGACCTGTTTCTCTGATAAGTTTTCAGCTATATCATTACTCATCCCCACACTTGTTATGATGGATCTTGAGTTATAAGAAGGTTAACAACAAAGCACACTCCCACAGGACCATATGGAGCAAACCCAGGAGCTAATATTCTCCCTTTGGCTTTTGTGATTCAGTTTTAACTTGAAAGTATTGTGATGAGGCAAAAAAAGAATTCAAAATAGAAGCTTAGACAGCTAAAATTAATACAAAGCTTTAAAATGAGCTAACAATGAATGTTAAGAGCTCAGAATCCTGTTCAAAAATTGAAATTAATTAAAATATTGATATTAAAATGCTGCTTTAATGAAGAGAATACAATACTCAGGGAAATAATTTAAGATTTCTTAACTGTCCTGGCACATCAGAATAGCCTAATGAACTTAAAAAATATTGGTACTTAGATTTCATCCTTCAGGAAAGTTACATTTAATTGTTCTGGTTTCCTATTTTTTAAACTTCTAATAAGGTGAGTTTAATATGACATTAAATACAAAATCAAAAAATAACATTAAAAAAAACCTCTAAAACATAGAAAGTATATTAACAAACATAGCACTTCAGTTTTATTATGTACTGACTATAATTTCTTTTTAGTCTTCTAATTTCCCATCATGGTTAACCTTTCCATTGGAAGTGAAGTTCTTTCCTTCCAGAATTTCTGTGATCTTGTTTACCTTCTGCTTTCAAGGGCTCACAAACTCCAGTTGACACAAAAGAGGTAAATGAAAGTATATGTGCATAGGGTTGAGATTGTGTGCTTTTTTTATAAAGCCAAACAGTGCTTTGTGTGTGTGCAGCTTATAAGTCTAGATTAATTTCAAATTTACTTCCTTTCAATAAGTGGAAATTTGAGTTCCCTGTATTAAATCAGTCTGCATTGTTGGGCCAGTGGGTCAGAAACTCTGGTGGTTGAATCATTGTTTAATTCTACACTCATCTTACAACTTTTTTTCCCAAATACAAATTAGATTGCCAAAAAACAAACACAATGTAACATTACTAATTGTAGAGAATAAAAGTGTGACTAAATTGATGCTGAAATTTTATGATTCTGCTATTATAATCCCAAAAGAGTAAAATCATCCAGGGGCAAGTATCCTAGTAAATAATAATGAGAGTTAATACCCTGGGTAGTGTTCACTATCTCTTAGGCCTTCTGAAAAATGCTTTATATCCATTAACTTTTTATATTTAGTACATATTATAATTCTATGAGTTAAATATTATTATAAATATCATTTTAAAAACAAAAACCTGGAAATAAATGAAAAACTTGAATTTTTGTTTTTGTTTTTGTTTTTTGGGTCACACCTGGCAGTGCTCAGGGGTTACTCCTGGCTCCACGCTCAGAAATCGCTCCTGGCAGGCACAGGGGACCATATGGGACACCGGGATTTAAACCAATGACCTTCTGCATGAAAGGCAAAATGCCTTACCTCCATGCTATCTCTCCGGCCCTGGAAAACTTGAATTTTAACAATTACATGATGTTGAATATGTTGCTTAATCTCTTGAGGCTTCAGTTTTTATTTAAAACATACTTTATAATTACTTCATTGAAATATCATGGTTACAAAATTGTTCATGATTGAATTTCAATCATGAATGTACTTAAGTTTTCTGATTAAAAGTTTGTAAGATACCTTTCTATTTGGTGATTTGATAACTTCGTAACTTATTAATTTCTAAGGATCTTTGTTTAATGAGGACTGTCTATTTCAACTAATTTACTTTATTGCTTTAGTGCAGGTAATTTTTTTTGGGGGGGTGTCACTCCCAGTTTGTGCTCAGGGTTTTTTCCTCTTGACTCTGCACTTAGGGACCACTCTTGGAGGAACTTAGGAAACAATATGGGACTGAGAATTAAAACAATGTTGGCCAAGTGCAAGGGAAGCACCTAACCTCCTGCACTATCTCTTTGGACCTGTAGATATTCATTCTTTTGTTGTTGCTGTTATTGTTTTGTATTTTGTTTTGGGCCATACCAGTGGTGCTCAGGGCTTACTCCTGGTTCTGTGCTCAGGAATTATTCCATAGGGTCGGGGACCAAATGAGATGCCAAGACCAAACATGGGTAGGCCCACTGTGCTACAGCTCCAGCCCAACAATATTTAATCTTATTCTTTCTTTTTATGTTATACCCAAACTCCTTCCTCCCAACCCATCCTCTACAAGTAAATTAGTTCTTTAACCATTTTATCACTAGTTCTTTTAATGTCATTTTTGTCTCTATTTTCTTTGACTGTTCATTAGGTTTGCATCCTCATTTTGCATAGATAAGTGTAATTATCCAATATGTGTTTTTCTTCTGAATCAATTGTTTTCACTTAATTCCTTTGAGCACCTTCTATGTGTTGTGAACAACAAAATTTTATTTTTCAAGCCACTAAATTTCATTGTATACATACACCACACACACCTCTTAATCCAAGGATCTATCAATAGGCAGTTTAGTTACTTCCAACTTTGAAAATAATATGTTGAAAAAAAAACCCAAGGGAGAAAATATAGCTACTTCGTTAAAATTTTCATATTCCTCAGTTAAATACCCAAAGGTGGGGTGGGGTTGTTGGATTAAATGGTAGCTCTCTCTGTCTCTATAGCTTTTTGAGGAATATTCATATTGTTCTCCCAAACAATTGCACCAATCTACAACTAATGACAAAGCACAAGAGTTCCTTTTTCTTTGATTTCTGTACAACCCTTGTAATTGATACACGTCATTCTGACAGGCCCTAGGTGGTCTCTCATTGTGGTTGATTAATTTTTTCTATATTTGCTATACTTTGTTTTCTATATACCTCTTTCCTTTCTCTCAAACTTTTCTATATGTTGACTTCACTTCTAAACATAAATAGTTTATTTATACACCAGCACTGGAGTTTGGGAGCTGCTATTTAGCACTTAAATATAAAAATCTTGGGAACATTAGTGAGTTTAACAATGACATAGCCTGAAAGTAACTGAAAAATAGGTGATAAACGATAAAAAATGAGATTAACCTTAGCAATTAAGTCACTTCACAGTAACTATTTGCTATGTTTTGTAATGTTCTTATAAATGTTAATCTATACCAATTAGCAGTCTATAATTTAAAGAATGATGCCAATAATATACTAGTGCACCTAGGAATTGTCTTAGCTACTAAATTAAGATTGCTAGTCTCTTTCAAAATTTGAATTAAGAACTGTAAAATATGTTAAAATAGAAAAGTATTTAAGAAACTCAAGAGGACTGATTAATTTCATGTCTTGGGTAAATGGACAGCATTCTCCAAGGTGACTTACTAATTTAGAGACACCAACTTATCAGCAAATGTAATGTAATTATAGCAACTTTCAAAATCATTCAGGTGTTTTTTCTGTCTTGCCTTAGACACCTTATTGATTTTATTCTTTATCTGCTTCTGAGTATTCTCACTATAACTTATATAAAAGGGACCAGATTGATGATGAGACATATTCTCAGCTGTGCATGCCTACCTGGTACTTCTAACACTCAATTCTCTATTTTACACAAAACCACGAAGTTTATGAATTCTTCCAAGTATTAAAATGACTCATATCAATGAAGGCGGTAAATATGTTGGTCTGAAACACTATTGGAAACATCTTTGTCAGCAGGGAGCAAAAGTTACATTAATTAAAATGTTCTGAGAAGTACAGGGTGCACTCTCAACAAGCCATATAACTGTTTTATTTCTAATCATGAATGTTCCCTTCTGGCATCAAGTACCAAAGAGTATTTGAATTTAGCTGCTTCTGACATGTATATAAGTTTACATGAACTTGGGTCCATTACCTCTAAGTAACAACTGGGCATATTTTGACAGAAAACTCTACTTAAATTATTAATTCCACTTGTCTCAATGTTCAGTGAAAATTAAGAAAAAGTATGTAAAAGGATCAGAAACAAAATATTGGAAGTAGTAGAGTGGAGAACTTGAAGTATTGAAAAATAACCACAGCTCTAAGCTTTTATTGAAAAGACCATGTTTGTGACATTTTAGAATACAGCAGAATATATCTGCTATATATAAAATATAGCAGTTACAGAGTCATTGCTCATGTCTTTCTGTAGCCAACCACAATATACAGGCCCTTGTCTGTGGAAAAATATATCAGTCTCCTCTTTCTCTTTTCTTTCTTTCTCTTTCTTTCTTTTTTCTCTCTCTTGCTTTCTTTTCTTTTCTTTCTTTCTTTCTTTCTTTCTTTCTTTCTTTCTTTCTTTCTTTCTTTCTTTCTTTCTTTCTTTCTTTCTTTCTTTCTTTCTTTCTTTCTTTCTTTCTTCTCTTTCTTATTTCTTCTCTTTCCTTCCTTCCTTTCTTTTTCATTCCTTCCTTTCTTCCTTTCTTTTTCTTCCTTCCCTTCCTTCTTTTCTTCCCTCTTTTTTCTTCTTTCTTTCTTTCTTTCTTTCTTTCTTTCTTTCTTTCTTTCTTTCTTTCTTTCTTTCTTTCTTTCTTTCTTTCTTTCTTTCTTTCTTTCTCTCTCTCTCTCTCTCTCTCTCTCTCTCTTTCTTTCTTTCTTTCTTTCTTTCTTTCTTTCTTTCTTTCTTTCTTTCTTTCTTTCTTTCTTTCTTTCTTTCTTTCTTTTCTTTTTTTCTTTCTTCCTTTCTTTATCTCTCTGTCTCTTTCAAAGATGCTATGGTGCCCAGGACTTACATTGGCTTCATGCTCAGTGATCACTTTTGGCAATACTCTGGAGACCATCTATAGTGCATGCAAGGCACGTACTGTAAGTTCTATACTATCTCCCTATGTCATTGTCCTATGTCATCATGATTTTTTGCAAAGCCAAGATAAATGCATTCATCTTTAGGTAAGTAGGTAATTCATTATGGAAACTGTGTATTTTGAAAATCTCTTAAAGTTGTTGAGACATGTTTTTACCTCATCGTAAGTATAGGCTGAATACAAATATTTGAGTACAATTGTGAACTGACAGTAACTTCATCATTAATACTTTTAAATGTTAGTGAGTAGTTGCAACTTTGATAATTGGAATGGGCATGTTAAACAATTCAGGCTGGATAAACATGAAATAGCATTGAGACCTTTGGAATTTATGATCTTGGTAATGCAATAATTTCAAATGACAAACTGTAGGTCATTCTCTATACAGGAAAATGGTTTGAAAGAAAATAATTTGGGTTAAAATTTAGAAATTAGGTGTGAGAGTTCCTTAAAAAGCTTTTCCTGAATTGGAAAAAAAGAGAAAACAACATTTTGGGTTGTACTAATATAGAGTGAAATTGTAAATATGAAAAATACTTTATTTCAAGTGCTAAATCTGAAACAATACTTTAATGTTGGCGTCAGTAGAACTGACATTTGAGAGTCAGGATAAAAGTTAGCTTCTGGTCAGAGAAAAGCTCGTTTCATGCAGGAAGTGCTGGAAGTTGTAAGTCTGGTCTTTGTACCCCTGGTTAATGCTCTTTGGAGCGAAACACAGAAAATGAGAATGTAAAGTATATACATTAATGTGCTCACATAATTGTCAGTCAACTTAATGGAACATTATGCCATAGATTAATCAGCTCAACATGATTTTGTTAATATTCTCAAATTTTTTAAATCAGAACAAAGTTTATTTTTTCTTTGCCAATGTATTATGTTCTATAGATTTAACATTTAATTTTATATTGTTTTACATTGTAAGAAATGCCTCATCACAAATAGTTGAACTAGTTTTGTCAAGCTGATTTAATGTAATGATGATAACATTGACCAACTTTACATTGTTATATAAAGTTTGGGTAGCAAAAAATAAATTGATAGATGTAAAATAATTGCAAGAGGATTCCCCCCACCCTGGATTCAATCTAAATACATCTCAAAAAATTGTAAAATAGAATCTACCAGCTAAAACTAATGAGCACAAAACTGCATTGATTTGGCCCAGGGTGGACAAATAGAACATCTGGCATATTTGGCACCAATGACACAGCTGGCATTGTTGGAAACATTTCTGCAGAAGGTACAGATGCAGAAATGGAGAATTGGTACAAACAGTGCAGATGGAACAGTTGGAACAGATGACAGTGGGCAGAGCTGGCGATGCTGGCACAGGTGTCATAACCTCAACAGCTGGCACAAGTTGTGACAATCCTGGGATTTCTTAGTACAAGGCACATGTTAATTTTGGCTTTGGCTACAGAAAGATAAGAGCATTTTATAATTAGTAAATGTGCCATTTAAAAGAGAACTTTTCCCCCACTCCATCCTTAAGGACATCCACCTCCAACTGTTAAAGCTTGGAATATGGAGCATTTTTGCAAATTAGAATTTCCCTGAGAAAGCCATAATTGATAAATACAGATTTCATAAAGAGGCAGCTAAATATTTTTGTTCTGATATAGATAAAATTCATGAATGGAATGTCTTCATGGAAGTTCTCTTGTAAATAAAGGGCAGGTACTTAGAAATAAAAAGCTTTATACTTAAACAACATTTAACACTATCATGTTAGAGGACTGTTTATTTCAGAAATGAGTAATTCCCAATTTTATATTAACTTTCCAATAGAAGCACATTTGAAGACATGGTACAGAATTGGAAACCTGTCTACAGAACAGGTTGAGGAAAGAGGAAAAAAATGCTGGAATTCATAATATGGAGAAAGCACGATATTGCCACTTTCAAATACCAATGGGACTTGGCTTTAATTTCATCTAAAATTCTATAATTTGGGTTTGAATTAAAAAATATAGCATAATCTTTTGGGCATTGACATTTAATACCAGGATAGAATTTGGAAGAACAAAGCAACCTATTGGTGACTAGAAATCACTATTTTCTTTTAATAACTTTATTGCAAAAGAATCTACTTATATTATGGAAAATGCAGCTTTATTGCCAATTATAAATTAAGAAAATGTAATAAATATTAAATCATTCTTAAATGTTTCATGCACATGATATCCTGAACATATTAGGCACTATATGAATTCTTATTGAATAAAACTGATATTAGAAAAACAAATATCCAACTTTTAAAATTCAATATTTTTCTTAGTATTCATGATTAGTTTTATGTTAGAAGAAAAAAACAAAGTAAATCAGGTCTCAATCCTTTATAAAGCTTCATAGGTGTTAGCCAACTTCCTTCTCCTTAGAGAAATCATAGATGAGAAAGATTAATTGAATGTCATCTATCCTAAGTCCCCAAATAATTCCAAAATTATTTAGTTTTTCCAATTTCTTGAACTATAATCAGCATAGTAAATCATCTTCTCTTGATAATAAGTTCAACACAGTGAATTCCATATCTGTATTTGAGACTTTTTGGAACCATTATAATAAAGATTAAGTATTTGTTTTTAATAACAATGTTTTGACCATTACAAACATGTTTGATTTGTTTCCTGATAGTTTTGTATTTTATTACCTATATTTAATAATAAAAGTTTTCAAAAGTCACTTAAATATACTTTATTTCAATTTTCCCATTTCTTCTACTCTGTTTAAACTTACATTGAACCCAACTAAGATTTTATTTTCTTATTATTCAAAACTTGACTTTATTTTTCTTCTTCACTGAGATGATAAAATGTTTTTACTTTAAGCAGAATAAATACCATAATTTTCTGCCTTTTTTGTGACGTAGAGCAACTAAGAGGAAGAGGCAGGAGGGTTTACTGTTCTCTCTGGGGACAAGATTATGACCAGAAAATCAATTAGGCTGAAAATTTATGCTAAGTAAATACTTCTTTCTCTAAAATACTAGTTGGTGACTAAAACTCAGATTAATGTTATAGCCAACAAATATTTTATTAAAATAATCAATAAGGAAAAAATAAATAGAAGTATTTCTGGATTTTGACATTTAAGAGTTTAGAAAAGTTTTCAGAAGGAGAAAATAGGGTTAAATCATTTCTTTGAGCCTCTACTTCCTCTGGAATAAAAATGAAAACTAAACATGAAAGGTGCAATCTGCTGTAGCACTTTTATTTCTATATCATTGTCTCAGCCACAATCTATTTCTATGCACATAGAACTTTGAAATTTATTGGCATCTCATCTTATGTAAATAGCTTTTCCTTTCTCTTAGCTCCAAGACATCAGGATGTGCTTCCATTCCACCCTTCAAACAGTTGCTCCACATTATGCATCTCCACTCTTCCTGGAGCAAGTTCTCTTCTCTTTGCACTTGGCAACCTGGATATATCTCTTTCCTAGGCTAAAAAATGATCTTTCATTTGGAAAGGTGGTGGATAAAGTAAAGTATTATTATAAAAACATTCACAAATGCAAAACCAAATCAAGGGAAAATCATGCAATAGTTTTAAAAATTAAAGAAATTTGATATTCATACTTAGCCTTCCTGCCACTTTCCCTAAATTTGTTTTTGTTTTTGTTTTTATATGGGACGCCAGGAATCTAACCAACCACCTTAGGTCCTGGTCCTGGATCAGCTGCTTGCAAGGCAAACACCGCTGTGCTATCTCTCCAGCCCCACTTTCCCTAAATTTTTCTAAAACATCAGTTACAGGTCTTTCTTTCATTTTTTGTTTGAGTCACCATGAAATTACAAACTTATTCATGACTGGGTTCTAACACCAATTATCACCAGTATTCACTTTCTTCCATCAATGCCTTCCCCACCCTCTCTTGTGTCCCATTCACCCAGTCAACTTCTATAAAAGGCACTTTAAAAAAAAAAAAGTAAGTTTTTCACTTTTATTTATAACACTGTTGCTGGTAGGGTTTCATACATAATGCTTTACCACCTATCAACATCTCTTCCTCCTTGAATGCCTCCCTGTCTTATCTACCGGCCCCCTCAAGTGGCATATTTCCTACCGAGTATCAGTTCTCATGTTCTTTGTTTCCATTGTCTTTGTGTATTTGTTATTCCATCCTTATGTTTCTTTATATCCGACATATGAGAAAGATCATTCTGTGTCTTTCTCTCCCTCTGACTAACTTCACTCAGTATAATATTCTCGTTCTTTTAAGTAGCAGCAAATGACATGAATACTCTGTAGTGTAATTCCATGGTGATCAAATAAAAAACACTTAAACTGCACTGCAACCTGGTTTCTTTTTGGAGCTACCAGAGTCAACTTGTACAGGAAACGTGTGTAGGTGATAATTTTCCTTCCTCACTTTGTACAGAATGCTATGGTTTAAATCTTCTGGTTTCCAGGTAAAAAAATTATTTGTCTATATCACTAATGCTTAGAGTTCAGCTTCTCATAGATTTGTGGTTTTGGACTTGTAAACAAATCGAGTCAAGTTATAATCTGTTGCCCCAAAAGTATTGTGTTGATATTTTATTGCATTATGTAAATGAAATGTGAATAAACAAGTGAATAAAAATACAATTAATATGTTTAGCATGGATATTTTTAAACTTAAAATAAGCATTTCTTTATTTTAAAATATTTTAATGTGTTTTTTTTTTGAGGGGGGAGGAAAGTTTTTGGTCACATGCGATGGCGCTCAGGGGTTATACTCTTGGCTCTGTGCTTAGAAATCACTCCTAGAAGGCTCGGGAGACTATATGGGATGCAGGGAATCTAACCACCATCTCCTGGGTTGGCTGCATGCAAGTCAAAGGTCCTATTGCTGTGCTGTCTCTCCGGCCCCCCCAAAATATTTTAATGTTTTTAAACTTAAAAATAAACTATTGAGTATCCATTACCTAGATTTAAAATTTACTAATTTGTTTCACCTTTCTTCTCCCCCCACCTCTCTCTCTCTCTCTCTCTCTCTCTCTCTCTCTCTCTCTCTCTCTCTCTCTCTCACACACACACACACACACACACACACACACACACACACACACACACACACACACGTTGTTCTTCTCTCTTTCCATTTAAGTATGTTGATATTCATTATGAACAGATAAGGGTAAATTTTTTAGAAACAGAATACCAAAACTATTCCTTTATCTAGTTCATCTTCAGAGTTCCCTTCTTTTTTGCAGGAATATGTTTATATAGTCTCTGAAACAGGAACCCTAAATGCTGACTACATCTCTAAAGTTTTTTCATTCTTTTTATTTTACTGATTAGTTAGCTAAATTTGGTTATTTGTCTTTAGAATGTCATACATTATGAATTTGACAATTGCTTTCTCTTTAAGAATATTTAACCTGGATCTCTATACATATATTTTTTAAATTGGTATTTAGAGGATATATAGTTGATTAGATTTGGTCAAGTTATTGGCATGGGAATTTCATGGTTGGTGCTCTGTCATTATTTTCTATTACATAATAGAAAGAAGCATATCACATCTATTTATTTTAATTGGTGCTGAAATGGTCAGATACTATATATATTAACTTGATCTTTAAGATATATTTATATATTTCAAACCTTTACCCAGACATGAATATCTTATTATTCTGTCCAATTTTAGGGAGTCCTACAAACATTTTTTAAATTCTGAAAGCAGAAAAACTGTAGGTTTCTTTTTCAGAAGATTCAAGGTCATTCATTGATCCCAGTTTTGTACATTTATTCTGATTGCTATTGTTTTCTTATGTTTACTTTTTTTATTCCTCAAAGTCTTCTGATGTGTCTATTCTATCAAGACTATGTCTAGGGCCTTAGGAAAAATGCATCTTGAAGAGACATAGATAATTAGGAAAATTATGTGATATTGTTAAATATGAACTTTCCCCCTAGTTTTTATTGTAACTCCATTATTTACCAAATTGTAATGCTGTCATGCAGGCATTAAATGTCCAAACAGCAATCTTATCACCCATATGGCCATCCCTTCACCAATTTCTCCAATCACCCACTTTCATGCAGACACAAACAAATTTACTTAATTTTGCTTAATACAAAAAAACAACTGGAATAATCAAATCTTAGATCAACACAGGGCAATTTAAAATGATGGTTGTTTCTCTCCACGATATTAGTCAGTGTCTAATTTACTGAGCAATGGTTGGTGCTAGTTGAGCCTTCTGTGCTACTGGTTATGCTCACTGAGGTGGGTGGATTACTATGTAACTTGCCCATCAGATTTCCTGTGATATGACTGGTCTGACACTGCAAGATATTTAGATGTCTCACAGCCACAAGCAGCTGTGAAGTCCAGGATTTATAAATCTAAAACAAATTTGGTGGCTTAGGAGATTGACATAGTTAAGTCATGGAGATGAATATTTTTTGTCAGAAGGTGGCGAGGATTATTGGGCTGATGTAGTTCATACAGAAAGGAATATCTGACCCCCTCCCTTCTAAGAAAACCATAGAGGTATCACCCTGGACCAAATTACCTGGGAAATATTGATAGCCATTATTTTATTCTGGAGCATGGTGACAGACAAAGCTGGACTGTTTTTCTGCTGGGGCCCAACAAATATTTTCTGATAGTTATTTTATTAATAAACTTCCAGTGAAAAATAGCACTTTTTCATAAATAAGCACATAATAATAATAAGCACATAATAATTTTTCCATAGTGTACTTTATGTGTATTTTTCTGTTCTACACATTGTTAGGGCTAAATCTAAATTATTAATATAATTTGTGCATCTAAAAGCAGAGATCTTTTGTAGATTAACCAATGAATAATAGATAATTGGTTAGCATTTTGGGTAACTAGAGGAAATATTTTATATCTGATTACTTTTAGTTTTTATACAATCAAAATAAATCAACTGTACATTGAGCCATAAGCTAGTGTGCAAGAAACAGTTCCAATTCTTTTGGAAATGCTAATGGATAATTGAATTTAACTATATATATCATTGCTTATGACTACATTATGAAGTGCTTATAAATTTATCATTATGATTTTTTTACATTTTATTTCAAACAATGAAGTTTACAAATCTGTTATTGGTAAGGTATAGGGTTTTCTACATCAACATTTCAGCTTTATAACTTTCACCAGAGTGTCTACCTCTCTCAATCATCATTCCTGTGTTTCCACCCTGAAAATCCTTATTTTCCCTTATAGTAAGCTTCCTACTTGAAACTAGCTTCCAGTTTCTGTTTCCTTTGTGAATATGCTTTTTGTTTCTTGGCCTATTTGAATATGAAAATGTTAATTTCACTTGCCTTCCATTAATGAGCATAAAATGAAATGTTTTTTAGTGGTGAATAATAGTAAATATCTATTTATAATTGTTTAATATAGTTAGCTAATAACTGTAAAGAAACAGTTTAGTTACAATAAATGTTTCAAAATTTATAAAAAATCCTAATTATTAAAAGTTGACTTAATTCTACATAAAGTAATTACATCAGCCCATTATTCTATCTGATCATTATTGCAAGTCAGAGTGGAGGATATATGACCAGCTGAGAAAGCTGAAATGAGATCAAATAAGCCATCTTAAGTAGGGCCACATTAGTATAAGCTAAAGTCAGTAATCAGACACACTGTTAACTCCAATTTGGACTTTACTAGAGTCTGTTCAGAGAGAAAATAAATAACTTATTTTTATCCATAGATATTTGGTTATTTTAAAGTCCTGCTTGTTCAAAGTACTGTGGAAACTTGCAGCAAGTATCCTTCTGTTGCAGGTTTCCAGTGAACTCTAGTGTTAGAAGCTACTTTTCATTTCCTGATAGAGGACAGTAGACTCCCCTCATAATTCTCGTCTCTCGTGAATGTCTTTTAACATTTTTTCTTTTTTTTTTATTCATAGAAACAGTAGGTTTTTATGTGGTCCTCCTTTGATTTTATTTTATGAGAACAGAAAAAAAACTGGAGAGAAAAATGATATATGACTTGTAAAACCTTTATAGGAATGCTAAGTGAAATTTTGCACCCCTTACCCAAATATGGAGAGGTTATTATTAATAGCCCTCCTTTTCCCTTTTTTGAGTACAGCTTCTTTAAAATAAATTACCATATTTTCTGGCGTATAAGACAACTGGGCGTATAAGATGACCCCCTAATTTTGTAGTTAAAATATAGGTTTAGGCCTATATTCGCTGTATCAGACAGAACGTTCCTGTGCTGCAACTGTATGTACCACAATGAGCCAATCACAAGCAAAGGTTCAAAGGTTATACTGTAATAGACTTCCTCTCTGACTCAGGACTATCTGAGCAGGCTTTTTACAGTGTAGATTCGGGTACAAAACACTGTATAGGGGGCCGGGCGGTGGCGCTGGAGGTAAGGTGCCTGCCTTACCTGCGCTAGCCTAGGAGACGGACCGCGGTTCGATCCCCCGGCGTCCCATATGGTCCCCCAAGCCAGGAGCGACTTCTGAGCGCATAGCCAGGAGTAACCCCTGAGCGTTACCGGGTGTGGCCCAAAAACCAAAAAAAAAAAAAAAACAAAAAAAAAACACTGTATAATTTGCATGCATCAAAAGCCTGCTTGGATTGGCTGAGTTAGAGAGGCGGTCCGAGCAGCCTTGCAGTGATTGGTCCCTTATCATAGGCACCTTTTCTGGCAATTCCCTGGTGGCTCAGTTAATCTCCCCCACTACATGAACCAAACAACACCCCATCCTCCGACCCTAGCACTGAACCACCAACGCGGTTAGCTGGGTTTTGCCAGAAGTGATCCCCAGGTCTCCTGAGTACTGTTTGGGAGTCCCTAAGAAAGAGATTTGGAAACTCTGCGGCCTGATTTTTTTGTTTGTTTGTTTCATTTAGCAGCATATTGAAACGTTTTTCAGGATATACTCGGCGTATAAGACGACCCTCGATTTCGGTTGACTTTTTTTTTTGTTTCAAAAGTCGTCTTATACGCCGGAAAATACGGTAGTCAGTGGTAAAAATAAATGTTTTGTTTTGGGGGGGAAACAAACCAATACTATTTAGAGACTATTCCTGGCTCAGTGCTCAAGGCTTACTCCTGGAAGTGCTCTGGGAAAACAAATGAGAGGCCTGGGATTAAAGACCCAGACTTTGAACTTTGTCTTCTGGATGCAAAGCATGCATTGGATTATGTTTTGATCACTTTCACAAGTTTTCAGCAAAACTTCTACTGATTCAATTTTTTAAAATGATTTTCTTATTCTCCTGATCCCCAAATAAAGTATATATTTAAATTTGGGCCAGAGAGATTATACAGTGTGTAGGACCTCTGTCTTACATGAAGCCAATTCAGCTCTGATCACCACACCCCATATGGTCCCTCAAGCACTACCAGAAATGAATCCTGAGTGCAGAGCCAGAGTAAGTTCTGAGCACTGCCAGGGATGGCCCCCAAACGAACTAGATATTTTTCTCCTAAATAAATATATATTTAAATAGAAATCCTTTGTTTCTCCCATCTTCTTTGTTAAATTTTATAAAGTATTATGATGATTTAAGTGAGAAATAGTATTTCTAATTGACTAGTAATTCATTTATGAGGATTTTTCACTAGCGATACTATCAGGGCTTTTGAGACTATTGCTAACATGAATCTAGGGAAAGATAAAGAACTTAGAATTACTGAGCCCCAGGAACAAACAGTGAGAGGACATCTGTTCAAAGCACTATGATTTGTAATCATTTTAAGAAATATATTGCATGTGAATTGAAATACATTTTAATTATATCAACCCCCCCAATCAGATAGACATAAGGAACTGCCATAAGAGTAATTATTTAAATGTTAGAAAATGACTTTAAAATAAACTCTTTGAATCTTTAAGGGAAAAAAAAAAGAAATTGCTCATCTTTGGTTGCTAGAAGACTGGTAGATGAACTGGAGGCATCTGGAAAATCAGGTCTATAAATACACATTTTTTCAATGTGGAGTTTCTTTGATTTCTAGAATCTCCCTCCCACTACTATTCAGGCCCTCTCTCTTAATAGGGCTGAGATCTTTTTTTATTATCTGATTAAAACTTGGGCCCCTTTCTCTCTCCTTTTACTTCCACCAACCTCCATCTTCACAATGACAGACTGCATTCTATAATTGCTGTCTTTTGTAATTGTTCTATATCCAAATTGGCTGATTAGGGGAGAGACCCAGCTGTCCATCAAAATGGTGAAGTAGCTGATGCAGCCATCCCCTGAGCTAGAGAAAGTTAATTGCACTTTCTGATGCTGTCCTGGTAGAAGAGACATTGAGAAGGGCTCCGGGAATCCCTACTATTGCCTTTTCTTTTTTGCATATCCATTTGTAACCTGGAAGAAATGTAATAAACAGCATGTTAATTATATTTAAAGATGAAATTAAATCATGACTGTTGGAAACACACCAGTGAAAAAACAAAGAAACATTACACATGGTTTCTGAGGTTAAAAATACAAAAAAAATTAAATAAAATAATAATTAAGTCAGACAGGTATACACTTGATGATGTTGAGGGAGAAAACAAGCAATAAAAGTAGAGAAAAAAATCCAGAAAACAGACATGCCAGAGGACTGGGGAGAGTGGACAACAGATTAGAAATGTCCACAATATGCCATGGAAGCTAATGTAATTTGGGGGTTGTCTATGTAGAGACATCCTATCATGAGGAAGAGGTGAAGTAATTTAGTGCATTTGGCATGAGCACACCTAGAATGCTGTCTTCAAGTGCACATATCTTGGGAACAGACAGATATGGAGGATCTAGAGGGAAATTAGTATAAAGTAACACGACAATTAAGGAATGATGGCTGATTTATAAGACAAATGGACTGTGTGGTTTGGCTTAGAAGAGTTAGATAAGAATGAATCCTTTACATTGAGTGTTTTTCTGACATTTACCAACTAGTCCAGAACTCTTGAAGTAGCATAAATGTATAGACTGAAATTCAAATACTTTCCAACTTCTTGTGAATGAAAACTATGACATGGTCAAATGGTCTTTTTAAGAGAGTGAAAGGAGGGTTATGACTGGGAGAATAAGAGTTTGCATTGTTGCCATACCAATCATTCCAAAGCCATTGATGTGCGTTGGCCCCCATCCTTACACATTGAAGAGTCAAATAAAACAGCTTGTCTTTTAAAACCCCAAAAGTCTTCCTAGATGTTTGTTTCTCTAAAGAATTCCACATAGAGGTGGACGTCTAAAAAATGATTTCTAGCATATGCTTCATATAAGAATTTGTAGTAGATGACTTCTTTTTTTGGGGGGTTTTCCTGATAATTAGAAAGGCAGAGACCAATAGCAACAAATTGATCAACTATATTTCTCTTTGACTGGAGGCAGTCATTTAATCTGAGGACTGGGTTCTGATGGCAGAAGAAAGATGAAACTAATTTTAAAAGATCTCAGAATGAAGCTGGAGGAGCAGCATTTTGTAGTTACTAGCTAATGAGGATAATTTGTTCTTCAAATGCAAGTTACTGTGTTAGCTGCATTAAAATTCATTTCTGATGTAAATACAGAAGATATAAATAAAGAGAAGAGATATATAATGGATTTATTTATTTTTTATTTTGTAATTTAAAACCCATTTAAGAGGGACTGTTAGAAAAGTGATTTTATTCTCAAAGTATAGGGCTATTTTTACTTCCTGACTTCCTATAATTAAAACAATGACTAGCAATAGTTTTACAAAAAGAGAGAAGGTAAGATTCTTTCTGGCTATAGATCATGAAGTCTATTGTCCTGGAGATTATCTCCAAAATTGTAATTCTCAACTTTCTCATCTGGAAAATGAACATGGGGTGTGTGTATTATTTTCAAGATAATTAAAAACTTCGCTGACAAAACTTAACTAGCTAGGCCTACCTCCCAGTTAGAGGGGGAAATTAGGGAGACACCTAGACCAATCAGATGCAAGACTACTAGGTGGTAGGATAGGTACATAGGGGACCACATATTCTAGCAGCCCTGGGGGTGAAGGAAGTGGATATGGGAGATACGACAAAAACAGAGGTGAAGGGAAGACAATTTGGTGATGGGAATCCCCCCTGATGTTATGTAAATATTTAACTAAAATATTATTGTCAACATGTAAACCACTATGATCAAAATAAAAATTATATTAAAAAAAACTTCGCTGACAAATGATTTAGCAACATTTATATATTTAATTAAATCTGCTTGAGAGAAAGCTCTGATTCCTAATTCAAGGGGTTTCCTTCTTTCGTTCACTATAGTCGAGAGGGTAATCATTTTCATGCACTCTTTCTGTAGAAGAGGATTTTCTATTTTTTAAATTTAGAATGTTATAAATAGTGGGAAGAATCTTTAGATAAAGGAAAGCAATGTGATATGTCCCTCAGTAACACACGTGAAGCACTGCAATTAAAAGTGTGCAAACTGATGCAAGCAATATATCTGAATGTGCAAACAAGATGGACCATGGTAGCAAGAACTCAGCTTAAAGTCTGAACACCAGAGCCAGTTGAGTGCACAACCTCATCAACACAACAACAGCAATAATAATAATAATAATAATAATAATAATAATAACAATACCAGAGGGAATGAAAGATGGTAATAAAAACAAACAAAAAATTCCAACAAGTGACCCAGAAATACAAAACACACACAAATAAGACATTATCATTCTTTTCTTTTTTTTTAAGGGTATCCATTTATTTGTTAATTCATTTACTTGTTTGGCATTTTTTGGGGGGGTCACACATGGCAGCACTCAGGGGATAGTCCTGGCACTGCACTCAGAAATCGCTCCTGGCAGGCATGGGGGACCATATGGGATGCTGGGATTTGAACCAGCATCTGTCCTGGATTGGCTGTGTGCAAGGCAAACACCCTACCACTGTGCTATTTCTCCAGTCCCAATACTGTCATTCTTAAGATTCTTTTCTTTTTGCAAAAGACAGAGCATATAAAATAGTTTTTAAATTTGTATTTGTATAATAGAAATATAGTGCATTAAATACAATTTAAATTCAAAGTCACTGAAACCCATAGCATTTTACCTTCACTAGGTGAAAGCATTCTTCTGAATTTGGTAATGTTTTAAATGAAGGTTGGGAGGAGGTTTATCCTGATATCAACAGTTAAGGAAGTGAAACCAGATTTTACTCCTCTAAAGTCCAACACTTATTTCTCCAAGTAGAGTGAGTTACAGAGATAGCACATCATGTACCAATAATGAAAATAACTCTGTGAACAGCACGGAAGTAAGTTTGAGGCTACTTCCACCCACACAGAGATGAGTTTTATGTGCAGAAACCCAGTAGAATATAAATGAATTGCTGTATAGGAGAAAGGAGAAACAAAAGGCTGTGAGTGAGATTTTGAGAGATATCGCAAGAAGAAACCTACTTATTGAAGCCTCTGTCTTTCCCAAAGTAACACTGAATACAGTATTCCATCTAGGGAGGTAAGGGCTGGTTGGACACAGCACAATACAGTGTGAGTGAAGTCTGTGCTTGGAGATGTTCAATCTCAAGAACCTCCAGTTCTCACCATAAACTCTATAGCTCCTCTTCTTGTGCCTTTATGCACGGAACACTTCACTGACTGCAGGTGTTTATTCCTTTTGATACATGCTAACCTCTTAGAATTAATTTTATAGTGAGAAGAATGACAGACTTTAGCTTGCCCAGGCTAAACTGAAGGCCCTTTCATAAGAGACACTGAGGCAAACAATCTTAGTGTCTCCCAGCTGAGTTGACCCAGTCTTTTTCCAGTTTGTCAGTGTTGGGGAAACTCTACGGCAATAGACTTGCTCCAGATATCCTGGTATCCTCTGCCTGATATAGACTCTGAGATCCTCACTTTTTATACAAGGTGTCAGGAATCCTGTCAGGGTTCTCCAGTTTCTCAAGTGTACAGATGTTTTAAGTATCACTGTTTTGCTACTTTTATCCCTACCCATAAAAAAATTCATTTGAGGTATCAAGATTTACAATACTCAAAGTCACACTTTTCTTTCATACATCATTCCAACACCAGATCCATCACCAGACAGCCTCCAATAGCATCGTAAAGACTTTCTTGCATTCCTGCATGTAAGCTAATTTTAATAGACAAAATCTTCAGTTCAGATGACATAGGCTATTTGTTGTTCTCTTAATATGCTTATTCTCCCTTCCCACCACCACACATACCATATATGATATTTGTGTTTGTGTGGAGGTTGTGACACCTACACATAGAGTGAACAGAACTAATAATCTCCTGAATTACACAAAATTGTAAAAAAAAAAAAAAAGTAAAACTAAGACTTTGTGGAATATAAAGTTAAAGAATACTATGAATAACTCTGCTAATTCATTTTAGAGCTTACATAAAATTGTTACATTCTACAATTTTTTTGAAATTTAGTAAAATTGAAGAGAATTAAGAAAATCTAGAATAAAAAAATAATTCAGCAGGTAGAGAGCTTGCTTTGCTCACCAGGTTTTATCCCCGATATCCTGTATGGTCCCCTGTGCTCTGCCAGGAGTGATCCTTGAACACAGATAAGGGTGTGACCTAAATGAAACTAAAAGAAAAACCAGAAAAACTTAAAAGGGAAAAAATCTAAAAAGGCCTAAAAATGCTGTGTTATGTTCTAAGAAAGGGGACATTGGATTTTAAGAAATGAGGAAATGGGAAACTAATTTACAGTATACAACCAACCCCAGGAGGCAACAAGTGACTAGCTCTCGACCTGTGGCCAAGAAGGAAAATACCAAGAGGGCTATCCAGTGGCATGGTGAGCTCCCCCTGCTCCCCAATCCATGGCTGTGCATATATCCTCTAGTTAATGAACCCCAGCATATATCACAATGCATAGGGGAAACAATGCAGAACACCACTATGTTTAAAAGTCTATATAGGTAGTTGGCACTTGCAGATCTAACAATTGCCAACTACTTATATAGACACTTTTATAAAAATTTTAGAGAGCAAATGTGAAGAATGCTCAAAGAAATCTAAAAAAAAAAACTAATATGAACAGAAAGAACCACAAGAGGATATGGAAAGTATAAATGAGAAAACTTCAAGTTGAAATAACAGGACTGAAAACTTGGTAGGCAAAATGAAAACCTCACTGGAAAACCTTACCAGCAGAAGAACTGTGGTGAAGGACAGAATCAGTGAGCTAAAAGATACGATGTATAACAACTCCATACAACAGAAGAGGTTGGAAAAGAACCTTAAAACAAATAAACAAATGATGGGAAAAACACTCAAAGAAAAGAATATGAACAGACAAAAAATAGAAATCTTTGATAAACATAAGAATAATTGGAGTCCCAGAGACTCAGGAAGAAAACCCTCATTTAGAATTAATAGGCAAAGGTAGAGAAACTCCCAGAGCAAAAGAGTACATGCAAATAAATCCTGCATGCCTGAGTAGTACCAGCTAAAAAAAAATCAAAAGAAAAATGCCCCAAGACACATCATAGTCACAAGAATAAATGCCACAGATAGGGATAGATACTGAAGGCAGCAAGATCAAAAGGGGAAATTGTATACAAAGGAGCATCATTATGATTTACATCAGCTCTATCACAAGATATAGTGACAAAACTCAATGAAATGAATGCATAGTCAAGAGTATTTTATCCATCAAGACTTACATTCAGGTTTGAAGGAAAGATAAGCAGACTCCAAACCAGTCTTAAACAATGAACTGAAAGGTTGAGTTTAAGACAAGACCCAACAGACACAGAAATCTACAAAAAGATGCCACTAAATCCATGACAATTATCTCTCTCAACATCAAAGTAGTAAATGCATCAGTTAAGAGACACAGAGTGGTCAAATGGATCAAAAAGTTGAATCCATTGTCTAGTTATCTACAAGACACACATCTGAATAGTCAGAACAAACATGGACTCAAAGTCAAAGGATGGATAATAATTATTCAGCAAAAAACTCCCTTAAAAGGCTGAAATAGCCATATTAATAAAAATGATGCAGAATTTAGACTTAAAATGTTATAAAGGACAGAGATGACATTTTTTTCTTTTTTAATTAATATCTTTATTGAAACACCTTGATTACAAATATGATAGTACTTGGGTTTCGGTCATGTAAAGAACACCCCCCCCCTTCACCAGTGCAACATTCCCATCACCAATGTCCCAAATCTTCCTCCTTCTCACCCCACCCCTGCCTGTACTCTAGACAGGCTTTCTACTTCACTCATTCATTCACATTATTATGATAGTTCTCAATGTAGTTATTTCTCTAACTGCATTTATCACTCTTTGTGGTGAGCTTCATAGAGGTGACATTTCTTAATAATAAAGGGGTATGTAACAGGATAAAAGCAGACTTCTAAATATATACACACCCAAGGAAGAACTGTCAGAGTATTTAAAACAATTGCTGATAGATTTGAAGGAATACATCAATAGCAGCACAGTAATAGTGAGAGACATCAACACCACCCTATCAACTCTCAAGAGGTCAATCAGGCTAAATCCCCAAAGAATATACTGGCTCTGAAGGAAGATATAAAGAGAGTGGCTTAGTAGATATACATAGGGCTCTCAATCCCCAGAAAACTGGATACACATTTTTCTCCAGTGCACATGGGTCATTCTTCAAGATAGACCACATGCTAGCCCATAAAACATAACTCCAAAAATTAAGATGATAAAATTTGTATAAACTTACACTTTCATATCATGATGCACTAAAAAGATAAGTATATTATTACAAACAAACACAGAATAAAACTTCAACAGCTGAAATTGAACAGCTCAACACTGAACAACCAGTGGGTCAGATGAAATCAAAGGGGAAATTAAAAGATTTCTAGAAAAAAAGTGAACAATGACATGAGTTATCATAATTTGTGGGACAAAGCAAAAGTGGTGTTAAGTGTAATATTTATAGCTTTTCAAGTACTCATCAGGAAGGAAGAAAGGGCCTCCATAAATAATTTAATGACACAGCTAATAAAATTGAAAATTGATCAACAAAATGAACCAAAATAGACAGACAGGTGGAAATAATAAAGCTTAGAGCAATAATTAATGAATTGAAAATTCAGAAAAATACAATCTTAAAGATTAATGAAAGCAATAATTGGTTCTTGAAAAAAGTAAACAAGATCTAATTGGTTTATAGAAACAATTAGCAAATCTCACACAAAAGGGAGAGAGAGAGAAACTTAACAAACCTATTAGAAATTAAAAAGGAAGGGGCAGGAGCGATGGCACTGCAGTAGGGTGTTTGCCTTGCTCGCGGCTGACCCAAAAGGAACCTCCTCGGTTCGATCCCTGGCATCCCATATGGTCCCCCAAACCAGGATAGATTTCTGAGAGCATAGCCAGAGTAACCCCTGAGCATCACTGGGTATGGCCCAAAAACCAAACACCAGAAAAAAAAAAGAAAATTTCAGATACACAAAAATTTAAAGGGTAAACAGAAATTACTTTGAGAAACTATACTACAAAACAAAAGAACCTGGATGATATGGATAAATTCTTGGACTCCTATAACCTCCCAAGGTTGAACCAAGATGATCTAGCATATCTTAACAGTCTGACCACAAACAAAGAAATTAAAATGGTAATCAAAAATCTTCCCAAAAACAAAAACTCAGGCCCAGATGGATTCATTTTGAAAGAACGAGTTCTTTCAAACTTCAAGAGGACTTACTGCCAATTCTTTTCAGGTTCTTTCAGAAATTGAAGAAGCAGAAACACTCCCAAATAGTTTATACAAACTAACATCACCCTGATAAAAAAAAAGTAGACAAAAATGCCACAAAAAAGAGAACAACAGACCAATATCCTTGATGAACACAGTTTCAAAGATGCTCAACAAAATCATAGCAAATAGGATCTAATATATCATAAATAAGGTCATACATCATGACCAAGTAAAATTCATTCCAGAGATGCAAGGATGGTTTAACATACACAAGACAATCAATGTAATATGCCACATAAACAAAGATAAAATAAAGACCATCACATCATATCAATAGATGTAGAGAAAGCATTTGATACCATCCAACATTCATTCATATGAAAAATTCTCAACAAAGTGGGAATGAAAGGAACTTTTCTCAAAATAATCAAGGTTATCACAACCATGGCAAATATACTCAATGGGGAAAACTGAAAGCCTTTCCTCTAAAATCTGGTACAAGACAAAGCTGTCCCTTCTTACTATTCCTATTCAATGTAATACTGGATGTATTTGCCTTAGCATTTAGGCAAGAGAATGATATCGAGGGAATGCAGATAGGGAAGGAAGAAGTCTAGCTCTCACTGTTTGCAGGTGACATACTATATTTAGAAAATCTTAAAGACTCTGCCAAAAATATCTAGAAATAATAGATTTGGTGGGCTACAAAATGAGCACAGAAAAATCCAATGCCTTCTTACACACAATAATGATAAAAAATAAATAGATATTATAAAAACAATTCCATTCACAATAGTAACACAGAAACTCATATATCTTGGAGTCAACTAAAGAGGTGAAGGACAAGCTAAGACTATAAACATACTTTTCTTAATCTAGTAGAGGGCAACCATAAACTCCATGAGTGAGAGCCATATTCAATGTCACATGCTAGGAAATTCTTTCATGGTTCTAGAAAAACCTAGTTTTAAGGCTCTAAATTTTCTAAGTTTGGGACCACTCCTATTGGTGCTCATGGCTTACTCATAGATCTGGGCTCAGAGATTACTCCTGGGGGTTTCTTCTGGTGGTAATCAGGGTTGGCAGCATGTATACAATTTACCCACTGTTCTGTCTTTCCAACCCTTTACCCATTCTAGTTTTTTTTGTTGTTTTTTTTTTTTCTAATCTATTTGATTGTTTCGGGTTTTGGGCTACACCTGTGGCACTCAAAAGTTACTCCTAACAGGCTTGGGAGACCATATGAGATGCTGGAGATGTGTGCAAGACACACCCTGTGCTATTACTGCAGCACCAGTATTTTGTTTTGTTTTGATTTTCTTTCTGAAGGTTTCCTTAATTAAATAGCTCACTCATCAGACTGTTAAATGGCACAATGCAAGGAACTGTCCAAGGTATCGAACTCATACATATTACTTCAAATAGCATTTTCTCCCTCAGGGTATGTCCTAATTTGCTTCTATGAAATGTTCTTAAAATATTAAGGATAAGATACATAATATTGAGAGGTTTCAAATAAAATGTGATAAAATGATATTTTTGAAATTTTTTCATGTGCCTATCTACTCAATATTTTAAAAATATTTTTAAATATTTAATGTGAATTACAGTCTTTCACAGTTATATTTAAGGTACATAGTGACAGTGAATTAGGACCATTCCCAACACCAATGTTGTCCTCCTTCCATCCCTGTTCCAGTATGTATCACATACCACCACCAACATCCCTTGCCCTTGGACTGCTAGTGTAACCGGTCCCCTTTGTGTATAGTTTGTTGTAGATTGGGTTATCTTGATTCCGTTGTCGTTGACTTTGGGTTTGGTGTTTAGGTCTCATCAATTTTTATTTCTACTCGATATTCATGTGATTGCTTGCTCCTGATACCATCCACTGTTTTTTCCCTCAAATTTTGAGGCAGAGCAAGATGATTCAAGTTCTGTGGTTCTGTTGGAAAAAAAAAAAAAAAGCTGGGAGGAGCTCATCTAGAAGATTTAAAAGAAGAAGGAAAAAGAAAAAAACCCACCCCAAACCAAAGCAAGCAATGCCAAAAAAAAAAAAAAAAAAAAAAAAAAAAAAGGCAGCAAAACAACAACAAAAGGCAGGGGAGGAAAAAAAAGAAATAGGAACTGGTGTACTGGTGTGCTGGTGTGGAAAGGTTTTTTTGTTTTTGTTTTTGTTTTTGTTTTTTTGCATAGGCATAGTCCATATTGAGGAATTTATAAAGGGAATTCCCTTGGCTTAGGATATATAGGGTTTCTTGACCCTTGAAGAGACAACTACAGGCTCTGGACATGGTCATTTTCAAACCTCAAGGTCTTTTTATGGTGCCAGGAAACGTTCTGCTGCTCAATGTGGCTCAGTATCAGTCCTCTGTAATTAGAGATCCTGGTATTTGCACAGGTCATTTTTTTTTTTATGGTTCCAGAAGTTCTGCTCAGTCGCAGTGGTCAAAGTCAGTCTTCTGTAGTTAATGATCTTGGTTTTTGCACAGATCTAAGGATGGAATGTCTTCTGATTTCATCTTAACGTTAGGTGATGAGGTAGGGTAACCTGCTCTTAGATCAAGTTGGCGTTTCCTCGTTGTCAGGCTGTCATATTAACATGGTGCAAGTTGGTGCTAGAGCAGTATTAGGCACTCACCAGAGGGTGTTTGATTCCTGCTGCTGTTGCAGGGAACTGCATCAGTTTTACGATTGGGATCTGGGGTTTGGGGTTAGATGGGTGCTGTCAGATCACATGGAGTCTAAGTCGAGTCCCCATAACAAATGTTCAGGGTGGGAAGCAGCCCTGTATTATAAAATTTATGGCTTCTTAGATAAGAGCTTCATAGAAAAGAGCTTGTTCCAATACATAAGATTTCCCTCCCTTGTAGTATGTCTATGCAAAAGGGAATGGTGCCTTATTATATTGTTGGTGCATTTGGTGGTAAGAATGACAGGCTGTACAGACTCTGTGCCTTGTTTTTGACCTGAGCTTTTATCCCAAGCAAGACATCTTCTTCCACAAGTTTATACCAAGAAGAATCAAAACAAGCAAAATTAAAAAATATTTATATAAAAATGAAAAAAGATAAAAAAATAATAATTAAAAAAGATGGAGGAGGCTACCTATATCTTTGAAAATAAACACACTAAGAGATAGAACTATTAAGGTATTAAACATACAAGGAAAATGCAGATATTCCCATTAAGTCCTTTGAGATATTCTTGGGGGGAGATCCAGGGACATTTTGATCCCACACTGTGGTTCAATATTTATTTTAAGTTTCAAGAAAGCATAAAATTGAGGTGTGTTCAACAACACAATAGTTGAATTATTTTCCCTCATCATTTCCCCACTTATAACTCTTGAGAGGACTTTTGGTAGGTTTTAGACATGGTCCATATTTTCAGAAAGCTTATAATAAAATTAAGAATATAATATATTCATGTATGTAACTTCACAAAAATAAATACATGCGAAACAACACAATTAAAAGATAATTAGTGAACAGTTTTCTTTAAAATTTACATATATTTTTATTTAAAAGGGTAAAGTTATGTGACATTCGTTATAAATTTTTTTTTGGTTTTTAGGCCACACCCAGTGACTCTCAGGGGTTATTCCTGGCTATGTTCTCAGAAATCGCTCCTGGCTTGGGGGACCATAGGGGATGCCGGGGGATCAAACCGTGGTCCATCCTAGGTTAGTGCATGTAAGTCAAATGCCCTACTGCCTGGTCACCATTCTGGCCCCTCGTTATTAATTTTGTAATAGAATTGAATGCATGGAGAAGTTAGGAAAGCAAGAAAATTAGAAAAATCTTATGCATTCAAAGGTGTGGCTTGAGCTCTTGTTCAAAGAAAATAGCCAATCTAAGCTAACTTCTATATGTTTATATGTGGGCATGAGGACACAGAGATATGACTCCTCCTTGAGAGCCAAGCATAAATTGTAAACAACCCATACTTATAGTGTATATAGCTCCTCCCATATACTATCCCCATTCCCCCCTTTAGAAATCAAACTATCCCTTCATCCCCCAATCCCATCCCAATTTCCCACCTTATTAAAACTCTTCACCCTCAGTTCTTAATCCATTAGGCATCAAGACCGATCCCCTACCCCAATAAGCCAGTACCCAGCACCCAAGTGAAGGGACACCCACTCAAACCCACACCGCATCCCCGGCAAGAAAATACAACCAACACCCCTGCTGACTCATACTGTGTGGCCCTCCTTATCACCTCTCTCTAACGTGAACTGTTGCTTGATACCGGATTTAGTTCCAAAAAGATCCCCACTGCAAGAACTCTATCCAGGACCTCTCTGCCGCAAATCTTTTCTCAATCTCAAGAAGGCCAGGGTGTGTGATGAAAAGGCGCCCTGGAGCCCACACCCCACAAGAAAATCTCAAAAGACAATGGGGAAGTCTATACTTTCTTCATAAGTTTAATACCTATATGACACTACCTCTTAACCTGTTATTCCACTTTGTTTCTTTAAATACTTTTTAAAATTCATTTAAAAAAACTTTTTTCTTTATATATATGTGAACATATATATTTTTTGTCTTCTTTCTGTTTTCTTCTCTTTCCACCCCCAAATGCACCAAAAATATAATGTAGCACCATTTCTTCCTTCAAAGGTATACTAAGAAAAGGGGAAATATTACGTATAAAAACAAGCTCTTATCTACTAGGAATAAGAACTCATAATTTTTTACAATACAGGGGCACCTCCCACCTTGAACATATGTCATGTGGACCCAACTTAGACCCCAGGTGATTAGACACCGACTGTCCAGCCTTAAACCCTGGATCCCAGACATAGAAATGACACAGTTCTCCACAACAGCTCTAGGAACCAAATCCCCTCCGGGGCATCCTTAATAATGCTCTGGCACCAACATGTGCCAGTTCTAATATGATATCCTGACAACCGAGGAAATGGGACAACTCTATCTAGGAGCAGGTTGTCCTACCTCACCAGCTAAGGATAAGACAAAATCAGAAGACGTATCACCCTTTGATCTGTGCAAAAGCCAAGATCGCTATCTACAGATGACTGGCCATTACAACCATGACTGGACAGTACGTATCCTGGGACCAATATAAGTGACCTAGTCTAGGTTTTGATCTACAATCTGTACAACAACCAAGATCTCTAATTCCAGAGGTCTGACAGAGACAATTGCAACTGAATGGGTCTTCTGGAAACACAACCAAAGACTCTATCCCAGGCTCCATCCTAGGATCAGCACAATGACCAAGACCACCAACTACAGCAGATGGATTAAAACGACAGTGAAGGAACAGAACTTCTAGAACCACAAAGAAAGACATCATCATAAGCTCCATTCCTTGACCTGTGCAGATACCAAGAACTCTAGATACAGAGGTCTGATTTTATCACCCATGACGGAGCTGAAGTCTTCCATACACCACAAAAGCACCGAGGGGAGAGTAAATGAACATACAAGGAATCTATAGTTAATTCCATGACAGTATACTTCAAGGGTGGAGAAACCCTGTATCTCTTAGGCCAAGGGAATTCTCTTTCTAATGTCCCCAATATTTACTGTGTCTATGCAGAAAAAAAAAGCACAAAATAATCTTTTTTATTTATCTATCTATTTTTTTGACTTCTTTGTTTTGGTGTGGATATTAAAGTTGTTGTCCCCAATTTTTTTCTTTCCCCCCCCTTTTTTTTTTTGCACTGTGTCATATTTTTATTTTAGGACTGTGGCTATTATGTGGTGCTTGTCTTTATTACTGTAGTGCTCACTGGATATTTTATTTGATATTTCTTTTTGTATTGTTGTGGTGTTTCAATTTCCTTTTCCTTTTCCTCTCTCAAACTGTGGTTTAGAACCTCTAGATGAATTCCGCCCATTTTCGGCTTATTTTATTTTTGCCCCATTTTATTGCTTTGCTTTTCTTCAACCCAAACCACATAAGTTGAACTATCTAGTTCCACCTCTCAAATAGAGGGGGAAATAATGGAGGGTACCAAGATCAAACAGTTGTATGACCACTAAGTAGTAAGCTAGACACAGAGGGGACCACTCATTCTAGCAGCCTGGGGGGTGAGGGAGAGGTATATGGGATGCAAGATGGGAAGGGGGTGGAGGGAGGATAAATTTGGTGATGGGAATTCCCCTGATTCAATGTTAATATGTACCTAAAATATTACTGTGAAAGATATGTAAGCCACTATGATCAAAATAAAAATTATATATTAAAAAAAAAAAAGAAGATAGCCAAGACTTGGATAGATTCTGGGAAAAAGAATAACATAACCAGATTTGTCTGCATGTTCACATAGGTTGAAATTTACCTAAAATATTTACTCTTGTGGTTGCTTAAATATAAAATAATAAATCTAATAGTAATATTTCTGATGAATATAGGATTTTAAAATCAAATATCTTGTTTTAGAGGAATTGAGAACTCAATGGTTACTCTAGTTTGGTTACAGTCTTTGTTTAAATACCTTCAATAAAATATGTTCTCGTATGTTCATTCTCATAAATAAGCACATTAAATATTGCTATTTGGGCCCGGAGAGATAGCACAGCGGTGTTTGCCTTGCAAGCAGCCGATCCAGGACCAAATGTGGTTGATTCGAATCCTGGTGTCCCATATGGTCCCCCGTGCCTGCCAGGAGCTATTTCTGAGCAGACAGCCAGGAGTTACCCCTGAGCACTGCCGGGTGTGGCCCAAAAACCAAAAACCAAAAAAAATATATATATATATATATATATATATATATATATATATATTGCTATTTGTAAAAATATTATTAAATCTTTTTATTGTATAACTAATAAGTGGGTCACTTTGGTAAATATAAGAATTTCTGTGTTCTTTATTTACAAATCTTATGCTTATATAAAGCTGTGCATTTTTTAAGTACTTGAATATCCCATAGGGGTTATCTTTTTTTATTGCAATGAGGACTTGAAGAATATGCTAAGACACTTTAAAAGATATGCAGATGTCTTACTAGAGAAAATGTAAAACAAGACAAATCAAATTTAAAATTTAAATAAAAAACAAATGAGGAATGAGGAACTTCTTACCAGAGTTTATTGCAAAGAGCATCAAGTAGAGCACAAAGAACATATAGATAATAGTCCAGGTTCTAGCACTTAATCCCTAAAAAAAAAAACAACCCAAAAACATAACCCTGACAAAATCCTTACAGAGCTTAAATTTGTTTCTAACTATGCCTGAGCATATGTCCTCTCCATCAAATATTTTGTGAACAGTATTACGTGGAGGTAATGCTTATTTTCCAAGACTTGCAGAATTTTGTAAAGCATCAAAATGAGTATTGCATTACAGTATGGAGTATGTTATTAATTTTTAAAACAAAGGCCTCTAGAGTAGTGGCACAGATGACTGCAACAAATTTGTTGTTGTTGTTGTTGTTTTGGACCACACCCATTTGATGCTCAGGGGTTACTCCTTGCTATGCACTCAGAAATCATATGGGATGCCCAGCGATCGAACCGCAGTCAGTCCTAGGCTAGGTCTTGCAAGGCAGACTCCTTACCTCTAGTGCCACCACTCCAGTCCTTGACAGCAACAAATTTTTAAGTGTTATTTTTGAGACACATTTTGATCACAAATGTGAGGAGCAGACTAGCACAATAAAAAATCTGCCTTATGACTTAGAATTATTATTTATCGATTAGTTAAATTTGTTTTAATTTGTGTTTTAACTGTGGTTCTATTATCTTTCTCTGTGTAAACCCCTTTAGGTGGCATTTACATTGAGTGGTGTGATTTTTTGTTTTCAAAGAGGGAAATTTTACAAATTGTGCTTCACTTTTATTTCAGCTTGAGCTGTTTTCTCTTGGGAAAACAGCTTTTTGCTTGGCAAAAATGGATGTGGAAGCATTGGCGAAAATGAAAGGCCGTTTTTATTGCAAAGAAAACTGCCTTTTGCTTTTGCCAAAAAAAGCAAAACATATGAGACAAAACCACAAATATTTCCCTGTTTGCAAACCCTGTGAAAACGTGGTTTTCACCAGTGGTGAGAATAATTTTTCTGCTTTATTTTTCTCATTTCTGAAATTTATCATTTTAATTATAAAAATCATATTTTATACCTACTATTGCTATAATAAATACCATAAATATTATTATTGAAAATGTTGAATATATTTCCTGTCACATGTAACACTGAAGGAGATACATCTCTTACTAAGTAAAATTGTTGTCTCAAAAAGTAAAACTGAAAAGATACTTAATGATGGAGCAGTGAGATAGAACAAAAAGCTTTAAAGGTATTTAGAGTTCAATTTGGATTTATTATACACTATATAACTAAAAGAATAAAAACTTAAGACAATAACAGTGAAAGCAAAAAAGAAAATTTTAGCATTATAACATGATAGATAAATGAAATGGTAATTTAGTGAATTGGGTCCCAGTTCTCAGCACATAGTTAACTATTTAACTTTTGGCAAATCAGTTTAACCTCTGTTTTTACAGATTCCTCTTAAAAAACAATAGATAGAATTCAGAGAAATAACTGCCCTAGCAACTATCATGACAATTTTATAGTGAGAGAGAGAAATAGAATGCCTGTCCCGCAGATAGGCAAGGGTTGGGAAGGGGGAAATGGGGGACATTGGTGGTGGGAAGGTTGCACTGGTGAAGGGGGAATGTACATTTTGTGACTGAACCCCAATTATGAACATGTTTTAATCATGATGTTTAAATAAATATATTACTAAAAATAAAAATAATAGGGTTTTATTAAATGGTTCTTTAGATTTATATAAAAATTTGCAATAACTTGCAATATTAAAAGTTCATTTGTGAAATATAGAAATTGTAACTAGCAAGAAACTGTCACTAGTTGACTCTCCTCATTCCAAAATAGCCCACTAAAGTTAGAAGGATACTAGTGATCTTTAATGATTTATGTGAATATATTCATAAAAAATTTAATTGGGAGTTTCTATGTGTTTCATGGCTTTCTATAATAAATACATATATTTTCTCAGCTCCAGTAAGGCCTTCTTTCTGTAATTAATTTTATTTCCACCAGTGAAATAGTAAGTATTAATTCACTATTTTAAATTAGAATATTTAAAATATTGATACTCATGTGACTCAACCAAAACAATAGGTTTGCATAGGAAAGTTGGTTATATTTTTGATATGTAAAAAGTTATTTTTAAAATTAGATGAGGCCTTGGTGATGGTAATGTTGAACTGGTAAAGGGAGGGGATGTCCTTTATCTTATAACTGAAACCCAACTACAAATATGTTTGTAATCATGGTTCTTAAATAAAGATATTAATTTTTAAAAAAATAAAAAATGGATAAGTTCTCCTAAAAAAACTATTTACTTTAAAAAGCAAAGCTTATATGAATGTTTTTATAAGACAAGGAACCACTTATCAAGAAGTGAGAATTAATTTCACTTTCCAAATTCAAATCGTAAAAATAAAATTTATATTCCCAAAATAAACGTATTCACTTATTTCATATCTATTTATTTTCATGTATACTGTAAAGAGCCCTAAGATGTTGCTTGATGTTCTTAACTGCCTTTCAAATTTAGGTAGCTCCTTCTTGCTACCCTTGAGTTACCTTTAATTGAATAACAGCCTTGAGATAGGCACTACAGTAGGAACAGTCAGTCATTCTTCATGTCAATATCTTTATTCAGATGGTGTATTAGTTACTTTTAGACATTTGGAAAAAATGCCTCCTCACCTATCTTCTCGGGAAAGACCTAGTTTGGAATCATTTGTAGAATTGGAGCCATCTTCTACAGATTTGGGTTGCTGCTAAAGTGCTCATCACTAAAGTATGCAATATCTAAATGTCATTCCTACCACCCACTGACATATCTAGAATTTTTTATTGGAATTATTTATTGGATGCAATGAGTTGGGAATTTGGTGATCTGCCTTCTTCAGAGAGACCATGTCTATGATGAGACTGTCGCTCTGGTAAATCACATCCAAAGTGGTTAAGATGGTGAAGCCCATAACTCTGTATGCATTCCTGATTCCAAGGGATTTCCACTAGCAATGGAGAACAAATAAAACATAAACATAAATTAAAAAATGACAAAACATAAATTAGTAAAGTGATTCTCATTGGATATGGTTTTTGAGAGCAATTACCTCAACTCCACCAAAATCAAAACTATTAAAAGAAAATCTTTGATGCTCTGTTTGCCTACTGATATAAAATTATATAGAAATAACATTTTCTGAGCATTACTGGGTATAACTCCTACTCTCAAAAAGTAACATTTGCAAATATTACTTTTAAATTTGCCATAATATGATGTAATTTTATATATAATACATTTATAGACTTTCCTATTAGTATCTAAATAAGAAATATTTTTGTTTATATAAGAAATATAGTTATTAAATATAAAAAAGAATAGAAATAATTTATAAAAATCTATTTCAATATGTAAATGCTAGAACTCAACTATATTAGACAGTTATTTCTTTGCTGGTTGCTCTAGCTTTATTTAGATTTCCACTGTTTACTTTTCCTTACCAATGCTTAAAGCTTATGGCATATTTATGTCTTTTCCATGAATAAGACCAAAGTCTTAATGTACATTTTGGTCTTTTTATTCATCCTCTACATTGCTATTACCTGAAATTTTAAGTTTGAAATATAAAGGTTTTTGGCAGGGGAGAGGGCATACATAATCACTCTTCTTCTTTTTTTTCTCTCAAAGTTCAGCGAACTCACTAACTAGGGCCTATGGTTTCAGTGCAGAGACAATATGTGGAGCTATTTAGACCCTGTGCTGTCAGGCAACCTTTCAGGATCATGCCTGGTAGTGCTCAGGGGCTCATCTGGTATGAGCATTCCAGAACCAATCAGTGTATGCAAGCCTCTGTGAAATTTAAAACTAAATTTAAAAACAGAATTTCTTAGTATTTTAAGAATTCATGTAAATTTTTTTATATTATACAAATTTAATGATTGCTTCTCAGTCTTTTGGCTAAGATCAAGTGTAAGTATCTGATCTTAGTCAGGATAATAAACAATTATATGGAACTTTAGTTATATTTGTAACCTTGTAACAACCATTATCACAAATCATATAATATTCTTATTACCCCAGTAAAGAACCCCAACATCCATTAGCAAACACTTCTCACATCCCCATCCCTTTGAAAATGACTAAACTGCTGGCTGTTTCTGTGGGGTGTTTTACATTCTGGAAATCTCACATAAATAAAATTATAAAATGCATGGACTTTTTTAATGCCATGGACTTCTATACTGGTTTCTTTTACTTAGCATAATGGTTTTCAATATTAATGCAAGCTATTTTTCTGTATTTTTTCTTTTCTTTTTTGTTTTATTTTATATTTTAATAATTAATAATTAAAAAGTGAATTAATTTCTCTTCTTCAATTGTAACCTTACAAGTCTTTAAAGAGGTGTATATTGTGTTTTGTCATTTTGTGTCCACATCCATGGTTCTCAGGGTTTAGTCTTTACTCTCTGTGCTTAGGAACAATTCTTGGTGAGGCTTGGGGCACCAACATTATGTTGGTGTAACGTAACCTTGTTGGTCACATTTAGGGGCTTGCTTCCTAGGCACAAGAAACAAGGAGGGTCTCGGTCATTTAGGCTTTTGAAATGAGACTTAAATTAGGATATTTTTATGGTACTGTTTTTCGTTTTTGTTTTTGGGTCACACCCGGCAGTGCTCAGGGATTATCCTGGCTCTAAGCTCAGAAATCATTCCTGGCAGGCTAGGGGACCATATAGGATGCAGGGATTTGAACTATCGTCCTTCTGCATGCAAGGCAAATGCCTTACCTCCATTCTATCTCTCCGGCCCCTTTATGGTACTTTTGTTAATCACTTCATTTTGCTTAATCTATCCAGCTCCTTTATCAAAAACAATCTGTCTTTAGATATGAGTGCTTATTCTAGGGTTCTAAATTTGTATTCATTGGTCTGATAATCTATCCTTATTTTAGTACCAAGTTGTTTTTTATTATTATAGCTTTATAGTATGATTTAAAGTCCAGAAATGTGTTACTTCTCAACTTTTTTTCTCAGAATGGCATTACTTATTTAAGTAGGTTTGTGGTTCAAGATGAATTTTCTTACTGATTCTTTTTTTATTTTCTTACTGATTCTTAAAGACTGTCATCAAATTTTAATGGGAAATATATTGAATGTAGAATATTCTGGGTATCAAGGTCATTTGGACAATGTTATTCCTCCTATTCAAGAATATTTGTATTTAACATTATTTATATATTTTTATGTTCTAGTATCCTCTTCCATTTCACTCATAAAAGAAATATATTTTTCAAGGTAGGACTTTTGCATGTTCGGTTATTTGTTCCTAGCTATTTGACGATTTGGAACACTGTTTTAGATAAAGTATTATTTTTTTGTTTTGTTTTGTGTCACTCCTGCAGGTGCTCAGGGCGCACTCCTGGCTCTGAGTTTGAGTCACTCCTGGTGTAATTGTGGGACCCTATAGTGTGCTGAGAATCAAATCTGGCTTGACTGAGTCAAGTATCCTATGAGCTATACTATCACTCTTGCCTCAAGGTGGTCTTTTTCAAAAATATCTATAACTTTCTCATCCTCATTCTGAGAAAAAATTTAAGAATATATTTATCTTTTTATATATCTTCTAGTTTGTTATTTGAACATAGAAAATGTAATCAATTTTTTGTATTAATTTTGTAGCCTACTACTTTGCTGTTCTGGCTTACTGTTTCAATGAGTTTTGTGTGTGTGTGTTCTTTTGGGTCCTCTGTATTTTTTCATGTCACCTGTATAATGTGATAGCTGAGTTTTTCTTTTCCATTTATTGATGGTGGGAATATTGTTTGATCTAGCCTCTTTGGAAAGCAGTATAGAGCTTCCTAAAAAAATTAATAATAGAGCTTCTATGCTCTAGAAATTCTGCATTTACCCCAGAAAAACAAGAAAATACAAATACACCTGTATTCATTGCAGCATTTAGTATAATAGACAGGATATAGCAGATGAATGCATAAGAAAGCTATGGTATATATACACAATGAAATACTATGCAGCTATAAGAAAAGATAAAATCATGCATTTTGCTACATTGTGAATGGAATTGGAGAGATTATACTGAGCAAAATAAATCAGTGGAGCCAGATACATAGTACAGCAGGTAAGGCTCTAGTTTTGCATGTGGTCAACCTAAATTCAATCCTTGGCCTCTCATATATTCCCTGAGCCTATCAGAAGTGATTCCTGAGTGGAATAACCCCTGAATACCACTTGCCCAAAAAACAAGCTAACAAAATAAGACTGCTGTAGAAGGATAAGATTATGTCACGGAATCACCCACAGTTACCCTTTCCAAGATGGCCCTGACCAGCTATGATTCCTTTTGGGAACATTGACCTGACCACCCTTCAGGTACTCTGGTTTCTGGGCTGATATTATCAGGGATTTTTCAAGCAACTCTGGGCGCCCCTTCCCCATATTTCCCTTCTTTTAAGAAGCGGGCAAATATAACCATGCCCACAAATGTAGTCACCATGTTCAAACCGGCCCAGCTCCATAGACTCATTCTTTTCTCGAAAGAGATGTAAACAGATCCATGATAAATTATAGCTACAAGATCCACACAGCAGAAAGCTGGCCAGTTCGGGAGGAGTGGGTGGGTCAAGTATTCACCCTGCTGCTTCCATTACCCACAATCACCATTTCCAAGATGGCCCTGACTCATTGCTGACCCTCTAAGATTCCCTTTGGGGACACCAATCTGACCACACTTCATATACACTATATTTTGGCCTGATACTACAAGAGCTTTTTCAAGTACAGGCACCCTCTCCTCATATCTTACTTCTTCTATGAGACCTGCCAGCTAAGTATATGCCCCTAAAAGTCGTGATATTAGTAGCAGTGCTTTGAATTTCTGGACAGCTTCATTTGTTTGATGCTATCATCCCTAAAGCAACATCCCAGTTGTTAAAACCCCAGTTTAACAGAATAAACAGCTACCAGTAAGAGCTTACTAATTCTGCCATTGTATTAATGGCTTCATTAGAGAGAGTAATTTTCACAAATCAACTTTTTTTTGGGGGGGGGCACACCCGGAGATGCTCAGGGATTACTCCTGGATGTCTGCTCAGAAATAGCTCCTGGCAGGCATGGAGACACCGGGATTCAAACCAACCATCTTAGGTCCTAGATCGGCTGCTTGCAAGGCAAACGCCGCTGTGCTATCTCTCCGGGCCCCACAAATTAACTTTCTACTGTACTTTTTTGCCCTTCCTTCCTTCCTTCCTTTCTCACTTCCTTCCTTCCTTCCTTCCTTCCTTCCTTCCTTCCTTCCTTCCTTCCTTCCTTCCTTCCTTTCTTTCTTCTTTCTTTCTTTCTTTCTTTCTTTCTTTCTTTCTTTCTTTCTTTCTTTCTTTCTTTCTTTCTTTCTTTCTTTCTTTCTTTTCTTTCTTTCTTTCTTTCTTTCTTTCTTTCTTTCTTTCTTTCTTTCTTTCTTTCTTTCTTTCTTTCTTTCTTTCTTTCTTTCTCCACCTCTTCCACTTTATTTTTTATTTCAATTTTTTTTATATAACCACTTTTACTTATCTGGAAACAAATATATTATGATCACCTACGTGATGCATTTTGTTTAGATAAATTTATTGTTGTTGTTGCTTTGGGGCCACACCTAGTGACACTCAGGGATTACTCCTAGCTATGCGCTCAGAAATCGCTCCTGGTTTGGGGGACCATATGAGATGCTGGGGGATTGAACCGAGGTCCGTCCTAGGTCAGCCACATGCAAGGCAAACACCTTACCACTCCTGCCCCTTGTTTAGATCAATATTAAAAAGATTATGTCACATCTGTGGTGTACAGAGAAACAAGCATATAGATAACATCAATCAATAATAAATTATATACTGAAGAATATGTACCATAACACCAGATTAGGGATGGGAAATAAATGCAATAGAGTTGATAGAGGGCTGTGGATGCAGAATCTTGGACACTCTGGTGGTGGGTGGTGGGATAATTGTATATATGCAAAACATTACTAGAATACCACTGTCAAAACATTACCTTAACTATATTAAATTTAAAATAAATAATGAGTAGATATGTTGAGATTAGATTAGATATGTTAAGATTTGATTAGATATGTTGAGACTAAAGATATTAAAAAGATATTAGGGCTCAGGGCTTGCTCCTGGCTCTCCACTCAGAAATTACTCCTAAAGCACTTGGGGGACCATAGGTGGTACCAGGGATCAGACCTGGGTTAGTTAGTACTGTTTAGTGTATATACTGTCTATGTATATTTATGTATATCTATGTATATTTTTATAGCATTACTATCTCTGTATAGGTACTATCTCTGCATCAATAGTATTATCTATGTGCTTTTCCCCTCCACCTTTTGTATCTTGTTTAACATTAGGTGGACATTTCTATTTCACCAACTCCATTTTTGCTAGGGATGTGGCTCAAAACAGTTAAAAGCACAGGACTTACATAGATGAAACCTGGCTTAATCCTTGGCACCAAAATTTTTTAAATGTTTTAAAGAAAAGAAAAATATAAACATTCTATCTTTCTCTGATTCTAGTGAATGTTCATCCTGTTTTCTCTTTTACAGATCCTATTTTTTTTTAATTTATTTAAAGAAAATACATCACGTAGTTGACACAATTGATCATAATACATTTGTTTCAGGCAGAACAAAAGCAACGTTATTTAAAAAAGTAGAAAGAAAAACTAAAGAGATGGAAGAAAAAGAAGAACAAGTTCAATAACAAGTATATTTTTGAAAATCATTGAATCACCAATGAACTCATTAAAGGCCTAGTAGAAGGTTTAGTAGGCTCTTCTCTCTCTTTCTATAAGGATAAGAATTAAAGAAATACAGTAAAAACAGTATTAGAGTGGCAATTGTTATTGTTTGCATAGGCCAGTGCTTCTCAAATAGTGGGGCGTGCCCGGGGGTGGGGGCGCGAGACTCCGTAAAGGGGGGGCTGCATTTGACCTCGGCAAACACTGTCATAACAAGCTAAACCCCGTGTTTATGTCTCTGTATGTCTCTGGAGCTGAGAGTTGCTGTGTCCTGCTTCAAACCCGGCTTCGAAAAGCTATGCATTGCAAAATGAGCTCATTGTAGTCATTAATACAGACATCAACTCTGATTAAAAAATCAGCTCACTTTACTTTATATATTTTTGTTTTGCAGGTTAGAGGTTTTTTTTTTTTTAATAAATTCTATTGACAGTCGCGGGGGCGGGGGACGTGAAAAATGTGTTCTTCCTAGGGGGGCATGACAGAAAATAATTGAGAAGCACTGGCATAAGCCCAGCAAAATATGGGGGAAATGGAAAAGAAAAGCCTTGGCCTAAATACAAGAGGACATTACCCCTGAAATTTTCTGGCATAAGATCAACTCTGGGCTCCAGGCATACTAGGTTGTCCAACCCAAGCCATTGTCTGTTGTCCCAATGAATTTATTTTCGCACAGTTGCTGTTATTGGTGTCAGGTTTCTGTAGGTAAAGATTCTGGATTCTGTGCATATCATACATTGAAGTCTGGATGATGTGGAGTGTACAGATCTACTTTTAAAACAACCAATAGTTTTACTTTTCTTTACTACTTATCCTTTGTTCTTTCATTTCCTGATACTTTCTTCCAGGGTTTCCTGACTTGATATTCCTGATCTTGAACTTTCCTTCACCTGTATTCATGCTGATATTGATTTTATTATTTGAATCCTTTACTAAGAAAATTCCACTTTCCTGTACATAATATTTCTAATGGCTTATTTCATAGCATTTTTCCTATATGTATTTAAATGTTTCCTTAAGTTTGTACCTATTAATTAAATTCATTTTAATTCCTGTTCTTTCTCATTATTTTTGTTTCTTCTGGAACCGTTGTTTTGCTATTTTCTTATCTTTTCTTCTCAAACTGTGATGACGGAGTGTTTGTCTTGAGAGTGAAAGAAAACCTTCCTTGTGCTGCTCTTGATGCTAATTTAGTTAGAGCTACTCTTTAAGGTGAACATATTTTTTTCTATTCTCTTGCTCAAAAATGTGCTGCTTTCCCAACTATACATACCATCTATTCTCCAAAAAATATCATCTATTTCCTTCTGCTCCAGGAAGAGCTGGAGAATGGAAAGGAGCTGAATTATTACTTGCCTGACTGTCATATATTTTACATCTGCTTCAGAGATGATGTTACTGTTATGTTATCTTTCCAACTCTGCCTTCACTTGATGCTTCATTACTATAACTGAGTAAGATCATTTCCATAGACAAATTCAAGGACAGGAAAGGGAACTACAGGAAAGAGGAAATGTAACAGTTCTGTCACTCTGATGCTAGATTAAACTTTTCAATTTCAGATTAATGGTTCTTTAGAACTTTAGCCTCTCCATCTTCTCTCTGGCTTCTTCATCATGGTATGATTTAGGGAGGAGCTCAGCATTACATAGTGCTTTGCTATTTTTCAGATATAATGTATGACCTAGTGTCTTTCGAAATGTGAAAGAAGCATCAATTTAACTTTAACAAATATTTTATTAATTAAGATATTCAGAAGGAATGGATTTTGAAGGAGAACAAATTAGGGTCACTTTCTTTTATTCTAAAATATTTATTGAGCATATGTACTGTGTCAGATTTTATGTCTTTATAAAACATTCTTTAAGTGTGAGATTCCCAGACTTTTATATTATTTTGAATTTTGGGGGTTCCCTTCTCCTATTTTTATCTACTTTTCACTTCCAATATCTATCTGGGAATACATATAGACACATAATTGATATTGCCTAATACTTTATAGGCACATGGAACCAGCTTATTTACTATTCTATTGTATATAATATGACCATTTAATGGCATGCATTGAAACATGACGCTGCCACTATATTCATCAAAGTACCACTGAATTTCAATAGCACCATCTCAGAGAATTTGAATCATCATTTAGTGTCTGGATTATGGGTTAATTATAACCCGTAACTTCTTTGACTTTCTTCACAAAGGACTCAGAAGGCATAAAAATAAAGTATGCTATCCTGATTTTTCTCCTGTAGAGTATCTCTTTATGTGAGGAGATATTGTATTTTTAGACCCATTAAAAACACTTAGAATTTGAATTAGGTTCCTGTGATTGTTCTGTAGGTTGAAGCCAAATATGCAACTTGAGATTGCATAGAAGCTTAGATCCTTTGTTTACCTTAAACTTTTTTTTTGTTTGGGGATCTCACCTGTTAGATTACACCTTGTTTTATTCAAAACATATATCATCTCTGATTTCTTAATAAAAAGGATAATTCTGGCAGACAGCTCACACTCAATATGAGGTAGAAGATTGCCAACATGCACATGTTTCACCCTCAGCCTGGTTTGAATTATTTTGTGTAGTGACCCTGCTTCAGATACCTCTTCCCTGTGGACGTATGGCAAGTGGATTTATTCACACTCTAGATATGCTCAGGGATTATTCCTGGCTCTGTGGTCAGGGATTATTTCTAGCTCTGTGTTTTCTACATGTTGTGCTGGGATTCACTGACTAGGAGAAGTACATATTTGCATTTCTATGGCTCTGCTCTTTGGGGAGGGTCAGCTCTCTATTGATTTACACCCCATGGGCTTCGTGCCATGGGTCGATTTGTCTTGGCACCACTGTCTGGTCAGGATGGCACTCACTGTGACGTGCACACTGCTGGTAAAGAGCAGGCTCCGCTCTTCAGGGAGGGGTCAGCTTACCTCAGTTCATATGCTTTCAGCAGGCTCCATTCTTGGGGACATTATGTATCCAGGCACTGATGGCAGATTTGGATAATGGGTCTTTTCTATTCTATAACTTGAATATATCATGCCAATCCATTATCACTTATGGAGGATTTTTATTTGGTTTTATTTTTTCAGATGTTTTTGATAGTCTTAGTAGGATTCCTTTATATATAACTGCTTTTCTGTCACTGCTTTTAGAATTTTTTTACCTTGAGTTTTGCCATTTTAAATACAACATGTCTTAGTGTGTGTCTGTTTGTGTTTATTTTACTTTTTTAAATTCTTTTAGCTTCCCAGATCTGTGTGTATGCTTACTTCCTCAGTTTTGTGGACTTCTCTATGATTATTTCTTCAAAAAAGAATTTTACTACTCTGATTTGCTCTCTCCTTTCCTTCTGAATTCCTTCATTATTTAATGTTATTCCTCTTGATATTTTCACATAATTATATTCTTATATTATTTTCAAAATCACTCCTTTCTGGATCCCCTTGGATTATTTTCTAGTTCACTAATTGTATTCTTGAGTCTTTCACATGTGTTTTTGGTTCTGTGATTTCCCTAAATATTTTATATGTTTTTTTCTGTCCTTGCTAATGCTCTCTTTCATTGTCCAACCTTGTTAAAGCAAGCATCATTAGAACTGCTTCTTTTAAGTCTTCACTAGTTATTCTCCTCAATTCTGTTATGTTAAAGATATTTTCCAGACTATGTGTTGATCCTTTATTATGACCGAATCTCTGTTTCCACAGAGTGGTGCTCTTTAAGGGACTGGGAAATGCTGGTAATATATATTTGAGCAGGCCTGGAGGTGGTCAGAAAATTACAATGGTGAATGCCTAGCACTAACTGTGATAAAGAGGTTTAGTGGTTCTTTTGATGACCTAGGATTTATGATCATGAGCGACTGACATTGATTGTAACATTGAGTTCCAGAAGATCTAGGGGTTAAAATTATAAATACTTGACATAAGTTTTAGCATTGAAATAGAACAGGTCTTATATGGAAACTAGGCAGTCAAGTTTCTGAGTGCATAGCAATCATTATGGTTCCTCTTTGCAGAGACCTACATTGTGAAGTGACTCTAAAAATGGACCTTATTTTCAGATGGTGAATGAATGTGCACTTAGAGATAGGCAGGGAACAGATTCTGACTTGCTGTAGGTAAGCATTTGAGTATAGCTAGTAATGGGATACTCATTGCTATCTATTTATGCATTAGAAAATGTACTGGATGCTTGCTGGCTATATGGATACACTTACTTGATGGAAGTTATATGGGACAGATAGGGGTGAATCTGTCTGCCAGAAATATTCTTTTTTGGGGGGGCACACCAAGCAGCATTCAGGGGTTACTCCTGGCTCAGAAATTGCTCCTGGCAGGCACAGAGGACCATATACGATGCCAAGATTCAAACCACCTTTGGTCCTGGGTCAGCTTCTTGCAAGGCAAATGCCCTACCGCTGTGCTATCTCTCTGGCCCCAAGAAGTATTTTTTTTTTTTTGGTTTTTGGGCCACACCTGGTGATGCTCAGGGGTTACTCCTGGCTATGCGCTCAGAAGTCGCTCCTGGCTTGGGGGACCATATGGGTCGTCAGGGGATCGAACCGTGGTCTGTCCAAGGCTAGCGCAGGCAAGGCAGACACCTTACCTCTAGCACCACCGCCCGGCCCCCCAAGAAGTATTCTGATAGCTGTTTCTCAGTCTCTATAGATTTGCCAATGTTCTAGGTAGTGTGAAGTTACTTCATAATGTATCCCCAAGATCTCTAATTATGGAAAAAAGGATCCAAAATGACACCCATCTGCATTATTATCAAGGTTGCAAAAGGTAAATAACATGCCCCTGACAGTGATTCCAATTTATTTATACCCTAAAAATTTTTTTGCCTTCTATTAAAATGCTTATATATAGTGTTGGGGATTAGACTGCTGAGTAGTTGACATTACCATATTCTCTTTTATTACTCAGTGCAATGTTCTACACTTGAAATTTTTCTTTCTTTGTACTTTTTATGCAGTTTTCCCCCCAATTTGATTTCTTTCTTGGTGATTTCTTTCTTCTGTTTCTTATTGTCTTAGACGTTCTGATCATCCACTTCTTCTGTGGAAACTGAGGACCTGAAGGGAGCCCTGTCCTGAGCTTCTCTGTCTTTCCTGAATTCTTGAAGCTCTCCTCAGAGTCCTGGGAAGTGAACCCTCAAAAAACTGCATTCTGAAGCTACCCAGCGAGCAAGTGACTGAGTAAGAAATGGCTGGCTGCGGGGGTTGCCAGTGGAGTGCTGATTGCTCTACCTGCGGAGTCTCCGCCCTGCTGTGCTTCTTCTGAGGAAACTGAGGACCTGAAGGGAGCCCTGTCCTGTGCTTCTCTGTCTTTCCTGAATTCTTGAAGCTCTCCTCAGAGCCCTGGGAAGCAAACCCCCCAAAATTGTCACCTAGAAGCCCCAGAAGAGCGGCTTCGCTTCGCAGCTGTGCACTTTCTAACCAATAAACCCCACCACAACATGCAGGAAAAACCACACTACTAGCGTGACAATGGAGAAAACTTGCAGGCAAACACTATGCACAGAGAAGGAAGACGATAGCTTGGATGACCTAAAAAATTCCAACCATCTGATTAACCTCTCAGATAAGGAACTTAAAATAGAAATATGGAAGATGTTTGTAGAACTCAAAGAAAGCATAGATTGATCTGAACATAACACAAAGACAGAATTCAGAAAACTCCAAACTGACATAGCAGATCTGAAAAACACAGTAGCTCTACTGAAAACCTCAGTGGATGGCCTCGACAGCAGGGTAACAGCAGCTGAGGAGAGAATCGGAATACTGGAAGATGAGATGCAGAAAAACTCAACACAGCAGAAGAAACTGGAAAAGAACCTTAGGACAAACAACGAGGCAATGGAAAAAGTACTCAAGGAATGCAAACATGAAAATAGAAGTCTTTGATAAACTCAACAGAAACAACATAAGAATCATCGGAGTCCCAGAGGCCCAGGTAGGAGATCTCCAGGAAGAATCAACTGTCAAAGACATCATCAAAGAGATACTCCCAGAGTTAAAGACTACATGCAATCAAATCCTGCATGCCCAAAGAGTACCAGCTAAAAAGAGACCCAAAGAAAAACACCCTAAGACACATCCTTGTTACAATGACAAATCCCACAGATAGAGATAGAATACTGAAAGCAGCAAGATCAAAAAGGGAAATTACATTCAAAGGAGCATCCCTAAGACTTACAGCAGACATGTCACAGGAAACTCTCAAGGCCAGAAAACAGTGGTGGGATATTGTGACAAGACTGACTAAAATGAATGCCTCACCGAGGCACCCATACTGCACCCAGCCCGACTCACATTCAGGTTTGAAGGAAGGATACATAGCTTCATGGATAAACAACAGCTCAGAAACTTTACAGACAAAAATCCAGCCTTAAAGGAAAAACTGAAAGGTCTACTTTAAGACAAGAGTGACCAACAAACACAGCAAACTTACCTACAAAGATGTCATTAAATCCTATGACAATCATCTCCCTCAATGTCAATGGACTAAATTCACCAATTAAAAAATACAGAGTGGGTCCCAGAGAGATAGCACAGCGGTGTTTGCCTTGCAAGCAGCCAATCCAGGACCAAAGGTGGTTGGTTCAAATCCCAGTGTCCCATATGGTCCCCCCTGCCTGCCAGGAGCTATTTCTAAGCAGACAGCCAGGAGTAACCCCTGAGCACCACCAGGTGTGGCCAAAAACCAAAAAAAAAAAAAAAAAGAAATACAGAGTGGCAAAATGAGTAAAAAAGATGAATCCAACCTTCTGCTGCCTACAAGAAACACACCTGAATAGTCAGAACAAACATAGACTCAAAATCAAAGGCTAGAGGAAAATCATCCAATCAAACAACACACTTAAAAAAGCTGGGGTGGCCATATTAATATCTGATGACACCAACTTTAACTCAGAAAAGTTGTAAGGGACAAAGATGGACACTATGTACTAATCAAGGGATATGTGCAACAGGAAGAAATCAGACTATTAAACATATATGCACCCAATGAAAGACCAGCAAATTACTGACAAATCTGAAACAAATCTAACACAATTACTGACAAATCTGAAAGAAGACATCAATTATAACACAATAATTGTGGGAGACCTCAACACGGCCATGTCAACACTTGATAGGTGAACCAGACTGAAACCCAACAAAAAAAAAACTAACCCTGAAAAGAGTAATGGAAGAAAGAGGACTAGTATATATATATATATATATATATATACATATATATACATATATATATATGTTGCAATTAAGCCCTTGAAGAGGTTGACTGATGGAGGGATGGAGGATGAGGCCTTTCTCTTCCAGCTCGGAACACGCATCTGCCACCCTGTCTAGCTGATGGTTCTGAGGTGAAACGGCAGGTAAACAGCTCGCAAACAGTCAGGCTTGTGGAAATATTAGCTTTATTTGGTAGACAAGACTGAAGTCCAAAGACTCAAACTCAGTTCCAGCAAAAAGCCTCTCGCCTTCCACAGACCCTTGTTTTTATCCCCCAGAATCAGGTACCACCCAATGGTGGGATCAGATACCAACCAATGGTGAAATCAGAATCAGGTACTACCCTAGGGTGGGGGCAGAATGCCAGGTCACACCCTAGGGTAGGGCACAATCACCAATCAGGTTAGGGTCAGTAAAATAATAATCCCCTAAAATATTTACATACACAACATATATAGAACACTCCACCCCAAAAAACCTGGATACACATTCTTCTCCAATGTACATGGGTCATTCTCCAGGATAGACCACATGCTGACACATAAAACATACCTTCATAAAATCAAGAGGATAGAAATCTTGCAGGCTAGCTTTGCTGACCACAAAGCTCTGAAATTAGATGTGAACTACAAAGCCACACAGAAGAAAAACTTTAACAATTGGAAATTAAACACCCTGCTACTGAACAACCAGTGGGTCCGAGATGAAATCAAAGAGGAAATCAAAACTTTCCTAGAAACAAATGATAATGAAGACACAAACTCCCAGAATCTATGAGACACAGCAAAAGCGTCCTGAGAGAAAAATTTATAGCTCTACAAGCACACATCAGGAAGGAAGAAGGGGCATACCTGAATAACTTAATGACGCAGCTCATAAAATTAGAAAATGACCAACAAAAGGAACCAAAAATAGGGAGACAAAAGGAAATAATAAAACTGAAAGCGAACTCAATGAAGTGGAAAACCAAAAAACAATCCGAAAGATCAACAAAAGCAGAAGTTGGTTCTTTGAAAAAATAAACAAGATTGATAGACTATTGGCAAAACTCAAAGAGAGAGAGAAACTTGATAACACATATTAGAAATGAAAAGGAGGAGATTACAACAGATACTGCAGAGATCCAAAGGGTAATCAGAAACTATTTGAGAAACTTTATGCTACTAAACATGAGAACCTAGAAGAAATGGATAAATTCTTGGACACTTATAGCCTTCCACAATTAAGTAAGGAGGATATAGCATATCTAAACACCCCATCACTATTGAGGAAATTGAAACTGTAATCAAACATCTGCCTATAAAGAAAAGCCCAGGCCCAGATGGATTTCCTAATGAATTCTTTCAAACATTTCAAGAGGAGCTACTACCAATCCAAGCCAGGCTCTTTCATGAAATTGAAAAAAACGGAAACACTCCCACTAGCTTTTATGAAACCAACATCACCTTGATACCAAAACCAGACAGAGATGCTGCCAAAAAAGAAAATTACAGACAAATATCCCTGATGAATTAAGATGCAAAGATCTTCAACAAAATCCTGGCAAATAGAATCCAATCCATCATCAAAAATATCATACACTACGACCAAGTAGGTTTCATCCCAGAAATGCAAGGATGGTTTAACATCTGTAAATCTTTAATATCATACACAACATAAACAACAAGAAAAATAAAAATCACATGATCATATCAATAGATGCAGAGAAAGCATTTGATAAGGTCCAACACCCATTATTGATCAAAACTCTCAGCAAGATGGGAATGGAAGGAACCTTTCTCAATCTAGTCGAAGCCATCTACCACAAGCCTATGGCAAATATTATCCTCAATGGAGAAAAATTAAAAGCCTTTCCTCTAAATTCTGATGGAAGACAAGGCTGTCCGCTCTCACCACTCCTCTTCAACATAGTACTGGAAGTTCTTGCTATAGCGATCAGGCAAGAAAAAGATATCAAAGGAATCCAGATAGGAAAGAAAGAAGTCAATCTCTCACTGTTTGCAGATGACATGATACTCTACTTAGAAAACCCTAAAGACTCCACCAAAAAGCTTCTAGAAACAATAGACTCAAATAGCAATGTGGCAGGCTACAAAATTAACACACAGAAATCAATGGTCTTTTTATACACCAATAATGATATGGAAGAGAAGAACATCAAGAAGGCAATCCCATTCACATTAGTGCCATACACACTCAAATATCTTGGAGTCATCTTGACCAAAGATGTGAAAGACCTATACAAAGAAGACTATAAAGCCCTGCTCCAAGATATAAGAGAGGACACACGGAAATGGAAACACATACCCTGCTCATGAATTGGCAGGATTAATATCATTAAAATAGCAATACTCCCCAAAGCATTATACAGATCTAATGCAATCTCTCTAAAGATACCCATGAAATTCTTCAAAGAAGTGGATCAAACACTTATGAAGTTCATCTGGCACAATACACACCCTCGAATAGCTAAAGCACTCCTAGGGAAAAGGAGTATGGGAGGCATTACTTTTCCCAACTTTAAACTGTACTACAAAGCAATAGTTATCAAAACAGCATGGTATTGGAATAAAGACAGACCCTCAGATCAGTGGAATAGGCTTGAATTCTCAGACAATGTTCCCCAGACATATAATCACCTAATTTTTGACAAAGGAGCAAGAAATCCTAAATAGAGCAGGGAAAACCTCTTAAACAAGTGGTCCTGGCAGAACGGGTTAGCCACTTGCAAAAAAGTGAACATAGACCCCCAGTTAACATCATGTACGAAGGTAAAATCCAAATAGATTAAAGACCTTGATATCAGACCTGATACCATAAGGTATATAGAACAACACGTAGGTAAAACACTCTATGACATTGAGACTAAAGGCATCTTCAAGAGGAAACTGCACTTTCCAAAGAAGTGGAAGCAGAAATTAACAGATGGGAATACATTAAGCTGAGAAATAGTGCCCAGGATTCAGGAGCCACCCACCATGTGGGAGAAACTATTCACCCAATACCCATCAAATAAAGGGCTAATATCCAAAATATACAGGGCACTGACAGAACTTTACAAGAAAAAATAATCTAATCCCATCAAAAAATGGGGAGAAGAAATGAACAGACACTATGATAAAAAAAAATAGAAATACAAATGGCCAAAAGGCACATGAAAAAATGCTCCTCCTTTCTGATCATCAGGGAGATGCAAATCAAAACAACTATGAGGTACCATTTCACACCACAGTTATTGGCACACATCACAAAGAATGAGAATAAACAGTGTTGGCGGGGATGTGGAGTGAAAGGAACTCTTATCCACTGCTGGTGGGAATGCCGTCTAGTCCAACCTCTATGGAAAGCGATATGGAGATTCCTCCAAAAACTAGAAATTGAGCTCCCATAGGATCCATCTATACCACTCCTAGGAATATACCCTAGGAACCCAAGAATACAAAAACCCCTTCCTCATACCTATGTTTATTGCAGCACTATTCACAATAGCCAGGCTCTGGAAACAACCAAGATGCCCTTCAACAGACGAATGGCTAAAGAAACTGTGGTACATATACACAATGGAATATTATGCAGCTGTCAGGAGAGATGAAGTCATGAAATTTTCCTATACATGGATGTACATGGAGTCTATTATGCTGAGTGAAGTAAGTCAGAGGGAGAGAGAGAGAGAGAGAGAGAGAGAGAGAGAGAGAGAGAGAGAGAGAGAGAGAGAGAGAGAAAGAGAGAGAGAGAAAATAGTCTCACTCATCTATGGGTTTTAAGAAAAATAAAAGTCATCTTTGCAACAATTCTCAGAGACAATGAGAGAAGGGCTGGAACTTCCAGCTCACTTCATGAAGCTCACCACAAAGAGTGATGAGTGCAGTTATAGAAATAACTACACTGAGAACTACCATAATCATGTGAATGAATGAGGGAACTGGAAAGCCTGTCTGGAGTACAGGTGGGAGTGGGGTGGGAATGAGGGAGATTTGGGACATTGGTGGTGGGAATATGGCACTTGTGAAGGAGGGTGTTCTTTACATGACTGAAACCTAATCACAATCATATATGTAATCAAGATGTTTAAATAAATAAAAAATATACTAAAAAATAAATAAAAAATAAAAATAAAGATCTACTCATCACCACCACTAACAACAACAACAACAAAAAAAGAAGTTCTGATCATCCAGGTTTCAGATTTGTTTTTTTTGTTGGCGAAATCAAATTTTAATATTTCTTTTCTAAGAAAACACAGGTTCTTCCTCTCTGGCCATCTTGAATCTGTTTCTACAATATTATAAGTATTGTTTAATATTATAAATCATATTTAATTATATTTATTTAATATATTAATTATATTTAATATTATAAATTATAAAACATTACTTAAACAAAAATAAATAATAAACATTAAAAAATTCTGGCCTGATCTCCTTCATCAATGTAAGAGTAATTCAACCAGGATTTTGTGTCACATTTACCTCCACATCCAAGTTTCTTTGTGCTAATGAAACTTGTGTTTTTAGAGGAGAGCATGCTTCTCTGAATTGAGCTTTTCAGGATGGTGCTGTGGAGAGGACCTCCTACTTGAAGATGTTGTATGATCACACATGAGTGCACTTGTTATTAAGCGCATCAGCAGTCACGAAAGAGAGGCAAGAGAATAGAAACTGAATAGGTGCCAATAAGAAAAGGGCAGATACACATATAATATTTTAATCTGTGTAATGGATCTGATACCAAAGAAGGGGTTATTCCTAGGGTGATTTATGATCCAGGAGTACACAGACTTAATTTGGGTAAAATGAGAAATATTAGAGCTCATCCAAGTTTTAAAAACTCCTCTATTGATTGATTCAGATACAGCAAATACAGACTATTGTTTACAATGGGGCCGGGCGGTGGCGCTGGAGGTAAAGTGCCTGCCTTACCTGCGCTAGCCTAGGAGACGGACCGCGGTTCGATCCCCCGGCGTCCCATATGGTCCCCCAAGCCAGGAGCGACTTCTGAGCGCATAGCCAGGAGTAACCCCTGAGCGTTACCGGGTGTGGCCCAAAAACCAAAAAAAAAAAAAATTATAATAATGTTTACAAATTGATAAAAAATTTACTCTTTATAAAGGCCAGAAATGGGTGGAACATGTGAGATTTGTATGTACTTTAATTATATTTATTGCTGAACCTTTTTTGTATCAGACAGTATAATGGCTTGATTGTTTTCACAGGAATAATAAATGGATAGTAAAACCAGATGAAAGATTCATTTCTCTCTTATGTAAAGTCTCAGCTTATTGGGCATCCTGAACATAGTTTCATAATATTCTTCCAATGTTCTTTATCCCTTGTTGCCAATAAGCCCTTGGGGATATTGTCCTCATCCATTTGATTAACACAGATTCGTAAGTACCGTATCAGTGTACCAGCTCTGAAGAAGACAGGAAAATGAGGCAGATTACATTATTCAACTTTGTTTTCAATAATGAAATGCCATAGATAAATGAATTAAATAACAGGTATTTTTCCTCAGTTATGGAGGTTCAAAGTCTAAGATCAAGATGTGAGCAGCATTGTTATGATGAGACCTTGCTTTGTTTTTACAGGGCAGACAAAGGGCAGATTTGGTTTTTCCCTTTTCTTATTAAAGACCTAATTCCATGATTAGAGTCTTATAGAACCATTTTATCTAAGCTGAATCACCTCCCAAATGCCACCTCACCACCTAATATTATCATATAGTGATAAATTCTCAATGTAGAATTTGAGGAGAAGACAAATTTTCATTCTATAGTTTGGGACAAACAACTTTTTTTTTTTAATATAATCTAGTAGTTTCTCACATAGCCCTGCAGTCAGAATCTGTTTATATGGACACACTCATTGCCATTAGTTGAGGACAATAAAATCTTTAATTTAGTAGCCAGTGCCTGTTTTAAATTTTTGAAGTTTAGTGGTTTGTTTATATTTATTTATTTATTTATTTATTTATTTATTTATTTATTTATTTATTTATTTAGGGTTTGGGGCCACACCTGGCGGCATCAGGCGTTACTTCTGACTCTGCATTCAGAAATTGCTCTGGGCAGACTTGGGGAACCATATGGAATGCTGTGACTGAACCAAGGTCCATCCTGAGTCAGCCATGTGCAAGGCAAACACCCTACCACACTGTTTTATCTCTCTGGCCCCTCGAAGTTTAGTTATTAAAAGGAAAAGAAGAGAATGGATATTTAGAAATAACCAGATGTATCCCAAAAATGGTTTAGAGTATTATCTCTTTTCTTTATATTAACATATTTTTTATCATTTTTCTTTAACTCATAGACTTCTTTGTATTTACCTTCCTTAGTTCTATTGGCCCTACACATTTTAAAAGTCTCTCAGAGTATCTGCCACATAAGATGCAAAATTTTATACTGTTTGCTCTCCTCTCTCATGGGATGAGAGTGAGGTATCACTAAGTGGGCTCAGTGGTTCTTGACTAGATACTCTGGATTCTTAAGACACTTCCTAGATTCTAGCTATAGGAAATCCTAGTTTTCTTTGTCTATTGACTTTTGTTGAATTTGTACAGATTTTCCAGTATTTTCTACATTATAAACATCTGGGTCACCACATAATAAAATTCAATAATTACATTATAGTATCTTACTCATTTATACCAATCAAAATGCTTAGAACTTAACTGAGAAATCATTTGATAAAATATCATAAATTAAGGGCTATGGTGAAATATTATTTATTGTTAAGTTTTTTACATATAACAAAAAATAGGCATTGTTGGCTAACCCCCCATGTTTCACTGTTCCTGAACTTCCTGGCAGATGGAGCCCCATTGAGAAACTGTTCCTAGGGACCCTGTAGAGCAGCTCTTCTGGGGATACTCCTTGATGTGAAAACTTCAGAGACACCACACCAGAGATGAAAAGTACAGCACAAAGAAGGGCAATATCTCCCCATGATTAGAGCCTACTAATCTGACTTGACTTCAGACTGTCCCTTCTCCCTCCAGAGAGCTCTAGTTAAAGGAGAAATTATCTATCAACACTGTGTTGCTTCTGAGGCATTAATAAGCCTCAATTATTATGCTTATCTTCTCCCTGGTGCCTCATTCCCCCTGGTTATGCTTCTTCTATGTCCTGCCACCCTGCATGTATCCCAGTTTCTCTTGTCCTATATAAGCATTGTTGGAATAGAACAAAGTGTCTCTGGTCATAATCCTGAGACTCTTTCCATCTAGATTATCAGCTGAGGGAATATCCTTGATACTGGTCCCAAAGCATCAGGAGGATGGAAGCTGGCCAACAGGGTTGGCACAGGCATATAATGAATTAATTAATGACTAATATAGAAAATTTGAGATAAACCAAGCTATCCTAAAAGGTTTTATAATTCTGTGGGATAAATGGGCTTGCATGTATATTATTCTGGGAATCTTGTTATTATACCCACTCTCTTGTTCAATCATGTCATACTACTTCCCAGTCTTAGAGGTATTCACAAGATTAATTTAGATGAATTATTCTGGGAGTTTCTCACTAGCAAATGTTGATATTTTTGGTGTAGTAACTGATTATTCTATAAGACACTTTATTTGTAGGATATAGAATAGCATCTTTGACCTTAACTGACTTGATGTCAATAAAATTCCTTCAATTGTAATAACTAAGTGTGTAATTGTGACAATAAAATTTTTTAATAAGTCATATCTTAGAGTTCTATGTTTTGACTTTATATATATATATATTATATATATATATATATTGGTTTTTGGGCCACACCCTGTGAGTTTCTGGCTATGTGCTCAAAAATTGCTCATGGCTTGGGGGACCATATAGGATATTGGGGGATCAAACTGGTCCGTACTAGGTTAGTGCATACAAGGCAGATGCCTTACTGCTTGTGCCACTGCTCCATCCCATTTATATTTTATTTTGATCTTAAAAGTGTTTGTGTTTCTTAGTATTCAGGATTCTGTACTTTGTCCATAACATCACTAAAAATCTATTCATATGGACACACATGATATTTTTTTTCTGGAATTAAGAAAATATTTTCTCTATAAAATAAATGTGTTTTCACATAATAGTTTAGTGGGAGATAGAGCAGAAGAATATAATTAAAAAGTTTATAAAACTAATGCATATATGAGTGGAACTAGCTGATTCCTGTTGTGTGTCAGAAGCACAACAGACATGTTGGGACTTTTCTGCTCTCCTGCAGCCTGAGATTTTGATCCTCTTCGGCATTCTTCCCTGAGGGCTCGTCTTGTTCAGAGGGGAGCCATCTTACCCACAAATGGTGGAGCAAGAGGAGCGCAGCCACTCTGCTTTGCTTCACAACCATGTGCATCTTCTAGCTGATGAATACCACCACAACAGGTAGAAAAATCTACTATACAAGTGTGACAATGAGGAAAGAATGCAGGCCAACATCAGGCATAGAAAATGAAGATGGCAACTCTGATAACCTGAAAACGGCCAACCACCTGGTTAGTCTCTCAGATATGGAGTTTAGAGAAGAAATATGGAGGATGGTCACAGAACTCAAAGAAAGCATAGGTTGAGTTGAACAAAGCACTTAATAATAATAAAGAGGATATGAAGATAGAAATCAGAAAACTCCTAACTGAAAAAAAACAGGTCTGAAAAACTCAGTAGAAGAATTGAAAACCTCAGTGGAAAGCCTCTCCAACAGGGTAACAGCAGCAGTGGCTGGAAGATGAGATCCATAAAAAATCCATACAGCAAAAGATATTGGAAAAAAACCTTAAAGCAAATAATCAGAGAATGGAAAAATTACTCAAAGAATGTGAACAGATAAAAATAAAAGTCTTTGATAAGATCAATAGAAACAACAAAAGAATCACTGGAGTCCCGGAGACACAAGAAGAAAAACCCCAGGAAGAATAAATAGTCAAAGACATAATCACAGAGAAACTACCAGAGCTAAAGACTACATGCAACCAAATCCTGAATGCTTGAAGAGTACCAGCTAAAGAGACCCAAGGAAAAGCACCCCAAGACACATCCTAGTTACAATGACAAATCCCCACATAGGGATAAAATACTGAAAGCTGCAAGATCAAAAAGGAAAATTACATTCAAAGGAGCATCCTTAAGATTTACAGGAGACCTGTCACAATAAACCCTCAAGGCCAGAAGGCTGTGGTGATATATAGTGACAAAACTCAATAAAATAAATGCTTCACCTAGAATACTGCACACCCAACAAGATTCATGAAGGAAGTATACATAGTTTCACAGATAAACAACAACTCAGAAACTTTGCAGACTCAAAACCATCCTTAAAAGAAAAACTGAAAGGTCTACTTTAAGACAAGACTAACCAACAGACACACCAAACTTCTACACAAAGATGGCACTAAATTCCATGACAATTATCTCTCTCAATGTCAATGAACTAATGCACCAATTAAAAGACACAGAGTGGCTAAATGGATCAAAAACTGAATCCTACCTTCTGCTACCTACAAGAAACACACCTGAATAGTAAGAACAAACATAGACTCAAAATCAAAAACTGGAGGAAAATTATCCAAGCAAACAAAAACTTTAAAAAAGCTGGAGTTGCCATATTAATATCAGATGACATAAACTTTAGACTCAGAAAAGTTGTAAAAAACAAAGATGGACATTTTGTACTAATCAAGGAATATGTACAACAGGAAGAAATTACTCTCCTAAACATTTACTCACCCAATGAGGGACCAGAATGTATCGAATGCAATTGTTGATAAATATGGAAAAAGATATCAGTAGCAACATAATAATTGTGGGAGACCTCAACACTGCCCTGTCACCCCTGCATAGGTCAACCAGACTGAAACCCAACAAAAAAAATACTAGCTCTGAAAATAGAAATGGTAGAAAGTGGACTAGTATATATATATGGTACTCCATCTCCAGAAAGCTGTATACACATTCTTCTTCAGTGCACATGGGTCATTCTCCAGGATAGACCACAAGCTGGTACGTAAAACATATCTCCATAAAATCAAGAGAATAGAAATTTTGTAGGCTACCTTCGCTGATTACAAGGCAATGAAATTAGACGTGAACCACAAAGGGACACAGAATGAAACCTTTAGCCCCTGGAAATTAAACAGCTTACTACTGAAAAACCAGTGGATCCGAGATGAAATCAAAGAGGAAAGCAAAACATTCTTGGAAACAAATGACAATAAAGACACAAATTGTCAGAATTTATGGGACAAAACAAAAGCGGTACTGAGAGGAAATTGTATAGCTTTGCAAGCACACATCAGGAAGGGGTCTACATGAATGCTTAATGACACAGCTTATAAAATTAGAAAATGATCAACAAATGGAACCAAAAAATAGGTAGGCAGAAGGAAATAACAAAGCTTAGAGCAGAAATCAATAAAGTGGAAATCCAAAAATAATTTCGAAAGATCAATGAAAGCAAAAGTTGGTTCTTTGAAAAAATAAACAAACAAGATTAATAAACCACTGGCAAAATTCACAAAGAAAGCAAGAGAGAAACTTGATAAAGTGGATTAGAAATGAAAAGGGGGAAATCACTACAGATATTGCAGAGATTCAAAGGGTAATCAGAGAATACTTAAAGAAACTCTGCCACAAAACATGAAAACCTGGAAGAAATGGATAAATTCTTGGACTTTTATAACCTTCCATAGTTGAATAAGGATGATTTAGCATATCAAAACAGCCCCATCACTATTGAGGAAATAAAATGGTTATCAAAAATCTCCCCCAAAACAAAAGCCCAAGCCCAGATAATTTATTTTAAAATTTTCAAGAGGAACTTCTACCAATCCTTTTTCAGGCTCTTTCATAAAGTTGAAGAAACAAGAACACTTCCAAATAGTCACTATGAAGCTAACATCACCTTAATACCCAAACCAGACAGAGATGCTGCCAAAAAAGAAAATTACAGACCAACATTCCTGATGAATACAGATGCAAATATCCTCAACAAAATTCTGGCAAATAGAATTCAATACATCATCAAGAAGGTCATTCACCAAAACCAAGTATGTTTCATCCCAGGAATGCAAAGATGGTTTAACATCCATAAATCAATCAACATAATACACCATATCAACAAAAAAAGAAAAACAAAATCATATGATCATATCAATAGATGCAGATAAATCATTTGATAAGGTCCAACACCTATTCTTATAAAAACCCATATCAAGATGGGAAGGAAAGAAACCTTTCTCATTACAGTTAAGGCCATCTACCTTAAGCCAATGGCAAATATTATTATCAATGGAGGTAAACTGAAACCTTTCTCCTAAAATCTGGTACAAGTCAAAGCTACCCTCTCTCACCACTTCTATTCAACATAGTACTTGTTATACTTGCTATAGCAATTAGGCAAGGAAAAGATATCAAGGGCATTCAGATAGATAAGGAAGAAGTAAATTTCTCACTCTTTGTAGATGACATGATACTATATTTAGAAAACCCCACAGACTGCCAAAAAGCTTCTATAAACAATAGATTTATATAGCAGAGTGGCAGGCTACAAAATTAACACGCAAAGTCAATGGCCTTCTTATACACCAATAATGATAGAGAAGAAATGGACATTAAAAACCAAACCCACTCACATTCATGCCCCACAAACTCAAATATCTTAGGGTCAACTTAACTAAAGAGGTGAAGGAAATTACAAAAGCCTGCTTTAAGAAATAAGAGAGGACACAAGGAAATTATGTACAGATTTAATGCAAACCCTCTAAAGATACCCATGACTCTCTTCAAAGAAGTGGATCAAACACTCCTGAAATTCATTTGGAACAATAAAAACCCACGAATAACTAAAGAAATCCTTGGAGAAAGGAATATAGGAGGCATCACTTTCCCCAATTTTAAATGGTATTACAAATCAATATTTATCAAGAACAGCATGGTATTGGAATAAAGACAGATCCTCAATCATTGGAATATTCCTATTTTCTTAAATCTTTATTAGTCTCCTACTAATATCACATAGGTCAAACAGTGATCTTTTCTCTGATGCTCTGGCATGCCTAAGTATGAGGTAGTGGAATCCCAACTTCAGCAAGATATTGTAAACTGTTGTTTCATACGGTGGGATCTTACGAGATTTTATAGATGTCCTCAACCTGTGTCATAAATAATCTTACTTGTTTCTACCTGGGCTTTCATTCTTTTGTTAAGTAAACCAAGTCTGTTCCCAACTCTAATGTACTGTTTTCCATCTGCTTCTGGCCAGCTTTACTCCTTCAAATTTGCATTCTGTTTTTATTATCATTTTGCTACAATTCTGATTCCAGATCAAGATGCATTGCCTACCAAGAAGCTTTATCTTTGACATATAGCAACACCAAAAATGTCTTAGCATTTACAACAAACCAGAGAACTAGAGCACACCATCATTTTCATAAACAGAAAATATATAAAATATTTCATAATTACTATAATTAATTCATAAGGCCTTCTTGTATTAAGTTTCTTCAGAGAAATAATAGTAAATATTGTTTATGTATATGTACATATATTATAAGGGTTTGACTTATAATGATATAATCTGAGAAGTCCCTGAATATTAAGTAAGTTGGAGTCACAGAAGAGACAGTGGTATAGTTGCAGTTCCAATTCAAAGACCTGAGACCATGGAGTGCATAGAAATTTGCTAAGTTACAGTATGACTCTGAGTCCCAAAGCAGAAGATTAATGTTTTAGTTAAAAGATAAAAGTCAGAACAATAGTATAGAGAGTATGGTGTTTGCCTTCCACACAGCCAACCTGAGTTTGATTCCCCTGCAGTCCACTGAGCCAACTAGGACTGATCCTGAGTACAGACCCAGTGGTAAGTCCTAAGAACATTTAAGTGTGGTCTACAAAACAAAAATAAGAAAAATAAAATGAAACCATGTTCAAATATGCTTAAGTGACAGTTCACAAGCCTTGCATGCATGAAGCCTTGAGCTTGATCCCATTAGAACCATACACATTGCTGCATGTCCATGATGTCATTTGAAATCTATTTATATGGATACACATGATAAATTTTTTTCTGGAATTAAGAAAACATTTTCTCTATAAAATAATAAATCAAATAATTTAGAGAGCAATTCTAACTATTCTTCCTTTTTTTGTTCTATTAAAGCCTTGAATAGATTGGATGAGATCGACTCACATTGGGGAGTCTTTATGCAGTTTATTGATTTAAATATTAATCTCAGTCAGAAACATCCTCTCACACATATTAAGAATAATGTTTAACTAGATATCTGGGCCCCATTCAAGCTGACACATGAAATTAGCTATAAATTTCTTATATTTTTAGATATCTGTTTTTATTTTCTATTGTCATTTATTAAATAAAAAACATGTATTTTGTTCATTCAACAAACATCATTTATTTCATGAAAACAATAATGTAATAATAAGATAATGGTGATTATGATAAATTCAGTCCTGCCATTGAGAGCTATAAACTGATTAAGAATTCTGACATTAAAAAATCAGTTTGAAGTTCCCCAAATGTGGAAAAGAAAAAGCAAATGAACCATGATTCTTGTCTATGATGAGGAAGGGAGGGTATGGTAGGAAGTAAAACTGTGAAAAGTCTGAGAAAAAGGTAGAGGACACAGAGTGTGTTAGTTTAGGCAAAGATATTGCATAATATGTTCCAGAAACTAAGAGATAACCCACCTGAAATAAGTGGATAAATCTAGATGGGTAGGACAGAGTCAGATGCTGGAGCCATTTGTAAGTCTGATAGCTATTTGAGAGGATGTTCATGACCAGTGACATATGTACATACACACTGGAGTCTAGTTTACCTGTGGACCTTGGTGGGCATCTCAAGTGAATGTTGCTCACTTGGCTCCAAACTGTGATGGTACTCTAGCAAGGGCTCTCAAATACCCCCAGTAATCTTGCCAACTCAAGTGAAGAAAACATCCTTCAAGTTTTTAATACACTGCCCCTAACCCATGTGCCTACAGTTTCAAAGGTAGCCATCCAATACTTGTGCTGACAGTGTACAATGTATAAAATGTGAACAAAACTCCACTGATATAAAAACATCTGTCACTGAATTCATTAAATGCCTCCATGCATCTTTATGCAGAGAAAACAAGAACAAGGCAGAGACTTAAAGATTCTAGGAGAAACTTAGCTATCCACCCCTTCATTTTGGACTTGGTAAAGAAACATTCTGCCTCTCAAAGGCTTTTATAGGAAGTATAGTCTCAGTAGCCATAATCTTCCATTGTTTTTGAATAACTATAACTGAACAAAAGACAAATGAAAACTTTCTCTGTTTGCCTTTGAAAAAATTATTGGCATGTCAGATGGTAATTCATTAAAGAATTCTCATTCATCAAAACAATTCATTTCTGTTTAAGAGTCTGAATAAGCAGTTTCTTGTTGACTTGTTGTCAGGCCTTCTGACTATAATGTGGCTCTAGCTCACTTTTACAATTTTATTACTAAATATTAGGAACTTCAGGATATATGTTTTAAAGCAAACTGAATATTTTATTTATAAAACCTCTATATACATGTTCTGATTTCTTCATTTTACAATCCTTCTTTTGCAATTCTAATGTCCAGGACTAATACCCATATGTTTTTAAAATGGAGACATACACATCAAGATGGTTCTTATTTTAGAGAGGAAAATAAATCTGCTTATTTGAATTTACTGTTGAACTGAGCATAGGCAATGTCTTTCATTTATAATTAAAGTATTTATTATTCAATTTTTAGGAAAGAGAATTTAAGGTCTTTAAGAATATTTTTTCCTGGGAGGTCTAAGAGATATTATAGGGATAAATTCATATGCCTTTTATGCAATTAACCTTCTTTTGATTCCTGGCATCTAACATGGTCTGTAGCACCAGGAATGACCACTGTGCACAGACCACAGAGCCAGAAGTAAGCTTGAGTACTGCCAGGTGTGACCCCAATACTATCCCCCTTTCTTACAAAATATGCCAAAGGGTTTTTTTTCCTGAAAAATATTTTATAATATGATAATTTTCTAAATGAGGGGAATTGTTCTTTCATAGTTTCTTATAATCCTAAATCCTAAATAAACTTTGTAATACTTTACAAAATCCTTCATTTCAAAGCATTTGTTCTTTTTTTCTTTTTTCTTTCTATTTTTGGACCACACCCACTCCATGCTTTGTAATTAGGAATTACTTCCTGGTGGAGTTCAGGGAACTATGAGTGGTGCTAGAGATCAAACTTGGTAAATGGTAGTCAAAGTAAGTACCCTGTCAGTGTACTGCAGCCCTGAGCTCTAGTCACCTTAACATATCTCTTAATCCACTTCATATCAGTTATATTTAAGTGCAATGCAAAGATGAATTTTAGGGGCCTAAGCTATAGCGCAGAGGTAGGGTGTTTGCCTTGCACACAGCTGACCCAGGATGAACCTCTGTTCGATTCCTGGCGTCCCATATGGTCCCCCAAGCCAGGAGAGATATCTGAGCACAAAGCTAGGAGTAACCCCTTGTGAGTCACTAGGTGTGCCCTCCCCAAAAAAGATAAATTTTAGATTATTTCCAAATTTTTTCTAAAAAATTTTGATTTATAATTATTTCCTAATATCCTTTTTGTGATTATTTCCTAATATCTTTTTATTATTCATCTAGTAGTATATTGTATACTTCAGAAGACTATATTTCTTTTACATTTAGAGAATTTTTATTGGGACCATTGTGAATTACAATTCCTTCATAGTTGTATTTCAGGCATATGACAGTGAATTGGGGCCATTCCCACCACTAGTGTTGATCTCCCTCCATCAGAATTCCCAGCATGCATCTCCACCCTTGGTATACGAGTGTATCAGGTCCATTTGTGTTTAGCTTGTTATAGTTTGGGGTCTTGATTCTATTGTCATTGACTTTTACTTGAGTATTTTGTTCTGACCACTTATTTTTCCACCCAATGCATCTGAGACCACTCGGCCTCTGAAACCCATCCACATTTTTTTCTTTTCTCAATTAGTTGAAAGACATAAAAATATGAGGTAAACGAAAGTGATTCATGTTCCCATATTCTATGAAAAAGGTGAGCACCTCTATCTAGAAGATATAAATACAATTTTAACAAAAGAGGGGCACGTGTGGCAGGTGATTTGTTTGCATAGGTCCAGTAAAGGTTGAGGAAAATTAGAAAGGAAATTCTCATGGACTAAAAAAGAAACAGGTATCTCTATTCATGAAGCATATTGTCATAAGACTGACTACAGGCTCTTGGCATGTTAATTGTCCAACCCTAAGGTCTTTCTTTATGGTCCCAGGAAAAATTCTACTCAATCATGGTTGTCACAGTCAGACTTTTGTTATTAGAGATATTGGCTTTTGCACAGATTGTATGTTGAAGCCAGAGTGTCATGGAGCGTCTTCTGATTTCATCTCACCATTCAGTGGCAAGGCAGAATAACCTGCCCTTAAAGTAAGTTCTTGCTTTTTCCTAGTCATCCTGGTGTTATATGAACTTACCCTGGAGCAAGTTGGTGCCAGGATGGCATTTGATCCTCCCCACAGGGACAGTATGTTTCCTGGTGCTGGTGCAGAAAACTGTGTCAGTTCCAAGGATGGGACCCGATTTTGGGGTTGGATAGTCAATGTCTGATCAATTGAGGCCTCAGTCAAGTCTCTGTAACAAATGTCAGATGATAATCCATGGGTAGACTTCTTTTACAGTGTTCACTATCATATATTGCTTAGTACTCTAGACATGAAAATTATGATTGTTCTAAGAATGCTCCATGCACAATCTAACCCTGGAAATTTAATCTAGCAAAGTTTACTCTCACCATTGATGAATTGCCTAGAAAATGTAAAAACCTTCCCATCTCCATGTACTTTCCTCATTTTCTAAGCTGTCTGACCCATTTCATAAAGGTCAGTCCTTCAAATGCAGCCTACAAATACCTCTTCAATGTGTGTGTGTGTGTGTGTGTGTGTGTGTGTGTGTGAATGTATGTGTCCTCTGTGTTTGTCTACCAAGGGTCTCAAACTCAATTTACATGGGGGCCACAGGAGGCAAGTCGGGGTGATCCTTGAGTGCAAAGTCAGTAGTAAGCCTTGAACATTGGGGGATGTGACCCAAACAACTAAAACAAAACAAAACAAAAAAGATTCCTCTAGGGCAGGGCCACAAAATGTACGGAGGGCCACAAACGGCCCGTGGGCCACGAGTTTGAGACCACTGGGTCTGTATTGTACATAATCCTTGCCTATATTGTATATAGTTTCTATTATAATATTATCCCTCCTCCCCTCACTATCTACCCCTTTATTTATCTCTCTTCTATCTTCTCATCCCCTCAACCCTGATCTGTTATCTCCCCCTATTTAACTCTCTTTATCCTCAATTCTAAACTCCTCAGGAACTGTAACCTTCTCCCTACTCCATCAAGCTAGCTGCCAGTCAACTCCCAAAGGAAAAGGATACCCTTCCAGCTTACCATGTCTTGCCCTGGGAAGAAGCTGCAGCCACTGCAACTGCAGACCCGTTCTTTGAAGCCCTTTTTCTCCTACCTCCCCTATCTTGGACTGTTGCTTGCCCAGAAATTGCTCCTGGCAGGCACGGGGGACCATAGGGGATGCTGGGATTCGAACCATCATTGGTCTTGGGTTGGCTGCTTGCAAGGCAAAAGCCCTATCACTGTGCTATATCTCTGGCCCTGGATCTGTGTTCTTTATGAGGAAAACATAGGCAAAACATTCCATGACATTGAATCTAAAGGTATCTTCAGTGATTCAACATCATTGGCCACGCAAATGAATGAAAGATGACCAGAATAAAAAAAAAACACCCCAAACTAGGAGAAGGTACTATCCAACTACTCTTTTGATAAGGGATTCGATTAAATAGGATAAGATTATATTAGATAAGTTATTAATATTCAAGTATAATAGTAGTACTTTACTAAAAAAGTCCCATCAAAAAATGGTGTGAAGACATGCATAGAAACTTCCACAGAGAAGGCATACAAATGGACAAAAGATCTATTAAAAAAAAAAAACACCAAACCTCTTTATCATTATTCATTATAAAAGTGAAAACCAATGGGACCAGAGCGATAGCACAGCTTTAAGGTGTTTGCCTTTCAAGCAGATGACCCAGGACAAACCTGGGTTCAATCTCGGCATCTCATATGGTTCCTCAATCCAGGAGTGATTTCTGAGCACATAGCCAGGAGTAACCCCTGAGCATCACCGGGTGTGACCCCAAAACAAAAACAAACAAACAAAAAGTGAAAATTGAAACAGATATCAGCTTCACAGTGATACGCATTATAAAGAACAAAAAACAATCAGTGCTGGCATGGATGGAGAGAAATAAAACCTCATTTTCTGCTAGTGGGAATGTAGACTGGACAGCCTTTCTGCAGAACAATAGACACTTCTCAGAAAACTATGATCTAAATTTCCATATCACCCATCCATTTCCATTTCCTTGGCATCTACTCCAAAGATCCAAAATTACTATTTAGAAAAGACATCTGCATTCTTGTGTTCATCACAGCATTATCCAGACAAATCTGGAAATTACCCAAGTACAGATGACTGAATAAAGAAACTATAATACATATATACAGCAGAATACTACTCATTAAAAGAAAAGATGAAATCACACAATTTTAAGGAGCTGTGGAAGGAGCTGTAGAGTCTTATGTAGAGTGAAGTTAGAGGAGAGGAACTTCACAGAATAAATGCTCTCACATGCTGATATATTCAAAACATAGCAGAAGAGTTACAATTGCTTAGAGGCAACAGAAACTGAGAATTGGCTTCAATAGGATGAAGACCACAAAGGATAAAAAGAGGTGATAGGATAGGGAAGGGACATGGAGGCAGCACCAGAGAAGGCAGGTGGTGGGAATGGAGGGATGTCAAATGGAATGTCTTAGGTAGAGAAGACTATCAGTAACAGGACTGTAAACCATAGTGCCTCAAATCAAAAAAAGAAAGAAAAAATAAGTACCCCTCAAAGAGACAGATGTGTGCTTAGGGAAATTAGGAGAGAAAGAAACTGAGGATACTGGTGGAGGAAAGTGGACAGTAGAGAGGAAAAACCCAGAACACACCAGAAGGCGCCGTATTGCAAATGCCAGCCTATTTTTTTTTTTTTCCAATCGGGGCTTCCAGGCCTGTGATCCCTGCCTGCTCCAGAGTTCCCACTTCTCCCTGGCTTGCCTATATGAATAAGCCCCGGCACCACTGCCTATCTCTAGAACCCGAAATCATGTGGTTCCACACAAATTCACCCCTTCTATGCCACTAAAGCCTAGTATTTCTGGTTTTGATATCATTCCCCAAATGCCTCCACAATTGCCCTCTAGGCAAACTAGATCACAAGTTGTTTTCCTATATGAACACTGAAATAACATGTTAGGGCACTTACATTGTTAGATTAACAGACTATAGAGAGTAATATTGTACTGAAATAATAAAGAAACAGTTCAGCTCTCAGACAATTGAGAATCTGAATCTCAAATCACAGCACCCATAAATCTTTAAAAAAACAATGAAGAAACATTTGGTTCTGTATCCCACTGTTGGCCCTGTTGCTCTGCCGTTCTGCACCACATCTCAGGTCTGGGTGTGGGCAGAGAGAGGGCCCCTCTGCTCCCTCCAATCAAACTTCTTTTTTCCAAACCATGTGACCATGCTAGCAAGTGGTGTGAAAATATTTCAATTTGGGGACGGTGAGATGGCGCTAGAGGTAAGGTGTCTGCCTTGCAAGCGCTAGCCAAGGAACGGACCGCGGTTCCATCCCCTGGCGTCCCATATGGTCCCCCCAAGTCAGGAGCGATTTCTGAGCGCGTAGCTAGGAGTAACCCCTAAGCATCAAATGGATGTGGCACCCCCCCAAAATAAAACAAAAGAAAAAAAGAAAAAAAAAAGAAAAGAAAATATTTCAATATATATCGTATATTTCCTAGCAGATTGGACTAGCACTTCCTTCTCCTAGAAAATACATAGCTAAAAACTCAGTTGAGGGGCCGGTGAGGTGGTACTAGAGGTAAGGTGTCTACCTTGCAAGCACTAGCCAAGGAAGGGCCGCTTTTCGATCCCCTGGCGTCCCATATGGTCCCCCCAAGCCAGGGGCAATTTCTGAGCGCTTAGCCAGGAGTAACCTCTGAGCATCAAACGGGTGTGGCCCGAAAAACAAAACAAAACAAAACAAAACTCAGTTTAACAAACCAAGGAATAAGTTTGAAACATTTCTTATCATACTTAGATCACCATGCTTGTTTAGGAAAACAACCTCTAAAGCATATATACGTCTAGCCACCTTTTATATAATCAATTCAATAGATCATTTTCTTAAACACCCTAAAACTCCAGCATTCCAAACCCCCAAATGCAAAGAACAGTGGAGAAATTAAGGAAGATACTTGCAGTTGGAGAGAAATTCTGGCAGATTTGCAAGTCCACCAAAATACCTGAGCCTTATAGATGAGGACGTAAAATCAACACTGATGGTTTAAGCAACAGAAATCACAGATGCAAAATTAAGCATCCAAAGATAAACAACTCAACCAATTCAAAGAAGACTCAGAAGATGAAAGAATTCATACAAATGGAACTGAAGGAACTAAAAAACATATTAGCAAGTCATAGTAGCAGAATTATACAGGTGGAGAATTGCATGGATAAACTTGAAGACAAATTACAATCCAGCAATAATAAAGAAATCAAAAAATAAAGGTGAGAGAAAGCAATGGAAAAAAAATAAGGTACTTAATGATCAATCTTTTTTTTTGGTTTCTTTTTTTTTTTGGAGGGGGGTCACACCCTGCAGTGCTCAGGGGTTACTCCTGGCTCCTTGCTCAGATATCGCTCCTGGCAGGCTCGGGGAACCATATGGGATGCCAGGATTCTAACCAATGACCTTCTGCATAAAAGGCAAATACCTTACCTTCATGCTATCCCCTTAATGAGCAATCTTAAAGAAACAATCTCTGAATTATAGGAATATCGGAAGGGAAGGAATAAAGAAAAGGGGAAAACTAGTGAGGGAGATAAAAGCAGAGAATTTTCTACCCTCTGGAAATAGGTTGCTAACAAATCCAAGAGGCAAAAAAAAGTGCCAAAAAAAAAAAAAAGAAAAGAAAAGAAAAGAAAAGAAAAGAAATAGACCCTAACAGAACAACACCAAGACATAGATAGAGTAACCCAAATAGCAAAAAACAGAGAGAAATGGACTCTAAAAAGCAGTAAAGGAGAAGTGAAACTTCAAGTATAAAGGAAAGATAAAATTCATACCAGATCTTCCATTTGAATTAAGAAAAGAATATGACATATTCAAAATACTGAATAATAAAAAGAACTTTCAACCCAGAGTCCACTATTCAGCAAAACTCTCATTTATAGTCCATAAAACAGTCTCAGGAAAAAAAGAGCTCACAATATTTGCACTAACAAAACTGATTCTAAATGAACTACTCAAAAATAAATTACACAAACCAAATACCCTATTGTAACAACAACAACCACCCTATACAATATAATGGCACAACAGAACTCTGTCAATTTCCTTAAATGTCTTCCATCAGAGTAGTGGGATAGATCAGGAAACAAAACCCAGACATCTGCTGCCAGCAGGAAACACACTTAAAAGTTCAGGACAATCACAGGCACAGAGTAAAGTCTGGAAAACAATTATACAGACCACTGGAAAATAAAAATAGCTGGAACAGCCATAATTATATCAGACCAAATTGTGTTCAAACTCAAGAAAGTACTGAGACAAAGATGGATACTATTAATCAGCAGAACAATAGACCAAGAAGTACTAACTCTGATCAACATTTAGGCACCAAATGCAAAGTCACCAAAATATGTAATGCTTTTTTTTGCTTACAAACCTAGAGAAACATATGGACTAAAATGAGATAGTAGTGTGAAATTTCAACACACCATTATCACCACTAGCCAGCACCACTAGAAAAAATACTAGCAAAGACATAAAAGCCCTAAATGCAGAACTAGAAGAACTGGAACTAATGAATCTGTACAAGGTCTTTCAGTCTCTAAAAAACTGAATACACATTTTTCTCAAGTGAACATGGAACCTTCTCTACAGTAGACCACATTTTAAGACCACGTGTTTAATTTACATAAAGTCACAAATATACAAATTATACCAAGCACCCTATAAGACAACAATGCCACTGAGATCAAGATTGATTAGATGATTAGAGAAAATCTAACACCTGGACACTAAACAAAATGCTGCTCAACAACAGCTGGATCAAAGAGGAAATTTAGGGAGAAATAAAGAGATTCCTTGAAACAAATGATAATGAAGAAACAACTTGCCAAAATCTCTGGGACATAGCAAAAGGAGTAATTAGGGAAAAACTCATAACAGTACAGGCCTACATTAGAAAAGAAGAAAAAGACACAATCAACAACCTAAAGATACACCTTATATGGAATACCAACAGCAAAAGACACAAGCAGAAGGAAATAATAAAAACCAAAGCAGAGGGCCTGGAGAGATAGCACAGTGGTGTTTGCCTTGCAAGCAGCCGATCCAGGACCTAAGGTGGTTGGTTCAAATCCCGGTGTCCCACATGGTCCCCCTTACCTGCCAGGAGCTATTTCTGAGCAGACAGCCAGGAGTAACCCCTGAGCACCGCCGGATGTGACCCAAAAACAAAACAAAACAAACAAACAAACAAAAAAAAACAGAGCAGAAATCAACGGAATAGAAACAAACAAACAAACAAACAAAAATACAAAGAATTGATGATATCAGGAACTGATATTTTGAAAGAATGAACAAGATAGACAAACCACTAACAAGACTCATAAGGAAAAAAAAGGGAACTCAAATAAATGGGATCAGAAATGAAAGGGGAGAGATTACAACAGAAATTCAAATAACCCAAGAAGTCATGAGACCTTATAATAAACAACTGTACCAGTTAAGCTAGAGAACTTAGACAGATTTCTGGAAAAATATAATCTCCCAATACTGAATGAGGAGGAAATAGAAAGCCTAAACAGGTCAATCACATAAATAAAATTGAAACAGTAATTTAAAAAATCCCCAAGAATAAAAATTTAGGTCTAGATGGGATTACAGATGAATTTTTCAAACATTTAGAGAATTAATATTATTGATCCTTAGACTCTTGCAAAATATCAAAAAGATGGGAATCTTCCCTAATACCTTAATGAAGCTAATATCATGCTTATTCCCAAACTGACAGAAAAAAATATCAACAAAGAAAACTACATAGGAAATTGGAGACACCAGTGGTGGGAAATGTGCACTGGTAAAGGGTATTGTATATTGTATGACTTTAACTATGGAAAAAACAACAAATGTATTTTGAACAATCTTATAGCCATGGTGTTTAAATAAAGTAATTAATAGAAAACTACAGAGCTCACTAATATTCATGGATGCAAAATGCCTTACCAAAATCTTAGCAAACTGAATCCAACAACACATCAAAATGATTATACATAATGACCCAGTGGTTTTCAACCAAGGGATGCAAGGATGGTTCAATATATGCAAATCAATCAGCATCATACACCACATCAATAAAAGGAAGGATAAAAACGACATGATCATATCAATCGATGCAGAGAAAGCTTTTGCCAAAATCCAACACCCATAAAGATGAAACCATTATCAAAATAGGAGTGGAAGGAATCATTTTCAAAATAGTAATAGCTATCAATAAGAATCTCACGGCCAACATTATTCTTAATGGTGAAAAACAAAAGCATTTCAGGCATTAGGTCAGGCATTGGGCAAGGATGTCCACTGTCTTCACTCTTATTCAACATGTTTTAGAGGTCCTAGCAATAGTAATCAGACAAGAGAAGGAAATAAAAGAAATTCAAATTGGAAAAAAGAAAGTCAAACTATCTTTATTTGCAGATGATATGATGATATACACTGAAGACCTTAAAGAGTCCACAGAAAAGCTCCTAGAAACAATAATCCAATAAGTAAAGTGGCTGGCTACAAAGTCAATTCACAAACAACTGTTGCATTCCTTTATACAAATAACAACACAGAGAAAGAGATCAAATAGCCTATACAATTTAAAATAGTGCCCAAAAGTATCATGCACCTAGGAATTAATCTAACAAGAGAGGTGAAAGACCTATACTATGAAAACATCAAAACACTTGAGAAAGAAATTGAAAAGGACCTAAGGAAATGGAAGAATATTTCATGCTGATGGATTGGAAGGATCATTATCATTCAAATGGCCATTTTACCTTAACTACTATGTATGCAATCTCTATTCAAATTCAGACAACATTCTTCAAGGAATTAGAACAAATATAAAGTTTGTATGAAACCATAAAAGACCTAGGATAGCCAAATCAATATTAAAAACCAGGAAACTGGGAGGCATCTCATTACCTAATATGAAGCTCTACTACAAAGCCATTGTGATCAAAACAGAATAGCATTGGGATAAAGACAGATGGTCAGACCAATGGGTCAGACTAGAATATCCTGTGACAACCCCCAAGTATATGGTCAACTAATCTTCGACAAAGGAGCCAAAAATTTGAAATGAAATAAAGACAGTCTCCTCAACAAATGGTGTTGGAACAATTGGGTAACCAGCCGTAAGAAATTCAAGATTAATTTATATTTCACCCTGTACACAAAAGTCAATTCAAAGTGGATTAAAGACATTGAGATTAGACCCAGATCCATATGTACATTGAGGAAAGTATAGGCAGAATACTCCAAGACTTAGACCTCAAAGAAGTCTTTGATGATAGGATGCCAATGACATCAAACCTGAATAAATGGGACTATATCAAACTAAAAATTTTCTGTATGGCAAAAGAAACATGGTCTAAAATTAGAAGGCAGCTAACTAAATGGGAGAAAATTTTTGCACTCAACACATCAGATAAAGGTTTGATATAAAGGTATACAAAGTACTCACAAAGTTTAGCTCCACAAAACCTAAGAGCTCCATCAAAAATGGGCCAGAGCGGTGGCTCTGTGCACTCTAGCCTAGGACAGACCGTGGTTTGATCCCCTGGCATCCCATATGGTCCTCCAAACCAGGAGCAATTTCTGAGCGCATAGCCAGGAGTAACCCCTGAGCATCACTGGGTGTGGCCTAAAGAAAAAAACAAAACAAAAAAAAATGGGGAGAACAAATGAATAAACATTTCTCTGAGGAATATCAAAGATGGCCAACAAACACAAGAAAAAAATGCTCATCATCATTTATCTGCCACCCCTTTTTTATCTTTTTATTTATTTTTTGGTTTTTGGGCCACACCCGTTTGATGCTCAGGGATTACTCCTGGCTATACGCTCAGAAATCACCCCTGGCTTGGGGGGAACATATGGGACCCCGGGGCATCGAACCACGGTCCTTCCTATGCTAGCGCTTGCAAGGCAGACACCTTACCTCTAGAGCCACCTTCCCGGTCCCCTTTTTTATCTTTTAGATATGAGCTCCTGCCTTTTTCATAGAACCTTAGCATATAAATTACTTTGTTTTACCTCATATTTCTGCATTTTTTTTTATAAAATTAAGAAAAGGGGATAAAAGAAAGGGTCAGGACCAGGGGCCAAGTAGTCTCATGTGAATTGGTGGAGACAAAAATGGACAGAACTAAATATAAAAACTATAACAATCTAAACTTAAAATGGGCCTGTTATATTGGCAGGCAAGGAGGCAAAGACTAGTGGTAGAGGATGCACTCTGGGGAACATTGGTGGAGAGAGGTCGACACTGGTGATAGGATTGGCCCTGATTCATTGTATATATGAAATTCAACTATAAAAAACTTTGTATATCACAGTGATTTTAACAAAATAAAATTTAAACAGGAAAAAAGATTCTAGCAAACTTTAAGACATAACCAGAGGAGTTGATAGTCTAGACTTAATACATATTTCCCCCAAACAAAATAAAAAACATGAAAAAATAAATACAATGAAGGAAACAAAAGAATTCATGTTCTTTAGTACACATGGAAACTACTTCTTCTAAATCATTGAACTTAAACAAAGCCTCCATACTCATTGATGAGGAACTTAAAGCAATACTCCATGTAATGGCCATGGAAATAGGCAATCATTGGAAGAACAATTCAACGAGTTGAAAGAACTGATCAAGAGAATCAAAGAGTCCATCCATAAAATGGAATCGAAAAAGTTTAAAAATATAATTATTTTTATATTATTATATGTATAAATATCATATTTACTATAATAAATAAAATATAATTTTAACTCTTTTAAAAAATAGATATAATAAGGGGCCAGAGCAGTGGCACAAGCCATAAGCCTTGTGCGCGCTAGCCTAAGATTGCAGTTCAATCCGCTGGCATCCCATATGGTCCCCCAAGCCAGGAGCGATTTCTGAGCGATAATAATCAGCCATAATTACAGTATTTAACATGTGGAGGACAACATCAATGATATTGAAGACAAAATACTGATCATCACTAAGAATGAAGTGACAAGAGAAAAGAGATAAATGAGTGGAAGAGAGTATGAGATTTGTAATATATAATACCAAGAGGAATAAATAATTATTGAGCCATAAGAATACCAGAAAGTGGGGCTGGAGCAATCGTGTAGTGGCAGGGTGTTTGCCTTGCACGTGGCTGACCCAGGATGAACTTGGATTCAACCCCTGGGCCTGGGTCCCATATAGTTCCCCAAGCCAGGAGCGATTTCTGAATGCATAGCCAGGAGTAACCCCTGAGCATCATCGAGTGTGGCCCAAAAACAAACAAGCAAACAAAAAAGAATACCAGAAAGTGAGGTAAAGAGAAAGGGGAGAAAATGATGTGTAGAAGAAATGATCACTAACAACTTTCCTGATCTCTAGAGAGACTTATGCACAGATTCAAAAGGCCCAAAGAATACCAAATAAAGTAAACTCAAATAAAATAACACTGATATATACACAGTAATAAAAATGGTAAATTCAAAAGACAGACTACTTAAGTCAGCAAGAGAAAACAATCCTTTAAATATAAGGGAAACAGCATAAGAATAGCAACAGTCCTTCCAAATGGTATCTTTTGGAAAGCCAGGAAAGAATGAAATAGTATATTTAAAATATTCAATGAAAAATGTTTCCAGTCTAGATTCCACTATCTAGTAGTCTACTATTCTGTGAAGCTATCATTTAGAATATATCATTTAGACCCTATCATTGAGGGAGGAATACCTTTGCAGACAGACAAGAAATGGCTGCATTATGACAACTTAACCCATTCTCTAAGAATTATTGGAAGGCCTCTACAAAGAACAGACTCTTGAAAAAAACAGCTAGATTACACACACATATACACCCATATGGCAACACAGACCTGTATAACATCCATCTCTCTCAATGCTAAGGACTAAATTTCCCTTTAAAAAGACACAGAGTAGCTGAATGGATCAGGAAAGAAAATCCATATCTGCTGCTTACAGGAAACATACTTAAGCCTAAAGGATAAATACAGATTCAGAGAGAAAGGATGGAAAATAATCAGATAAACCAAAAGAAGATTAAAAAATAAAGCTGGGAAAGTCATGCTTATATTAGATTAAATAGCATTCAATATAAAGATGGTAATTAGAGACAATAATAGACACAACTTATTAGGCAAAGGAACAATAGATCAAGAAATGCTATAATCAATATGCACCAAATGAATGCCTGACAAAGTTCATAAAGCTTCAGAAGCTAACAAATATTGATGGGGGCACAACAGTATGAGAAACTTCCGCACTCAACTTCGGTCACTAGACATGTCAACCAGGCCTAACATCAGTAAAGAAACAAGAGCCCTAAATGAGGAGCTAAAAGAACTGAGATTGTTGCACATATACAAGGCTTTTCATTTTCTAATACAAGAATACTCATTCTTCTCTAGTACACATGAAACAGTCTCCAAGATAGATCACATATAAGGTCATAACTCAAACATGTAAATTTGCAATTATAGAAATTATACAAATTATCCTCTCAGGCCATAATACCATGAAAATAGAAATTAACCACAGAATATAAGATAAAGAAAACTTCCAACATGTGGAAGTGGAACACTGTTAAACAGCAATAGGATCAAAGAGGAAATCAAGAAAGAAATAAAAACAATTCCTTGAAATTATGACAATAGAGATACAAACTGTCAGAATCTAATAGATACAGCAAAAGCTTTATTATGTGGGAATTTTACAGCATTACAGAGATACATTAAGAAAGAAAAAGAGCTCAAATCAACAACCTAAACATATTTCTCAAAAATCTGGAAAAGGAACAGCAAACAAACAAAAAGTAGTAGAAGGAGGGAAATAGTAAAAACAAGAGCAGAAATTAATTACCTAGAAATTAAGAAAGAAAATCAAAGAATCAATAAAACCAGGAGTTCATTATTTGAAAGAATAAACAAGATAGATAAATATTTAGCTAGACTAACAAAATAATGAGAAAATGTTCAATAAAGCAGATCAGATATTAAAATGGAGAAATTACAATGAACCCTTCAGTAATTCAAAATATAATGAGAGGGGGCCAGAGTGGTGGCACAAGCTATAAGGCATCTATCTGCCTGATGCGCGCTAGCCTAGTTCAATCCCCTGACGCCCCATATGGTTCCCCAAGCCAGGAGTGATTTCTGAGCATATAGTCAGGAGTAACCCCTGAGTGTCATCGAGTGTGGCACTAAAACCAAAAACAAGCAAACAAACAAACAAAAAAACTACTAAAAAAGAGAGAATATATATATAAAATGAGAGATTACTATGAACAACTTTATGATCTTAAGTTGGAGAACCTAGCAGAAATAAGTAGGTTCTTAGAGTCATATAATCCCCCAAAACTGAACAAGGAGGAAATACAAGGACAAAAGTCCTAGTCTGGATGGATTCACCGGTGAGTTCTATTAAACCTTCAGAAATTTACTACCATTATTTGTTAAGTTCTTCCAAAATATCAAAGATATAGGAATCCTTCCTAAAGCCTTCCATTAAATTAAATTACACTAATTTCTAAAGCAAAGGGAAAGAAAATTTCAGGCCAATCTCACTGATGCCAAAATTCTTAGCAAAATCATAATAACAAAATCCAACAACACATCAAAAATTCGTACACACTGACCAAGAGAGATTTATCCCAGTGATGCAAGTGGTTTTACATATGCAAATAAATTAACATAATACACCACATTACTTAAAAGAAAGATAAGAAACATATGATCATATCAATCGATACAAGCTTTTGGCAAGGTACAACATCCATTCATGATAAAAAAAAACTCAACAAAATAAAGGTAGAGGGAACTTTATACAAAATATTTATACAAAATAAAGGTAAGCTCTCTGATCAGTCAGAACTGAATACCTAATGATAAAAACTAATATATATGGACTGTTAAGTTTTGATAAAGGAGCTGAAAATATGAAATAAGTAAAGATAACCTCTTCAACAAACAATGCTGGGGTATCTATAATAAACCCACAGCCAATATCATTATGGGACCCCGAGGACTGAACTCAGGTCCATCCTGGTTAGCCGTGTGTAAGGCAAACGCCCTACCACTGCGCTATCACGCCAGCTCCCAGTATCATTCTTAATAGTGAAAAACTGAAACCTTTTCTCTGAGATCAAACACAAGGCCAGGAAGTCTATGGTCTTTATTTTTATTCAATATCATCCTGGAAGTCCTGGCTATCGCAAGAAAAAAAAATCAATAGGTTCCAAATTTGAAAAGAAGTCAAATGATCACTATATGCAAATGGCATGATAATATACATAGAAGACCCTAAAGAGTCCATAAAAAAGCTTCTAGAAATAATAAATCAGTATGAATCAGTAACTGGCCTAAAAGACAATGCAGAACAATTGGTTGCATTTTATATACAAAATAAATGAATTAGAATACAAAAAGATCAAGGAGTCTATTTCATTTAAAATAATTTCCAAAAACATCAATAATCTAGGAATCAACTTAACAAAAGACATGAGAGGTCTGTACTATGGTAACGTTCTTTTTTTTTTTTTTTTTGGTTTTTCAGTCACGCCTGGTGACGCTCGGGTGTTACTCCTGGCTATGTGCTCAGAAATTGCTCTTGGCTTGGGGGACCATATAGGACACAAGGGGATCAAACCGTAGTCCTTCCTAGGCTAGCACATGCAAGGCAGATGCCTTATGACTTGCGCCACTGCTCCAGTCCCTGTATTAACTTTACATCATGTAAGAAAGAGATAGAAGACCTTAGAAAATAGAAAAATATTGTATACTCCTAGATTAGAAGAATTAATATTGTTTTGTTTGTTTAGTTTTGGGGGCCACACTCAACAGTGCTCAGGGATTACTTCTGGTTCTGTATTCAGAAGCCACTATCGGCAGGTTTGGGGGACCATATAGGATGCCAGAGATCAAACCCAGGTTTGTCTCGGATTAGCAGCATGTAAGACAAATGCCCTACCACTGTGCTATCACTCTGGTCCAAGAATTAATATTGTTAAAATGACTATTCTACCTAAGCTATTATATAGATCCAATGTAATCATCATCCAAATTTAGAAGACATTCTTTAAGGATCTAGAAAAGACAGTAATAAAATTTGTATGGAATATAAGAGACTATGAATAGCCAAAACATATTGAAAAATAAAATATGAGGATGGATCTAATTACTTAATTTGGAATTGTATTTTAAAGTTCTAGTGATTAAAATTGCCAAATAGTGAAATAACAGTAAGCTCTCTGATCAGTCAAAACTAAATACCTAGTAATAAAAACCCATATACATGGACTGTTAAGTTTCGATAAAGCAGCTGAAAATATAAAATAAGTAAAGATAACCTCTTCAACAAATACTGGGAAACTGTTTAAGTAAATTAAGAAATTAAAACTTGTCCATATCTCATAGTTAGCACAAAAGTCAATTCAGAGAAGATCAAAAATCTAGAGATATAACCAGAAACTATAAAATACCTTGAAGATAACATTGCAGAGTGCTTCAAGAATTGGACCTCAAAGTATTGTCAATGATCTTATACCACTGCCAAAAGCAACAAAATGAAAAATAATCAAATGGGACTATATTCAGTTAAAGAGCAAAGCAAAAGAAACATAGCAAAAGAAACTGAGCTAAAACTAAAAGATAGTGGAAAAATATTTGCATTAAACACTTCAGATAAAGGCTTAATATCTAGGATATTAACAAAGTCATCTTAGTATTAACAAAGATTAACAAAAACCAACACAAAAATCCTACCAAAAATGGGGATAGGAAATAACACATTTCTTAGAGTTAGAAAAGGAGATTGCCACAAGGTACATGAAAAAATGTTCATCATCACTTACCAGGGAAATCCAAATCCAAACAGTGAGATAGCTTCTTACACCTGTGAAAACAGCATATATTAAAAATAGTAGGAACAATTTGTGCTAAGGGGAATGTGGTGAAGAAGGAACTCTCCTCTACTACTTGGTGGGAGTGTTGTCTGGTCCATCTGCTGAAGAAATGTTATGGAGAGTCCACAGAAAAATTAGATTGAGCTGACACTTCACTCAGCAATTCTACTTTTGGGTATCTATGCCAAAAAAATTAAAAGCATTCATTCAATGACCTACAATTAGTATGTAGCTAAGATATAGAATCAACATAGGTGCCCAACAACATACAAATGGATTATGAAGAAGTAGTACATATCTATAATGGAATACTATGCAGCTTCAAGGAATTATGCAATCATGCAATTTGCTGCAACCTGGTTGAACCTGAAGATAACATGTTAATCAAAGTAAGCCAGAAGAGACAAGAGACACACAGAGAATGACCTCACTAGTCTGTGCTATATCAAATAGTTATATTAGAAAATAAAATGTAGTAGGGTAGGGAATATTTAGCTCAGATCACCCTTGACCCCAGAGCCTGTGGATAAAAAGTTCAGAGAAGAAAAGAAATCAAAATAGTAAGGAAGATGAGATCAGTGACTATGTGGAAACAAGGATCAGGCATTGGTATATTGGGGAGTTGGGAGAGTGGATAGCACAAACCCGAAGTACAGACTCAACAGCTCTGAAACATGAGGTATAATCTGAAACCATGGGACTTTTATGTATCTAGCAAGGAGGTAGGCAGGAGCTGGGGGATGACTGAGTATGGTCCTTGACCAATAACTTTGTAAACCTTGATTCTTTAATTAAATAAAAAATTAAAAAAAAGAAAAATAAATTAAAAATGAATAATTTTATGCAGCCGTCAGAAAAGATGAAGTCATGAAGTCTTCCTATACATGAATGTATATGGAATCCATTATGCTGAGTGAGATAAGTCAGAGGGAGAGAGATAAACACAGAATGGTCTTACTCATCTATGGGTTTTGAGAAAAATAAAAGACATTGTGTAATGGTTCTCAGAGATAAAATAGAGGACTGGAAGGTCCAGCTCACGACATGAAGCTCACCACAGAGAGTGATGGGTGCAGTCACAGAAATAATTACACTGAGAACTATTATAACAAAATGTGATTGAATGTGGGAAGTAGAAAGCCTGTCTAGAGTACAGGCCGGTGTGGTGTGGGGAGGAGGGACACTTGGGACATTGGTGATGGGAATGTTGCACTGGTGAAGGGTCTTTTTTAAATAAATAAATAAATAAATAAATAAATAAATAAATAAATAAATAAATAAATATTAAAAAGGATAATTAATTGGCTAATTTGCAGTCATTACAATAATAAATATGATTCCTTGTTCAGTTTCTACACATAAACCAGTTTTATTGAAAGAAAAACTAGGTCCTTAGAAAAAGAGAGCCAGTATTATCATAGAAATTATATATGAAAATAATATTCTCAATCTCTCCCCATAGAGACCTATATGCCTTAACTAGTTAGTCCTACATCAGGAAATGAAAATAAAAATACATTTCTTTGATTATTTTCCATGGAGCCCAATTCATGAGGATTCAAATAATTATCTTTCACCTTCTGTTTGAGTACGGCACATCAGGATAAACAATGTAACCTGGACCTGGAGTGCTTCCCATGAGTCTACTGGGTTTATGAATTCAAAAAATGGTTATTTTTTCAGACTTTGAGTACCTGATTGAAGAGTATTATTGGTCATTTACATAATCCCTAGATTTAATCTTTAGTTTTTGGAGCAATGGCTATGACAGAGAAAAGTAAACAGGAAGCCTCTGAAACTTACCATCTCATACCATTCAATATACCAAATGAAGAGAAGAATGAGATTGTGCCACCCATAAAGATGTAAATTATGGTGAAATAATGTTCTAATAATCTATCTCATTTAACTCACTAGTATTTGTCCCACCGTATAATGAGAGTATTTCTGTAAGGTGTAAAGTACTATAAACTTAACCAAGTAATAGTTTCAGTTTTTACTTTCACATATGGTTTATTTTGTTAGATAGGAGAAACACTACCTTGAATATATGATTTTTCCCTTTTTCTACACATCAAATAAAATGAAATGATTTTCAACTTCATTCAGAAGAGTACCAGAATCAGCTTACATTCACACAGACTAGACAACAATATGCATTCTAAAATCTTAAGACTTATTAGTTCTTCTGATCTCTGCAATAATTTAGTCCAAAAAATCATGGACTATCTATATTTTTAAAGGTGATCATTTTTATTCTACTAATTTGATGAAATCAAATAAATAGGTCCACATGAGCTAGATGTGGCAAATAATTGGAGACCCTGATAAGTAAGGGCATAAACTCTACGAAGATTCAGAGGCCAATTATGTATGGGGTGTAGGAATAGGTGTCTCAAATGCTCATGGGGATGAAGGGCCAATTTTGTCAAAAGTCATCTAATTGGGTTAGGTGTTCAGAGCTAAAGTCTGAATTTTATGGTATTTCTTATGCCATAGAAAATCAGAAAACTTGAGTTTCTATTAGTGTACTCGGTGGCCTCCAGGGAATACCTGATAAATCTTAGGAAGCCATATGATGCTGGGGATCTAAACTGGTTGGGAATATGCAAGAAAAAGTCAAAATCTCTGTAATATCTTTCCAAACAGGTGAAAGTTTCCTAGAGAACAAATTGTTATACTGCATACTTCTTTCACTAAGAAGAAAGCATCTGCAGAGCATCTTTGGATTTTGGAGGCAGCATATTTTTTATGGAGAAATACTATTTCACACATTTATTAAATGAAATAAAGTAATATAAAAATCCATGAGAATGTCATTTGTAACATTAGATTACATATCATTCAAAATATGTTCTGGCATTCTTATGGGTTGCTCAACCATGGAAAATTGAATGGACCATATAGTCATAACTGACCTTCTGTATGACCCACTAAGTCAGTCAGGCTGAGATACAATCTATCATAAAAAAGAGGTGAAATATCTGAGATAAAAGACTATACTTTCAGGGATCATTTCTATAGTATGAAATATCGAGATAAGACTAGACGGACTAATGAGCACAAGAACTTTTATGAGCTGGTGATCTTGATATATAAACTACCACTGTCCCATCATTTTGTATTTTTTCCTCAGCTCCCATCTTTGATCACTTGGATGTTATGAAAGTTTTATAGTCTTTTATGAACCAGTTGATAAATGAAAAAAAAAGCTCAGCTTAATTTACAGAAAGTCAGGTTACCTTGTGGTTGCCAGGCAAGAATGCTGCAATATATCCCTTTCTAGGAGAAACTTGAGAGATAAATGTAAAGCGGAAACTTACTTTATGAGAGGAACATTGGAGTATGAACATAATCATTATTTCTGAGGATAAGGAAGACTTATAAGCAATGGTAAAAGACTCATCCAAGTACCTCAAAGGAGAAAGATTGAAAATATCAAGGACTAGGGCTCTAGGGAAGAAACTTGTGAGTGGGTAGAACTAAAAGAATGAGCACAAAGAATGAGAACTAAAAGAATGAGCACAAAGAATGAAGACCTCGGAGTACCTAATAATCTCACCTATTGGCACTTGTAGTCTCACAGGATAGACACCTACTCATCATAGCTAGCTCAGTCATTATTACCCTTATATATCCAATATGCAAGCCACTGAGACAAATACTGAATCCAATATGGAGCACCATCCCTCAATCAAATCATCTGATTAGTTCTTTTTTTTTTCTGTGTTAGGGTTAATATTAGGGATAGAGTTAGGGTTAGGGTGTTAGGATTAGGGTTAGGGCAAGTATTAGGGCGAGGTTTAGAGTTTTGGTTAGGCTTAGGGTAAGTATTAGGATTAGGTTGAGATTAGTATTAGGTTTAGGGTTAGGATCATCCATTTAGTTCTAATAAGGGTTAGCCATCTGTTACCCATCCACTTAGGGTTAATCATTCATTTAATTCTAGTAAGGAGAATTTTTAGCAAAGAGTTGTTTACATTGCACTCTATGGAAATGTTTACATGTCCACTTTCCAAATATTTATCTTGATTGGAATTGACAGATATTTCCAGAATTAGTTTCATTTTTCTGTTTACAAACTAACCTACTTTCTGACAATGAAGTCTCTATAAAATCATATTGAACAATTTATGTTTTTGAATTGTATAGCAAGGAAGATATAGCAGTTGGATACTACACTATACTGTCACCTTTTGAAAGATCAACCAGGCTAAAACTAAATTAGGATGCACTAAAAATTTAAGGAGAAATGGAAGAGAGGAGGTTAGTTGTTCAAACAAACTGGTTAAACAATCAATGGATCTGAGAAGAACTTAAAGAGGAAGTCAAAGGTTCCTGGAAACAAATGAGAATATGGACACAAATTATAGAATTTATAGTACATAGTAAAAGGGGAATTACGAGGACAATTTATAGTTTTTCAAACATTCATCAGGAAGGAAGAAAGGGTTGGCATAAATAACTTAACTGCACAGCTTAAGAAATTGGAAAATGACCAACAAAATAAGCTGAAAGCAGATAAAAGAAAGGAAATAATAAAACATGGTACAGAAATCAATGAACTGGAAACACAAAAAATATCCAAAAGATCAATGAAAGCATGAGTTGGTTCTTTGAAAAAATAAACAAGATTAATAAGTCATTAGCAAGACTCACAATAAAAGCGTGATAAAACCTAATAACAACTTTTAAAAGTATGACAAATAGCACATTATTTTTAATTTGGTAAGTATAAAGTACATTCTTGGGGCCGGAGAGACAGCACAATGGCATTTGCTTTGCAAGCAGCCGATCCAGGACCTAAGGTGTTTGGTTCGAATCCCGGTGTCCCATGTGGTCCCCCGTGCCTGCCAGGAGCGACTTCTGAGCACAGAGCCAGGAGTAACCCCTGAGCATGGCAGGGTGTGACTTAAAAACCAAAAAAAAAAAAAAAGTATAAAGTACATTCTCTTCTCATTCAATAAAACACAAAATAGAAATAAACATAAATCCAAGTTATATCAGAGTGAATCAGTAAGTATCAAGGATTCAAGTTAAAAGATATTAACTTTTATTTCTTTCTGAATCTTCAAAAATTGTATATTTGTACAAATAGTTCTTTTTTGACACAAGTATAATAATATTTTTTCTTAAGCAATCCAACCCAAAGCCTCAGTGCTAAATTATGTTTTCTTTCAGGGAGTATATAAATCCATATTCAACAAGTATAGCATTTTTAGACTTATCAATTAGATCTCTAGAAGGAATTTTTTAGTTATAGTCCTTATTACACAGCAAAAACTGCAGAATGAAATGGAAAGGCCCAAATAAAGGTTAGGGAAGAAAACCATTAGCTAAATTCTGAGATTACCGTTAATGCTTGCTGTGCATTGCATTAATAATTAGAATTCCTGCTTGGAAAGGAGATTTTTTTTCATATTAGAGTTTTGCACTGCTAAAATTTGGTCTCTTAAACTTTGTTGGCGCTGGCACTGAGTTTGCTTTTTTTTTTTTTTTTTTTTTTTTTTTGGTTTTTGGGCCACACCCATTTGACGCTCAGGGATTACTCCTGGCTATGCACTCAGAAATCGCCCCTGGCTTGGGGGGACCATATGGGACACCGGGGGATCGAACCGCGGTCCTTCCTTGGCTAGCGCTTGCAAGGCAGACACCTTACCTCTAGCGCCACCTTCCCGGCCCCCTGAGTTTGCTTTTTAATGCTGGCTGCATCAAACAATAAAAGTAATCATTTGAAAAGTTAAACAACACTTGGAGACTAAAAAACTCACTATTGAACAACCAGAACAAAGAGCAAATCAAGATTTCTGGAAACAAATGAGAATGAAAATATGAGTTGCCAAAATATATGGGACAAAGCAAAGTATTAGGAGGAAGTTCATATCAATGCAAGTGTCCATTAAGAAGCAAAAAGCTCACTTAAGTAAACTATATGGATACATAATTAAACTTCACAGCTTAGTGTTAGCAGTTTGAAAAAGACAAAAGAAGCCCAAGGTAAAGAGAAAGAATGAAATAAAAAATTATTGCAGAAAATAATGAAATGGAAACATTAAGAACAATTCAAAAGATCAATGGAACCAGAAGCTGCTTCTTTGAAAAAAATACAATACTTTTATCGTCTTTTTAAATTTTTTTAATTGTCAATTTTAATTGGCAGGTCATTAACAAGACTCTCAAATAAAGAGAGGAAATCTTAGTAAACCTAATCAAAATGTAAATGGAAATATCATAACATATACCACAGAAATCCAAAGGATAATCAAGGACTACTTAAAAATTCTTTGCCATGAAACCAGAGAATGAGGCTTTACGAATAAATGTGACTTTTGTAGACTTACTAGGTTGTTTTAAGAGGAAACAGAGCACCTGAACAGCCAACTAATATCAAGGAAATCTAAATGATGATAAAAAAAAGTCTTCCCTAAAACAAAAGCCCTGGCCTAGATTGGTTTACTAGTGAATTCTTCTAAACCTTTAAGGAAGACCTACTTATTCCCAATCCTTTTTGGCTCTTTCAGAAAGTTGAAAAACAGGAATCCTCCCATGTTGGAGACTGGAATAATTAAAAAGCCCTCTCACTAATCAAAATGAAGTTTCTGAAAGTCTTAGCCAAAGTGCTTACAAGCTGCATGTGGCCTTCCTTGCCCTTGGACCCAAAGAAATAGAAATAGCCTACAGCTAGGGAGTTACTAGGCTCCAAGATGTCCTTGTAAAGACAGGGGTCAAAAGGCCCAAGCTGAGATTATATTTTGTACTTTGTTGCTCAAAAATAATGTAAATCTCTTGACTGATGATAATCTTATTAACCTTGGAAAATCAAGATGTTCCCGTGGAAAATTACAGCAATTCCTACTGTGCCTCGCCTCTACTCTCTCTGTTTTGCATTGTCTATAAAAGGTCTAATTTTTCTTTTATTAAACGGACTCCTGATCGGAAACCCTCGTCTCGAGTCTCATTATTTCCCAGTCCCTCTTCTATTTCAGGCCGGATTCTTCTTCGAGAATTGCGAATTACTGACGTGGTCCCCAGCTTTACCCGCTGGTCGGGGTCCCTGGAAGACCACACTCCCAAACAGCTTTTATGAGGCAAAAATTATCCTGATGTCAAAGCAGACAGAGACATTACATGCAATTAAAACTATAGGGGTCAGATAGACAGTAAAGTAGGCATGTACTTTGCTTTGCATGTATTTGACCTTGCTCAATTCCTACCCCTCCTATATGATTCCCAGAGCAACACCAATAGTGATCCCTGAGTGCAGACCCAAGAGTAAGCACTGAGCACAGTTAGATCTGTCCCCAAAAGGAAAAAACTATGTATGTATTTCTCTCATGAATATAGGTGAAAAGTTGCTCAAGAAAATATTAACAAAGCAGGAAGCTAAATCCAATAATACATCAAAAAAAAAAAAAAAGATCATATACCATGACCAAATAGAATTTATCTAGGGAAATGCAAAGATAGTTTAATATACACAAATCAATCAGTGCAATATGCCATTCAATGTGAGGAAAAATAAAAATAATATGACCATATTAACAGATGTAGAGAAAACAATTGATAGGATACAATACCCATTAATGATAAAAAAAAATGCTCAATAGAATTGGGGTTGAAAGAACTATTCATGGGCCCGGAGAGACAGCACAGCGGCGTTTGCCTTGCAAGCAGCCAATCCAGGACCAAAGGTGGTTGGTTCGAATCCCGGTGTCCCATATAGTCCCCCGTGCCTGCCAAGAGCTATTTCTGAGCAGACAGCCAGGAGTAACCCCTAAGCAACAACGCCGGGTGTGGCCCAAAAACCAAAAAAAAAAAAGAAAAGAAAAGAAAAAGAAAAAAGAACTATTCACAACATAGTTATACCTATTTACCATAAGTTAACAGGAAATATTATGCAAAATAGTGAAAAATTTAAAGCCTTTCCAGTAAAATCAGGAACAAGACAAGTTTGCCACTTATTAAAAACTATTCAATATAGTTCTGGAATTCTTTGGCATAGTAGTATTTAGGCATCAGATATTTTGGGCATCAGATTGAAAAATAATTCAAACTACTTGTATATGGCATGACATTATATATAGAAGACACAAAAATCCTTCCTAGAAATAATAAACTTGTATAATAAAGTAGAGGCTATTAAAATCAATGCACAGAAATCCATGTCTTTTATTTCTACAAATAATGAAATAGGAGAGAAATTTTTAAAAAATCTCATTGACAATTGTGTCTCAAAAATCAAACACCTTGAAAGATCAGCTTAACAAAAGAGGATTAATGATATACAGAGAAGACTATAAATCACTATTAAAAGAAAAAAGAGAACACAAGAAATAGAAATGCATCCCCTGTTCATGGATTGGAAAGATTAATACTGTCGAAATGACTATATTTAACAAAGCATTACACAGTTTCAATAGAGTCCTTATAAAAGACTTGTGACTTTTGTTAATATATAAATCACACTCTGTTGAAAATTATGTGAATAACATTTCCCCACAAATAATCAAAGCAGTCATAAAAAAAACTGGAAGATTTCTCTTTCCCAGCATCAAACTATAAAGCATAGTAATCAAAACAGTGTTCCTATATGAGAAAAAAGTATGAAATGGAGGAAAGCGTCTCTTCATCAAATGCTGTTGGGAAAACTGGTCAGTAGCATGCAAAAAAAAAATATTCAGACTCTTTTCTAATACCATGCAAAACATCAAATGAAAATAGATAAAGAACTCAAGATTATACCTGAATATTCTATTGGAGAAAGAACAATTTATGACATTGAATCTAGAAGTGTTTTCAATAACTCAAAGCCAATGGCCAAGCAACTGAGATACATAGTTAAACAAATGGAATTATATAAGTTCTAAGAAGCTTCTTCACACAAAAAGAATAAAAATAATAACTAGAATAAAAAGACAGACTGAGAGTATATTTGTTACCACCTATTTGAAAAAGGATTGCTATTTTTTATGTAAAGCACTGGTAGAACATTACAAGAAAAAAAAATGGCCACATAATCCTACCCAAAAAAACCAAAAACCCAACATATGTATGTGCAAGAGATGAACAGAAACTTCCTTAAAGAAGATATGCAGATAATAAAAGTATATGAAAAATTCTCTGCATCAACAGTAAAATGAAAATCAAAACAATGAGATATCACCTCATACCAGTGAGAGTGGCAAATCACAAATAACAAAAAAAAAAAAAAAATCTGTGTTGATGTGGGACAATAAAAGGAACATTCCCTTGGTGGAAATGTCCAGACATTTTGGAAAACAATATAATAACTTTTGAAAAAGCTTATTAAAAAAACTATTGGGCCGGAGAGATAGCACAGCGGTAGGGTGTTTGCCTTGCACAACACAGGATGGACCCTAGTTCAAATCCCTGCATCCCAAATGGTCCCCCGAGCCTGCCAGGAGTTACTTCTGAGCACAGAGCCCCTGAGTACAGCCGGGTGTGACCCCAAAGTAACAACAAATACAATAACAACAACAAAAAAATACCTATTAATTAATCTTCAATATGACTCAATAACTCCACTTCTAGGCATTTACCCAAGGGTTCAAAAACTGTATTCAAGGACATTTGCACTTCAGATGTCCACAAAAATATAAATAATCATATGATCATAACAATAGGTGCAGAGAAAGCATTTGATAAGGTGTATTACCCATTCATGATAAAAACTCTCAAAAATGAATTGAAGGAATCTTCCTCAATGTAGTCAAAACATGAACTTTGTAGATCACAATAGTTTCAATAAAATTAAAAATTAAAATAATTATGTCTTCTTGATTTTTGTGGAGGCTTGCTCTGTGACCCAACATTTTTTTTTTTTTATGGAGAATGATGTGTGGTCATTGGAGAAGGTTGTGTATTCAACTTTGGGAGGATGTGTCTAGATTTGTCTGTTAAGCCCAACAGTTTCATTTTATTTCTTTAAAGTCACATTTTCTTTTCTGATATTATAGTTTGATTGATTTATCCAATGATTACTGAATAATAGTATTAAAATTTTTATGCAACTATTGAGTTACTACCAATATTTCTCTTAAGACTGATTAAGTTGTTTTGTACTGTTTTTTGCTTTGCTTTGTTTTTTTGTTTTGCTTTGGAAGCTGCTTAATTAGTTGCATATAAGTTAATGAATGTTAACGCAGTTTATGGATTCTCTGTTATATAATTCCATCTTTTTATTACATTTTTCTGTTTGAATTCTATTTTTTCTTTTTTTTTTAAATATGGAACGCTTCACAAATTTGCATGTCATCCTTGCGCAGGGGCCATGCTAATCTTCTCTGTATCGTTCCAATTTTAGTATATGTGCTGCCGAAGCGAGCACTATTTTTTTCTAATATAGGCATGCCCTTCTCAGTCATTTTAAGGGTAATTGTTGTATGATTTTTCTCTACCTTTTTAACTTCTTTACTTTGAGCCTGTGGTTACTAATGACAACTCAAGTATATCCTCTTGTAAGCAGCAGAATGTTAGTTTTATTTGTCTCATCAATCTAATCACTTGGTGCCTTTTGATTGGTGAGTTAATTCATTGGCTTTAAACAAAATTACTGAAATTTAATTATTGCTATTTGATATAAAATGAGTATTTGTAGGATTTGAAGGATTAGTCGCTATTAGTCATTATTTCTTTGGCTTTTTGATTTCCTTTGAATTTTATTAATCTTTTATTATTTCCTCTGTATTTTATATACTCTGTATTTTGACATCTGATTTTTATGAAGTAGTCACAGATTAGTTCAATTTGCCTCTTTTGTGTGTACTTTTTAAGTATGCTTGCTTTAAGAATGCCAAGAAATTTATCTCTGAAATTTCAGGTTTATGTATCCTTGTAAGATCAAAGAACGTTAACCTCATCATTATACTAAACACCTTTGTTTCTCTCCTCCTTTTCTGCATTTTATGGGGGTGTTTTTGGGGGGAGCACACCTGGTGACGCTCAGGGATTACTCCTGGCTAAGCGGTCAGAAATCGCTCCTGGCTTGGGGGACCGAGTTGACAGGGGATCAAACAGCAGTCCATCCTGGGTCAGCCACATGCAAGGCAAACGCCCCACCACTGCACCATTGCTCTGGCCCCTCTGCATTTTATGTTTTAAGAAATTTGCTATTTCTAAGTATCAATGTTGTCTTTCATAGAAAGCCACTTAGTAAATCAGTGCTGGTTTAGTAGTCATGAACTTCTTTTTTTTTTTTTTTTTTTTTTTTTTTTGTTTTTGGGTCACACCCGGCGGTGCTCAGGGGTTACTCCTGGCTGTCTGCTCAGAAATAGCTCCTGGCAGGCATGGGGGACTATATGGGACACCGGGATTCGAACCAACCACCTTTGGTCCTGGATTGGCTGCTTGCAAGGCAAACGCCGCTGTGCTATCTCTCCGGGCCCTCATGAACTTCTTTAGCTGATTGTTTTCTGTACATTTTCTTTAAGTCCTTTGAATCTGAATCATAATTATGTGGGTAGAATATTTTTGTATGAATGCCTCTTCATTTAATATATTGACAATATTCTGCCATTTTCTTCTATCTTGTATGATTTCCTCTAATAGACCTACTGTGAAATTTTTGTTTTATGCTTATTTCTCTTAAGATAATATTTCTATCTTTGGCTTTGCTGTTTTAATGACAGTATCTTGGTTTTCTTGTTTGGGTTTATTTTATTTGAGACTCTTTGCGATTCTTGGATCTGGGTATGTAACTCAATCCTCAGATTGAAGAAGTTCACAGCCAGAATTTTTCTTAACACAATTTCTTCCCCATTCTTTCTTTTCTCTTCCTGGGATTCTTAACATTCAAATATTACTTTTCAGAGGCTGCCTCATAGTTCTTTGAGGTTTTCTTCATTTATAGAATGCCTTTTAAGTGCTGTTATTTTTAAATGGTTTTATGCATCTTGTCCACAAGATTCTTCTTGGTGCCTCCATTTTGTCTTTTAGTACATCTACTGTGTTTTCTATATCAATGATTTATATAATGATTTCTGATTGAGGCTTTCTGATACTTCCTTTTTCCTTGTTGGAACTCTTAATTGTCTACTATTGTTCTGCTCAGTTCAGTGAACAACTTTGTCACATCACTTTGAATTTCTTGTAAAGGAAATCATATAGTTGTTGTGTTCTTGGGTCCTTCCTGAGCCTCATTTTCATCTCTTAGTACATGTGACTTCCTCTACTTCAAGATTATTTGAGCATATGTTTTCATGATTGGAGGAAGAGGAAACATTTCTTAGTGTTGTTTGTTTCTTTTTTTATCTTCATTGAGTCAGTCTGGTGTGATGTGAGTAGTAGTGACGAAGAACTAGTTCTGTGGAGGCCTGAGTGGCAGTGTATGATTTCTGCTTGATATTCAGACTGGGTCACTGCTGAACATTTGCTGCCATAGTTTGCTGAATCAACTAAAACCCTAAAGACAGGCTATGCAGTGCTGCCTCAAAGCATTCACATCTGCTGGTGCTTGACTGCAGCTGTGGTATCCACCAGCTCTGCCCAGTTGTTATCTGGTCCAATATCCCTAAATGTATCTGTTCTCAGTAGTTCTTTAGGTACAAACCAACCCAGAAGTACTTGCAGCTCAATGTTCTCAAATCTGCTAAGGTCTGATCTCTGGTTGAATGTTCAGCCATTCAACTGAAAACAGCACAATGGCCAGAGCAATCAATCAACAAGCAGAGTACACGCTTTGTATACAGGAGGCCTGTGTTTGGTCTCTAGTACACATAGTACCCTGAGCACTGCCAAGAGCAACACTAAACACCGAATCAGGTGTAAGCCCTGGGTGCCACTAAGTATGGAGCCTCAAAACAAAGTATCCGCAGAGGGCAACACATGAGCTTAACAACTAGTTACTATCAGGGAGATGGTGGCCTTTCCCCCCTGAAACTACAGCTCTCTTTTTCTCTCTGCTTTTTCATGCTAGGCTGGGAATGTTGGTTCTAGCCCTCAATCTGGTATACCTGAATCCTCAGTCCTCTTTCTTCGCTGGCTTCTCACTCTCCGTTTCGAATAAAGATTCTCTTCCTCAGACGGAGATTGGAGCCGTGTGCTCTGTCCTCAGGTTTGACCTCTTCTGTGGCAGGATGAACATCGTAGCCCGGTGGAAGAAAAAGAAAGGTTAAGGCTCTGATTGTCCTGATGCCATAATGCCAATGCCTAAATGCTCTAATTCTACAATTTGGGATGGCAGCTTTCAGGTTCCCGGCAGACAAGCAGGAGGGCCTCATGTACAAGTGTTTGTATGTTGGTTCTATGCTCAGTCAGGCTCCCTTGCTAATTGGTTTGACCCCTGCACAGCTCCTCCATCCCTGGAAATGTCTGTGCTTCCTTCTACTTTTTCTGGGAATGTGTACCTTAACTGTGCCCTTGGTCTGAGTTTCATATTCTGCAACCGGAGATAGTAATTCTCTGGCTTATTCTTTCGGTTAGTAAGTTTGATTTGGTGCCACACCTGAGCACTGTGCTCAACAGTTATTCCTGGCTGTACTTGGGGAACCATGTGGTTGTGGTAATCAAACCTGGGCTTCGTGCACACAAAACACTCAGCCTATTAAGCTTTCTCTCTAACCACTTATTGTTGAACTATTAAACTTAAACATTGATTACTCAAAAGTGACTAGTAAAATCCCTGAAAAATCTCAAGTTCTGTTTTTACTAAACTTGTCACCATTTTTTGTTCCTATTTCAACAGAAATGAAACGTTAAAGAGAGCAAACATAGAACATTACTCCCGGACTATCCCTTACAAGGTAAATTAAATGTGAACAGGTTTTTAAGATTAATCAATAAGTAATAGACTCTGACTCAAAACTTTACTTTTGTTGGGATGTGCGTATTTCAAACTTTGACATTTTTTCTTTTTGCTGACAGAACCTTGTTTTCTTTTTCTCTTTATTTTTTTTTCCAGCAGAAAGGCACAATCATTCTACAATACTGCCAAATATAACAAACATCTACAGATGGGTTGGTCTGCAGCTGGAGGCTTTAACTTTGTAGTATTTATTTGAAATATCCAAGCCAGCAAAGCAGGGCTAAAGCACAGTGGGCACAATTCACAATGTTTTGGCTCTGGAGCAAATAGCAGTTGAACTTAGTTTTTTTTTTTTTTTTCAGCTAAAATGGAATTTATGCAGATGTGCCTTGCACTAAATTCATTAAACAATTACATCCTGGTGCAGTTTTCACATTTTTGTAAAGGATCTGCAAAGCACTAATTAGATCTAAAACAATGTTACTGGGCAAATTACAGTGCCGATTGTTGCATTCTGCATCTGCTTTGCAATGATGATGATAATTTAGGTGCAAGAAACACAAATTCTGTTTTTTGTTACATGTAATAGAAATATTTATTTAGAATATACTATCAGTTAATTGATAATGTAACCAGCATGAAAGAAACTCCAAATATTTTCTCACGAATGTTTGATGTTAAATTTGAAGATGTGAAAATACAGTAGTGGAAACTTTTCACAATTCCTAGCTGGCACTTTCTCTCTGAGGTTTTCTATTGAAAGGCAACTTTGCATTTCATTTGGCTTCAAGTTCAAACTGGGTTAGCTGAATTACAGCAGTGCCTTTCAGAGTGTGGCATTTGACATAAAGGCATAAAGATTCCAAAACAGCTCCCAGTCATGGCTACCACTCTCTCTTCTTCATTATCCTTTTAAAAAGATGACTTGGTATTGACATAGTATTCACTTATTACGAATTTCAGACTTAAAACATGCTTTCTTTCTTCCATATTAATTTACCTTTTATTTCACATATTATTAAATTTGAGTAGACAGAGTAACATTTAAACTTAAAACCAATTCTGCAAAATTGCAGGCATTCAGATGGGTTTCTATGGCAACTTTGAATGTACCAACTTAATTCATGACTTGCTCCTGCCCTGTCACTTTCTTTATTGTATTGCTCTCATCCTTGAAATTCTTTAACTTGACTGACCAGCCAAGCAGTTGGGAATCCTGAGTTTAGTCATTTGCTCTCACACAGGACATCTAGTACTGCAACTACCTCGCACCCCGGGAATGGGGCCAACACCATGAATTAGTTTGGCTGTTGCTTTCTCAAAAACACTCCTGTTGTTTAACTTTTCAAATGGTTTCGTTTATTGTTTGATGCAGCCAGCATTAAAAAGCAAACTCAGTGCCAGTGCCAACAAAGTTTAAGAGACCAAATTTAAGCAATGCAAAACTCTAATATGAAAAAAAAAATCCTCTCCAAGCAGGAATACTAATTATTAATGCAATGTACAGCAAGCATTAATGGTAATCTCAGATTTTAGCTAATGGTTTTCTTCCTTAACCCTTATTTGGGCCTTTCCATTTCATTCTGCAGTTTTTGCAGTGTAATAAGAACTGTAACTAAAAAATTTCTCCTAGAGATCTAGTTGATAAGTCTAAAAATGCTATACTTGTTGAATATGGATTTATATACTCCCTGAAAGAAAACATATTTTAGCACTAAGGCTTTGGGTTGGATTGCTTAAGAAAAAAGTAGTATATTTGTGTCAAAAAAGAACTATTTGTAAAAATATACAATTTTTGAAGATTCAGAAAGAAATAAAAGTTAATATCTTTTAACTTGAATCCCTAATACTTATTGATTCACTCTGCAATAACTTGGATTTATATTTATTTCTATTTTGTGTTTTATTGAATGAGAAGAGAATGTATTTTATACTTACCAAATTAAAAATAATGTGCTATTTGTCATACTTTTAAAAGTTGCCTTTGGACTAAAAACAGGAAGACAAAACTAGCCAAAAATTTGCAATTATGGGGTGGAGAGATAGCATGGAGGTAGAGCATGTTTGCCTTACATTCAGAAGGACTGTGGTTCGAATCCCGGCATCCCATATGGTCCCCCCAAGCCTGCCAGCAGTGACCCCTGAGCGCTGACAGATGTGAACCAAAAACAAAAAAAATTTGCAATTTTATAAAGTTATGGACAGGAAAATATTATTCTGACAACCTCCAAAAATTTACTACTGCTTGCTCTTTTGACTGATATAATGTCCAAAACTAATATAATTTTTAAAGGGATAATTCAATGGAACAGCAGAGCTCTTGGAAAATCTAATATAATTATTATATCTTTTGACTAAAGATAGTTTATAGTTTATTGACATGGATGCCACACCTTTCTCTTCCTAACTTTTTTTTAAAGTTGTCATGTGAAGCTCAAAATTACCTGAAATAACTTTTTCTTTTATTTAATCATTGTGATTACAAAGTTGTTCATGATTGAGTTTCAGTCTTATAATGTATACCACCCTTCACCCATGAAAATTTCCCACCATGAATGTCCCTAGTTTCCCTCCTAACTTCCCCCAACTCCCTCCCCCATCTTTGTCTCTCTCCATTTTTTGCTCTTTTAGCCACTGTGGATTGCACTGTTGTTAATGAAGAGGTACCAGGTATATCACTTTATCTTTGTTGAACACCCAGTTATTGTCCAGAGTTATCAGTTCCAACCTCATTGTCATAATAATCCCTTCTCTAGGCTAACTGCATCGCTCCATTGTTGATGGCAAGCATCCTACCATGGATTGGTTCTTCTGGCCCTCATCTCTGTTGTCTCTGTATATTGGTTCCATTTTATTCCTCTGCCTTATCTAGCTTTCTTTAACTTTGTATTCAATGAGAATTTCCAAAGCTCTTCCTTGAGGACCAAGCATCATATTAGACATCACAGATCTAGAGAAAAATGAGTAATTATGGAGGCCCAGACTTCATGTAATTTATTTATTTATTTTTTTTTTGAGGGGGGAAAGGGGAAGGTGTATGGGAAGGGTTTGAAGGGAGAGAAAAGAGAAAATACCTTAGAGAGAAAAGGGGGGGAGAAAGGGAGAAAAGTTATGAGCAGAATAGAAGAAGAAAAAGAAAAAAAAAAGTAGTGAGAAGAGGGGAGAGAATAGCAAGGGAATGCTGGTTTGATTGAATGTGTTCGAAGAATAGAGCCTGTAGTTTAAGTCTGTACGTCTCAGGTACTGCTTCAGTGGTCTGACTGGTCACGTGCTTCAATTCCTAAATGAAGGTATTACCTAGAGATAAAGTGTATGTTAAAGAGTTTTCTTGTGGCCATCTCGTAGTGCAAGCAAGGTATGGTATCCCGTGTGGTATCCCGAGTTGCCACCTTAGTTTGTCCGCCCTTTGTATCCAAGGGCACCTGTGGGCAGAAAAGCTGAGAGGTTATTTAAAGTATAGTAAGATAAAGGCATTAAAAGGTAGTGTTATGGTATGTTGCCATTGTAGTCCGTGATTTCCCTTGGTGTTCTATACTTGTGTTCCTGTATATGAACTCTAAGGGATTATTGTGGACCTTTGTTGTAGAAGTATGATTACATACCTGTTCTCTCTATGCTGCCGTTTCTGTTGTTGCTGTTTTCTTTGTAGTATAATGTGTAGTCAAGAGTTTGCGTTGTTCCTTTTTCATGTATTTTGGACAATGCTCCCACGTCTATGCTGACTATTACAGTGTTCGGAGTTTCTACCCTGTTATTTGATAGGATTTAGTTGTGTATAAACTATGTGTTCTAGGTGTTTCAGAATAGTGCTACCATTCTGTGTTTATCTTTTGTCTTCTGACTTACTTCGTTTAACATAACATGATCTAGGTCCATCCATGTTGCTGCAAAGTCTGTGATTGTATCGTTTCTGACTGCCATGTAATATTCCATTGTGTATATGTACCACATCTTAATGATCCATTCATCTGTTGTTGGACATCGAGGTTGGTTCCAAGATTTGGCTATTATACTGAGTGCTGCAATAAATAGTGGGGTGCATATATATTTTGGAATGAATGTCCTTCCATCTTGTGGGTATATGCCTAGTAGAGCAATTGCTGGGTCAAATGGCAGATCAATTCTGAGTTCTTTGAGCACTCTCCAGACTTTTCTCCATAGATGTTGGACTAGGGGGCATTCCCACCAGCAGTGGATGAGAGTTCCTTTCATACCGCATCCTCGCCAACAAAGGTTGTTTCCATTATTTTTGATGTGAGCCAACCTCACTGGTGTAAGGTGGTATCTCATTGTTGTCTTGATTTGGATCTCCCTGATGAGTGAAGGTGAGCATGTTTTCATGTGTTTGTTGGCCATCCTTCTGTCTTCCTCAGAGAAGTGTCTATTCATTTCATCTCCCCATTTTTCTATGGCTTTATTTGGTTTTGAGGGGCTCAGCTTTCTGAGTGCTTTGTATGTTCTAGATATCAGCCCTTTATCTGATATGTCAAGTGAGAAGATTTTTTCCCATTCTGTTAGCTGTCTTCTTGCATTAAGTAGGGTTTCTTTTGCCATGCAGAAGCTTTTTAGTTTGATGTAGTCCCATTTGTTTATATTTGATGCTAACGTTCTTGCCATTGGTGCTCTGTTCTCAAAGACCTTTTTGATATATAGGTCTTCGAGTGTTCTGCCTATTTTATTCTCGATAAACTTTATAGATTCAGGTCTGATTTCAAGGTCTTTAATCCATTTTGAGTTGACTTTTGTATAAGGAGTGAGGTATGGGTCACTTTTCACTTTCGTACATGTGGTTTTCCAGTTGTACCAACACCATTTGTTGAATAGGCTTTCTTTGTTCCATTTCAGATTCTTGCCTCTTTTATCAAATATTAGTTGGCTGTATATCTGGGGGTTTATGTCTGGGAATTCTGTTCTGATCCACTGGTCTGAGTTCCTGTCTCTGTTCCAGTACCATGCTGTTTTAATTACTATGGCTTTATAGTATAGTTTCAAGTTAGGTAAGGAGATGCCTCCCAGCTTCTTGTTTTTCAGTATGTGTTTGGCTATCCTGGGTCTTTTGTGGTTCCAGATGAATTTTGTGATTGATTGTTCTATATCTTTAAAGAATTGTGTCTGAATTTGGATAGGGATTGCATTAAATCTATATAGAAGTTTGGGTAAGATAGTCATTTTGACTATGTTAATTCTACCTATCCATGAGCATGGGATGTTCTTCCATTTCTTTAGATCTTCTTCAATTTCTTTCTGAAGTGTTTTGAAGTTTCCCTGGTAAAGGTCTTTCACTTCTCTTGTAAGGTTTATTCCTAGATACTTGATATTTTTTGATACTATCTTAAATGGGATTGTATTTTTAATCTCTCTCTCCTCAACTTCATTGTTTGTATATAGAAACGCTACTGTCTTTTGTGTATTGACTTTGTATCCAGCCTCTTTGCTGTATTGGTTGATTGTTTCTAGGAGTTTTACTGTGGACTCTTTAGGGTTTTTGATGTATATCATCATATCGTCGGCAAATAGAGCTAGCTTGTGTTCATCTTTCCCTACTTGAATTCCTTTGATTCCCTTCTCTTGTCGGATTGCTATTGCTAGGACTTCTAAGGTTATATTGAATAAGAGTGGAGAGAGTGGACAGCCTTGCCTAGTTCCTGACCTTAGTGGGAATGCTTCTAGTTTCTCGCCATTAAGTATAATGTTGGCTGTAGGCTTTTCATAAATAGCTGTAACTATCTTGAGGAAGGTTCCTTCTAACCCTATTTTGCTGAGTGTCTTTAACATGAAAGGATGTTGGATTTTGTCAAATGCCTTCTCGGCATCGATTGATATGATCATGTGGTTTTTGTCTTTCATGTTGTTGATGTGATGTATCATGTTTATTGATTTGCGTATGTTGAACCAACCTTGCATTCCTGGTATGAAACCCACTTGGTCGTGATGTATGATCTTTTTGATGAAGTGTTGGATTCGGTTTGCTAAGATTTTGTTGAGTATCTTTGCATCTATGTTCATTAGTGAGATTGGTCTGTAGTTTTCTTTTTTGGTGGTGTCTTTGCCTTCTTTGGGAATGAGTGTGATATTGGCCTCATAAAAGGAGTTGGGGAGGATTCCTGTTTTTTCTATGGTTTGGAAAAGCCTTTGGAACAGTGGTAATAGGTCTTCTTTAAATGTTTGATAGAATTCACCTGTAAATCCATCTGGGCCTGGGCATTTGTGCTTAGGGAGTTTTTTAATTACCTCTTCAATTTCCTCTGAAGTGATTGGTCTGTTTAGACTTTCTAGATCTTCCTTTTCCAGTCTTGGAGGAGGGTGTTTGTCCAAGAATCTGTCGATTTCTACTGGGTTCTCTAGCCTACTTGAGTATAGTTGTTCATAATATGATCTCATGATATGTTGTATTTCTTGGGGTTCTGTTGTAATCTCTCCCCTTTCATTTGTGATCCTAGTGATTTGGGTGTTTTCCCTCTTTTTTTTGGTGAGTCTTGCCAATGGTTTGTCTATCTTGTTTATTTTTTCGAAAAACCAACTCCTGGTCTCATTGATTTTTTGTATTGTTTTCTTAGTTTCGATGTTGTTTATTTCTGCTCTGGTTTTTATTATTTCTTGCCTTCTGGTTGTGGTTGGATTTCTCTGTTGCTGTTGTTCCAATTCTTTGAGGTGATCTTTTAAACTGTTGGTTTTGTTGTTTTCCTGTTTCTTGACATAGGCCTGTATTGCTATGAGTTTCCCCCTAATTACTGCTTTTGCTGTGTCCCATAGATTTTGACATGTTGTCTCTTCATTGTAATTTTCTCAAGGAATCTTTTTATTTCTTCCTTGAGTTGTTCTTTGATCCAGCTGTTGTTAAGCAGCATGTTGTTTAGTCTCCAGGTATTAGTTTTCCTCCAATGCTTCTTCTTGACATCAATTTTAAGCTCTGTTGCATAGTGATCTGAAATGGTACTTCTAATGATCCTTACCTTTTTGATCTTACATAGGTTGGCTTTGTATCCTAAGACATGGTCTATTCTGGAGAAGGTTCCATGTGGGTTTGAGAAGAATGTGTATTCTGCTTTCTGGGGATGGAGGGCTCTATATAAGTCTGTTAGCCCTAAATCTTCTAATTTTTCATTTAGAGCTCTTATTTCTTTGCTATTTTTCTGCTTGGAGGATCTGTCCAGTGGTGATAGTGGAGTATTGAGGTCCCCTACTATTATCACAATTCCCTTCATGTGTTTCTCCAGGTTTGCCAGTAGTTGCCTCACATATTTTGGTGACTCTACATCTGGTGCATAGATATTGACCAGGGTTAGTGTTTCTTGATCTAATGTTCCCCTGACCAGTAAGTAGTGACCCTCTTTGTCTCTGATCACTTTCTTGAGGTTGAATACAATTTGGTCTGATATAAGAATGGCTGTCCCTGCTCTTTTTTGTTTTCCATTGGCCTGAATAATTACTTTCCATCCTTTTATTCTAAGCCTGTGCTTATCCTGTAGCTGTAGGTGTGTTTCTTGCAGACAGCAGAAGTCTGGTTTATTTTTCCTAACCCAGTTCTCTACTATGTGTCTTTTCATTGGAGAGTTTAGTCCGTTTACGTTTAGGGAAATTATTGATAGAGAGGACTGTTGTGCAGTTGTATTGTGTGGAGTGGTTGTTGTTACAATCGGGGGTTTGGATTGTGTAATTCTTCTCTGAGTAAGTCGCTTAGGATCGGCTTAGTTTGCACAAATAGTTCAAGTTCATTCATGTTTGAGAATGTTTTTAGTCTGCCCTCCCATATGAATGATAGTTTTGCTGGGTATTGGACCCTGGGTTGGAAATTTCTTTCATTCAGTCGTTTAAATATGTCATTCCACTGTCTTCTTGCTTGAATTATTTCAAATGGGAGATCTGGTTTGATTCTTATGTCCTTTCCTTTGTACTTGAGGTTTTTTTTCTCCCTTATTGCTTTCAGGAGTTCCTCTTTCTCTTTGTTTTTTGCCATTTGGATTATTATGTGTCTTGGTGTGGGTTTATTGGGGTCTATTTTATTAGGGACTCTCTTGACTTCTTGGATTTGTCCTGAATTGTCTTTCCAGAGGGTGGGAAAGTTCTCTGTTATTATCTCCCTGACTACCTGTTCTACCCCCTTCCCTATTTCCTCCCCTTCTGGTATACCCACAATTCTTAGATTGTTTCTTTTGTCCTTGTTCATTAGATATTGGATTTTTCCTTCCAGTGCTTTGCCTTTTATTTCTTTGTTGGTTTCTTGATCATTTTTTGATTGCAGTTTTCCTTCGAGTTCTTCTATGTGCTTCTCCAACTCTGTGTTTCTGCTCGTAAGGCTTGTTACCTTGTCTTTTAATTCCTTCACTTCTTTTTGTATGGACTCTCTCATGTTCTTTGACATTTCTTCTTTAATTTGGCTGATTCGTTTGTCCATGGATTTTTTATATTCGGTTGTTAGGGTTTCTTTTAATTCTTTTAGTAATTCTTGCATTTCCTTCCTCATGACTGCTTTTAGGTCTTCTTCCCGTGGATCTGTGCGCTTTGGTGGACTTGGAAATTTGATAGGATTTGTCATGGTGTCTTCAGTTATTAGCGATTTCCTTGCTTTACGCATTGTTCTTTGTATTTAATGGTGTATTTTGGAGTGCTGTGGCTTCTAATTTTGGCCTGCTTTGGTCCCCTTCCTGAAGGTGTTTCTAGAGGGGCCTTTTGGGTGAGTGTTGAGCCTAGCCCTTTCTCCTCCCCTTTGCTACCTAGAGTGCAGCCTTCCTGCTGTGGGTCTTGTCCCTTTCTGCTCCTTATTTGTGTCAGTGGTGCAGTTCCACTCCTGGCCACAATGGTTACTGGCGCTGTTGAGCCTAGCTCTCAATCCCCTTTCCTTTCTCTGGGAGTCACTGGGGCTCCGCCCCCTCCACGCCTCCCTTGAAGGGTTCCCTCAGTCCAACACTTTGGGATCTGTCCTCACCCTTGGGGAGTCCCTGGTCCACTCCAGGGTCCAGGGGGGTGGACTGTTCTAGGTCACCTGCGAGTCCAGATGGCTGGCCCTATCTCTCCCGTCTATTCGGGTAGCTCAACTTGCCTTTCTAGGCACCTACCTGGGGGAAGGGGGTCACTGGACCCTCTCCGGCTGGCACGCAGGGGTCCCTGGGGGGGGGCAGTCCAAACCGCGCAAAGGGACAGAAATTCACTCAGGCCTCTCCTCACTCACGCCTCCCGCCTGCACGCCGGAACCCCTGGGGGGAGGTGCCGACCCAAGCCACGCAAAGGGGCTGAAATTCACTCACGCTTCTCCTCACTCACGCCTCCAGCCTGCACCTCATGTAATTTATTTTGTAGCAGGAACACTTGCACATTGCACACCAATATGGAGCACTTCCTGACTGTCTTAACATATATTATAATGTACATATAAAATATATAGTTATATTGTTATTATAATAAAAATATATTATATAATACATAAGTATTATATATTAATTATACACAATATAGTATTTACATTTTATATAATATATTAATGTTAATATATACTATATAAGCAATATATTATATGATTTAATTATAATTATGTTATTATATATAATCATTTTATAAATTATATATATTAGAAAAGGACCAGAAATGAGTACTATAGGACTATAGTCAAATGATATAATGAAAACCATTGGCAAATTTCATTAACCAGAAAATATTATCCAATATAATACTACACATAATATTTATTACATGTGTAAGCTGATCAATTTGTGATCACCTAGAAAAAATTGAATCAATTATAACTGTGGAGTTTAAAGTTTTTATTAGCTCCCAGAATATCTCTCTCTACAAACATGTCATTCCAATCTGACTGGCAATTTTTATTTTAAGCATTTAAATGCTCCACAAATATAATCTTTTTAGTGATCTTATCTTTTGTGTGTGTGTGTGTGTGTGTGTGTGTGTGTGTGGCTTTTGTGTCACACCCGGCAGTGCTCAGGGGTTACTCCTGGCTCCATGCTCAGAAATTGCTCCTGGCAGACACAGGGGACCATATGGGACACCGGGATTCAAACCGATGACCTTCTGCATGAAAGGCAAACGCCTTACCTCCATGCTATCTCTCTAGTCCCTAGTGATCTTATCTATTAGCCAGTTTTCTGGACTTTACACTAACTAGATTATCTTTAAGTCACAGACTTGTAAGTATTTCTAATAGAAATTTTTCATAATACAGATTTGCTTCTACTCTATCCAAGAGGTGAAATCTTCACATCAATAGTGTTACCTGTCAGGAGCAAGAGTTCCTTGTCTAACATTTAGACTTCTGTGGCAGAAAGATTGATTCTATAGGGGAAAAGATCATATCCTTAATTTTAGAGTCAGATTGTTAAATGTTTGTGCTCAATCTGAAATTAATGAATTTAATAAAATCATTTCTATTCATTTACAGCAGAAATAATAAAGTATTGTGATGGAAAAGGAGCCAGAATACAAAGGGTGTCTAAGAAAATGCCAACAGTTTCGCAAAGCATGAAAAAGCTTAAAGTGTACAGATGTGCCTGAGACCTTACAGAAATTTACCTGTATTTTATTCTGCACATTGACTTAAATTCTTATTTTAAAACACTCAACAAAGCTCAAGGATATGAGTCAGTGGTAGCGCACAAGCCTTACATGTGTAACCCCCTCAATTTGGTCATTGACACTTCTAATTAATTAATTTTAAAATATACAAGAAAGACATGTGTTGGGTGAAATTTTTATACTCAGCTATGCTGAGTATTTTTCCTACATGTGAAAATAAAAAATTACAATTAATTTGTCATTAGTTTACAATATTATGGAATTTCTATATGTGTACACAGCACTATTATCTCAATACTGCCATTGCTAACATTCCATAATACTAAAACTATTTATGCCTCAAAGAATGTCATGAGAAAATGAATATCCTTAGATAATTGAAGCAAATGCTTGAAAATCATATATGTGAGGCACTAAAATATAGAATATATAAATAAACTCTTACATCCAAAATGAAAGTTAACTCAATCTACAAATAAACATGAAATCTGAATAGGTTTGTCTCTAAGATACACAAATGATCAACGAAGGAGCTGGAGGGCATAGCACAGTGAGGAAGGCACTTGCTCTGCATATGTCTGACCTGCCTTCAATCACCAGTACCACAAAGGTCCCCTGAACACTGCCAGGGGTGATTCCTGAGCACAGAACCAGAAGTAAGCACCACCAGGTATGGATCAAACAAAAACATAAAAAAATAAGGGAAAATTAATTTTTTTTATCTTTAAGTAACTGAGAAAGTGAAATTCACATTCAGAAGATATTTCACACAAAGTAGGATTTTTTGTTTGTTTTTGGGCCATACCTGGTGATGCTCAGGGGTTATTCCTGGCTATGTACTCAGAAATCGCCCCTGGCTGGTGGGATCATATGGGGGATTGAACTGCAGTCCGTCCTAGGCTAGCGCGGACAAGGCAGATACCTGACCACTTTCGCCACCACTCTGGCCCCACAAACTAGGATTTTTAGAATTAAAAAAAAAAAGTTGGGTAACAACAAGTGTTGGAAAGGATGCACTAAAATTGGACTGCTCATATATTATCAGCAGGAATATAAAATGGAGCTGCCTTGGAAAACATTTGAAGTAACTTAAACACATATTCTGTGTTTAATTTAAAATAACTAGCAATTCTATTCCTAGGTTATATCAATGTTTAATATACCTAGTTTAAATTCCTACTTAATTTTATGATTCCTATGATAAAACATATGTTAATATTTAACACAAAATTTGTACAAAGTGTTTATAGAATAATTATTTAAAAGGTGATCAGAAAGCTAGTAGAGGAGATAAAACATTTGCACTATATGCAGCCAACCCCATTCAAACCTTGGTACCATTTTATTTGCCCTCCTTACTCCAACATTACTAAGAGTATCTTAGGATTTCTGGGTCTGACCCTAACTGCCTACTCACAAAGTGTAAACAACCTACATGTTCATCAATGGAAATTAGATAAACAAAATGTTCATGCTTTAAAAATGATGGAACATTGGTATATGCAACAACATATATATGTATATATATGCAACCTTGAACATATGATGCTAAATGCCAGAAGCCAATTACATGAGATTATATAAAATGTTATTTATATGAGAGTCTAGAGTAAAGATATTATGACAGAGAATAATGTTTTTTAGCAGTGGGAACTGTTAAAGGGAACAAACTTTCATTTGGAACTGATAAAAATGTCCTAAACTAGACATACATAAAAGAATTAAAAGCAGGTATATAGGATATTTGTACACTCAGGTTTATAGCAGTTATATTTACAACAGCCAAGAAATAAAAGCAACTCAAGTGTCTAGCAGTATGACATATCAATATAATATGGCTTTAACAAGGAAGGAAATTCTTAAATGTATGAACTTTGAGAATATTATAAAATTCATAATATTATAAAAGTGAATTAAACCAGTCATAAAAAGACAACCTCCTCTGACTCCATTTTAGAGTAGTAAATAAAATGCATAAAGATAGAAAACTGAAGTTGGAAATAGGGACTGAGGGTTGTCACTTAATGCCTATATATAGTTTTAATTTTCCAGAGTGAAAAAATTCTGAATTCTTGCATAACAATGTGGATGTAAGCAACACCACTGAAATGTACCTTCAAAATGGTAATAAACTTTATGTCATGTATCTTTTTAAAACAAATTAAAGAAAAAAAGCAACAGTTAACAGTTAACAGTGTATTAACTTGATGTTGAAGTAATTTCAAGTTATGGTAATAAACTGATTTGGAATACTGCACACCAGAGGTTTTTGTTTTTTTTTTATCTTTTTACTTAAACACTGTGGTTATAGAGTTGTTCACGATGAAGTTCAGTCTTACAATGTACACACTATCATTCGTCCATGAACATTTCACACTACCATTGTCCCCACCAATGTTCCCAGTTTCCCTCCCAAATATTCAAATGTTTGCCTCTGAGGCAGGCATTTTACCATGACTACCAAGGCTAGACCTGATTATTGCCTCATAGCATGAGTTGAATTATCTGGGAAAATTTATCCATACCTCATTTCTTTAGTAATGAAACCCCATAGAGTTGAGAAGAACCTCTTTATCCAATGGTAGCTGAAGAACAGTGTACCTATGTTACATTTTTTCTATTAATGGTAATTAAAAAAATATATAGCACACATACCAAAATAATCTCACAAATAATAATGCCAAAAATCATAGGACACGCAGTTAGATTTTAATTGAATATAAATAATAAAATATTGTATTTAATAGTGATTTTAATGTAAGTATGCACGATTTTAATTTTTTATTCTAGTAAGTTATACTTTTAGTTTTGTTTTATTATTTTAGAATAGATTTAATATAAATGACTAATACATTAATTTAATATATATTCAAATTTATTTTATAATCTTATATATAAGATTATTGTTTTATCACAAGCTAAATGACAAGGGTTAGTATCAAAGAGAGGAAAAATTGTTTTTCCTTAATGATTTTTTGTGTTGCTTTTGAGCTATCTCCCAGCACCCAATTCTTCATGTTTCCAATTTTTATGTTCAGCTATTATTAAAAAGGTACGATGGGCATATGGCTTGATGACTAAAATGACAACTGATAATGGGTCTGATTTATTAATCTTCTATTTTGTCTCCTAATTACATTTGGTTCGAAACAAACAAAACTATGAATGAATTAACTGCTTTGCTGCTTCCTTTTCTGCCTTCATTAAGCTTCTGTGAGATAAACTTTATTCTGTGCCTTGCTGTGACCCTACCCCCATTTTCCTCAAAATCAGGACTTTACCTCTGAATGGAATAGCTTTGTATTACTATTAAGAAGACCTGCTTTTATTTTAAAAAATGGATAGTGATTAAGACAGACATCTAACAATACTTTAATTGGAAAATTCTCCTTCAGTCTTGGAATATTTATGTTGTTGAGTGTGGTTTGAATACTGTTGACCCTATATTGGACTCACCAGACAGTCTCCTGCTGGCTCCAGTGCTGTGTCCTTAAAAAGGAATCCACTGGGAAAGACAATAGAAGCAGTGACACGTGACAAGTGTTTTCCAGGACTTATAAGAAGACAGTTATGTATTTGTTTATGTATTTGTTCCGTTTGTTAGATAGAACCCTTCTACTTCCCCATAAAAGTTTGTATTAGATTTTTTTGACAGTGGAGTGTGCTGGTAGCAACTATGCTGGTTAGAATCAGGAACCTGGAGGTACAGATTTCACTTCTGTTTCTGCTGTCTATGGTTCCTGGGACATGAATATTACCCCCTTCCCTGTTTCTTGTGTTAAATCCTAACAATGTCTGTGCTGATGTCTGGAGGTGGTATGGTACGTATAAAAGAAGATTGGGTCATAAGGTAGACCCTAATGAATGAGATGAATATCATTTTAAATTGATGTCTGCATGCCCCCAAAGGCCCTGGCCTCCAATGTCCTTTGCCATGTGAAGGCACAGGGAAAAGATAGTTATCTAGGAACCAAGAAGTGAACTTTCACCAGGCACAGAATAATCTTGGACTACCGACGTTAGAACTGATTTTTGTCTTTGCTTTGGATCCACAGCCAGTAATGTTCAGGACTCACTCCTGGCTCTGTGCTAAGTGATCACTTCTGACAGTGTTTGGGACCATTTATGATGCCAGGAATTAAACCAGTATCAGCGATATGTAAGGCAAGTGCTTACCCATTGTAGTATTTCTCTGGCCCCGACTTCAGAATAGTAAGAAATTAATTTTTGCTATTTAAATCACAAATATATTGTATGTGTGTTACTGCAACCCAAATGAAGTAAAACACTCGTACTATGGGACATTGGCATAATTGTCCAATGGAGGCAGTGGGTGTCCTTGAGAGCAGATGAGAAGATTGACATGAGCTCTGGGGAGAACGCCAAGCTGAAAACTGCAAAAAGGGAACTTTTGACTTAAAAGGCCCTCGTTTTTCTCTTTCTGTCTTCTGGACTCCAGACCTTTTAAGCTGGGCTTGCTTATCACACCACAGTCCCACTAACCCAGTGATTCTCAATTATTTTCTGTCATGCCACCCTAGGAAGAAGAAAACATCCCCCCACCCCCCGCGCGGGGCTGTAAATAGTATCTTTATTAAAAAACAACTTTAACCTGAAAAACAAAAATATATCAAATAATTTGAGCTGAATTTTTTAATCTGAGGTGATGTCTGGATTAATGGCTACAATGAGCACGTTTTGCAATGCATAGCTTTTCGAAGCGAGATTTGAAACAGGACACAGCAACTCTCAGCTCCAGAGACATTACAGAGACATAAATAAACACGGGGCTTAGTTTGTTATGACAGTGATTGCCGAGGTCAAACGTGCCCCCCTTGACGGAGCCTCGCGCCCCTCCTTGGGGGCACGCCCCACTATTTGAGAAGCACTGCACTAACCATTCTTGTCTTCTTGTGGCATTACCACACGATTATTTCTGACTGACAAATGTCTGGGCCTAATTGAGAGGCTGACCCTCTTCAAAGAATACAATAGACCTGCAATTGTGTATCAATATTCAGTTTACTAGAACTATACATGTTAAAGTCCAATTTCTTTAGGTTATAAATCTACTTATTCAATGGAGAGATAGTAGAGCTGGTAAATTGCCTTGCTTTGGCAGGTTGATCTCCAGCACCTTATATAGTTCAGGGAGCCCCTTCTGAAGGGGTCCTGAGTACAGAGCCAGGAGTAAACCCTGAGCACAGCCAGGTATTCCCCTCCCAAATAAACCTATTTTGACTTTTTTTTTTTTTTGGTTTTTGGGCCACACCCAGCGATGCTCAGGGGTTACTCCTGGCTGTCTGCTCAGAAATAGCTCCTGGCAGGCACGGGGGACCATATGGGACACCGGGATTCGAACCAACCACCTTTGGTCCTGGATCGGCTGCTTGCAAGGCAAACGCCGCTGTGCTATCTCTCCGGGCCCCTATTTTGACATTTTTTAAAGTCCATGCTCTCCCTTGAACACTCATCTTGCTTTCTTGTCTGTGCTTCTTCTCTGGTCTATTTCCATTGTGGAGATGCATGTGTTCTCTTTTATCTCCCATAAAACACTCCTTTTTTTGTTTTTTTGTTTTGTTTGTTTGTTTGTTTTGTTTTGTTTTGGGGTCACACTCAGGGGTTACTCCTGGCTCTGTGCTCAAAAATTGCTCCTGGCTGGATCAGGGGACCATATAGGATGCTGAGATTTGAACTACCGACCTTCTGCATGCAAGGCAAACGCCTTACCTCCATGCTAGCTCTCCGGCCCCATAAAACACTCCTTGAAGGCTTAGGGGAACCACCTGGGGTGGCCAGAAATTTAATGAAAGTCAAATACATGCAAAACAATTGTTCTACTGTATCTTCAGTAATTAACTTTTGATGCAAAATGAATCTTCACGTCTTCCTCTAATTAAAACAACAAAAAGTGGATGTGGTGACTGCAGAGCTGTATGTGTGGGGCTAAAGTCCCACTTTCAGGACTCAGTGGGCACTTGTGATGAGCCTTCTGAATGGAGGTCACTTAGAACAGCAGAGGAGCATGCCCCACCAGGTTCTACTAGTCTTAAGAAATCTCCAATCCAATTTTGGCACACTGAGAACTAACTTGCCACTATGCCATTACTGAAAGTCTGAGAGGTCTGTGAATTTTGAATTTCCCAAACAATTTTAGCACTTACTGCTTTTTGTTGTCTTTTATACAATTTATTTAGGGCACTCATCTGCACTCAGTCTTAACATATTTTGGAAAAACACCAGGTATGCTGGTTTGAGGGTTGAGAATTCTGAGATCTTGGAGTGAGGGCAGGCAATCTCTCCCACCCCTCTATGCTTTCAGAAGCATCTGCCGCCACAGATAATGCCATGCCAGCTCATTGGCCAACTTCATAGGCTCATTCTCAAAAGATGCAAGTAAATTCATAAAAATTTATGATTACACCAGTCTTGAAATGCTAAAAATTCTGAAGAACTTTTGGAAGAAGTGGGTAGGCCAAGTCCCTGACTACAAAAGTCTTGGCAGCTTCCACATTTGCTATGATACCAAAGGCCCAACTTTACTGTTTTACCATTGATCTCTGCAGAGACACCTGACAAAACTTCAGGTATGATGTTTTTTGGTCTGAGAACTCTAAGGGCTTCTCAGAATAAAAGCATGCAGCCTCCTTTTGCTTCTCTGTGTTTCCAGAAGTCCTGAACACTATAGACACAACCCACAACCACCACCATATTGGCTCATTATCCCAGCTCCACAGATCCTAGAATTCCTGGAACAATATCTCCAAACTTTTCAATACTGACATCCCAATAGAAATGGATCAAATTAGAGATCAAATTAGCAGAGGAATCAGCTAAGTTCAATAAAGAAAAACAATAACACAGAATGCTCAAATAGAAAACAGGAGGCCGGCGAGGTGGCACTAGAGGTAAGGTGTCTGCCTTGTAAGCACTAGTCAAGAAAGGACCACAGTTCGATCCCCCAGAGTCCATATGGTTCCCCCAAGCCAGGGGCAATTTCTGAGCGCTTAGCCAGGAGTAAACCCTGAGCATCAAACAGGTGTGGCCTCAAAAACCAAAAAAAAAAAAAAAAAAGAAAAGAAAACAGCTTAGCAAAACTTCAAACAATGACATAATGACCCTTCTGTGAGATATAAAATTTTTCATAAATTTTCTTTTACTGAAATTTTAATAATTCTAATACCACTTAGATGTAAAAATCAATATGAAGTAAATTATTTTGAGCCTGCTAATGAGACAGGGTTGAGGATGGGTTTGAAACAAAAGAGAAGGGAATGTTACACTGCTGGTGGGGTTGGTGTTGGAACATAGAATGCAGAAATAACTGTGTTATTAACAACTTTATAAACCATAGTGTTTGAGTAAAATAATAAAATTTTAAGAATTTTGGGAAATTCAAGTATTAGTATTTTGCCATATTTTTCTTTTTTCTTTTTTTGTTTTTTTGTTTTGTTTTGTTTTGAGTCATATCTGGCAGTGCTCAGGGGTTACTCCTGGCTCCATGCTCAGAAATCACTCCTGGCAGGCTCAGGGGACCATATGGAATGCTGGGATTTGAACCAATGACCTTCTGTATGAAAGGCAAATGCCTTACCTCCATGCTATCTCTCCGGCCCCTTTGCCATATTTTTCTACTTATAATTTATAAATTCATTTATATTCAAAATACTTTAATATATCTTTAAGAAAGGGGAAATTATAATTTTTATTTTACAGGTAAGATGAGGACCAGGAGAGTTAAAAAAAATTGACAAACGCCATTTAGCTAATTTGGTAGCAAGAGGAAACAAAATAATCCATGAGTCAACTACTGTAAAATCACCCACGCTCCGTATCTTCAACCCCAGGTGAATGAGTCTGAATCAGAGTCATGCATGAAATAATCCAAAGTAGGCTGAGGGTGAAACACGTATAGTCTGGCAGTCTTCTACCTCATATCTCTAGCAAGCTGCCTGCCAAAACTGTTTTTTATTGAGTACAGAGAACACCCCCAGAGGGGTAGTAATCTCAGGCTATACTGAGCCTGTCCTGCCCAGGTTTACATATAAGAGGATCTTTGTTTTGGGTAAAACCAAGTTGTAAACAGATACAAAGAAAAAAGGATGATCTTTGTTTTGGGTAAAATAAGGTGTAACCTAACAAACTGCCATTCATATTCTTTATCACTATATCATACTCCCTTTAAAGGACTGAATAAGTTAAATAAAATACTTATATAAAAGGTTCTTTTGGGGGAAACACACCTGGAAGTTATCAGGGGAAACTTCTGGCTTTGAGCCCAGGAATAACTCCTGGTGGGTTCAAGGGACAATATTGAACACTGAAAATCAAACCTAGGTCAGCTGTGTGCAAAGTAGCTAACTACCTTACCCACTGTAATATCTCTTCGGCTCCAAAAATGTTGTTCTTTTAAAATCAAGGGGGGTTCAGAATTGGGCCAGAGATAGCACAGTGATAGGGCATTTGCTTTGCTTGCAGCCTCCGACAAAGACCTGGGTTTGATTCCTGGCATCCCATATGGTACACCAGGAGTGCAGTGTCAGGAGTAAGCCACTGAACACTGCCTGGTGTGACCCAAAAACCAAAAAGGAGGGCAGAGAGATATTACTGGGTTTTGTGGCACTTGCTGATTCAGTCCCTGACATCACATATGGTTCCCTGTACACTGCCAGGAGTGATCCCTAAGCACAGAGCCATGAGTACTTCCCGATTACCAATAGAGTGGTCCCAATTACTTTCTGTTTTCCCACTTCAAAAGAAAAACACATGTAATTTTTTTCTAGGGATTCAAACCATGCCCTGAGCCATTCATCTGTGATCATGCCTTTCCATCTGTGGTCAGTTTTTTCTCACCCAAATTTGAAATAGAGTTTTTATTTTCAAAGAGTCGATAATTAGGCATGGAACTTGTTGCCCCAACAATAATATATTTTAATAGCAGAATCTAAAATTAAACAGTTTTATAAGGTTAAACTGAATTCCTTGGGGTAAGGAATAATTTACATTATAATAAACTTTCTTACTCTTTTCTTAAAATCTGGTGATGACTATTATTGTTCACAATACTATCCTTATTACTTTTAACACAAAGTGTTTTAAAATTATAAACTATTGAAAGAGTTGCTACTGAAGTTATTCATTAATTATGCTATTATTTCATAATAATGAGTGTATCTAATATAGTTTGTCATGATTTGGTGCTTGATAAAACATTTGATCTAGTCAAGAGTCTACTTCAGATCTCCGCCTTTTGTTTTAGGTATGCCCCAACTCAGAGGGTTTAGAATACAGGATTGAAAATTAGTATTTTGAAGTAGCACAGTGGGTAGGTTCTTGCCTTGAATGCAGCTAATCTGGATTTAATCTCAATCAGCACAAATAGTTCTCTGTGCATTACCAGGAGGGATATGTAAACACAGAACCAGGAGTAGCCCTAAAAACTCACTAACTGTGGCCAACAAAGTATAAATAATCAAACAGAAGCCCCCAAATAATACTGTTAATGTTTGGGAAGAAAAGAAAAATTAAATATACTTTTATAGTTATTTATGGTCAGTAAGTTCATCTGTTTCTATAGATTTTAATGTATAGAAAATAAGACAATCTTTATCATCATCTTGATGATGTTTTGATTAGAAAATCTTAATATTATATTCATGAAAATTGAAAGAAGAGAGATAATACAATAAGGACAGAATACCTGAAGGTATCTGCTGTGCCATGAAGACACATTTGAAAGAGTTAGCAGCTATCATAGTTTAGCATCCTAAGAGTTACTATTGTTGATGTTGACAAATAAAACAAAAGTATATAGGGAGAGGAGTTGATTCTTTTTAACTATTTTTTATATTGAATGAGTCTATTTTCCACAAAGATTGTGCAGTCTCTGCAGTGTGTGTGATTAGTCTTCTCTAAAAGTCCTCAGAAACACAAACATTTTTTAATGGTAGTTGGGATTGGTTATGGGTTACTAAATTAAAAATAACTCACAGGGGCCAGAGCGGTGGCGCAAGCAATAGCGCAAGTAGGGCGTTTGCCTTTCAACCCAGTTGGATCCCCCCTGCTGGGGAGATTGTTCACTGGTCAGGGTCATATGCAAGTAATTTGAATAGTCATCTACCTCAGGAACACAGGATCTAGCCCCTGGAGACCCCTGAGTGCCCATGGGGATGATCCTAAAGGTTCCCTGCACCAGCGAGTAGGATCCATTCTGTATCCTTGGGCCCTTATATTGAGCCTGCCTGGTGGACAATGTTTCAGGAAGTGATCTCAGACAACCTCCCCTTAAAATACACACATACACAACTCTCAATTACTGAACACCCCAAAGCCTATTTCTCACTTTCTGGAGTGAGGACTGTTCCAGTCATCTGTATCGAGTTATTTTGATTCTCTAATCAATTTTACCTTTAACTGTCATAGGCTATGACATAAGACTACACTGACAAGGGAAAAGAGAGTTAGAGGGTTGGGTGTTGCCCCTTCTGAGTTTCAGTCCATAAAAGTCACTTGCCCACAGCTCATTCAACACTCATTCAAAACTAGTGGCTTGGCTCTATCTCAGGGAGTGTGGTCAGCAATCCTACTTCTGCAGTTCTCATAAAAATGAAAAACACATCAATGAAGAACACTAACAAGTATAAGTAGATAATATATTTTGCCTGGGGGAAACTCAAGAAACTATATTTTATTGTGTGTAGTATTTGTTTACATAATGATGATTTGTCAATAACCATAGGAATGAAGGAGTCTAGAAAGTAATGACAATGTTGTCTATGTCTTGGTGTCCCTTAGACCCGATATGTTTGTGGAAGAATTCAGTAGTCTTCTGGGTCAAATAAATGAGTGAGTCACTCTAGATTCTCAACTTCATAAGGCCTTGTGTATGTATGAAGCAAAATATTTTAATTGAAAACATTTAGAGTGGTGTAAGGAGAAAGAGAACTATGTGGAGAGAACATGGACTTCTCCACAGTGAACAAAACTTATGAGGTATTTTTTATAGTTGTTTTTCCCAAGACTGAAAGTGTTCATTACCCAAAAAGGCATTCAATGGCTTGAAATACTTTCTAATATACAATAATCTATCTTGATAAAAATTGGAAGCTACAACTTGCCACCCTCATTAGGAAATAACAAAAGCCAAGTAAATTGCATTTTAGTTGTAAATGTAATTGTTAATATTTGTCCCTTACCTAAACATCTATCCTAAAAAAAGCAAATTAGTTTTCAGATAAATTTTGCAGATTAGACTCTTTGAGCAGTTTTTTAGCCAAACGAATCAATAAACCATTCTTTAAATAGAAAATGCTCTGACCCCATCAGCTTTGATGGTTGTGATTTTTTTTTCATCATCATCATAATAATAGGCCCATAATAACCACACATTGTTTTCTTTAGTTCCCTGGGTGATAAATGGCACTTTCCCTGTAAGATGGTTGGACCCTGCAGCCACTACCCAGATGATGGTCTGTCTTATATTTTGGCTTTTGCCTTCTTAGAACACACTCATGAATGAGCAAATGGTCCTTGGCTAGACTCCTAAAACTAACTTGTTCTGCCTGCTGCCTCGACATCTGACTGCAAAGTTGGCAATATGTGTTATTAAGTGAATGTGAATTTAACAAAAATGTGCTGTGTTTTTTGCATTGTTAATCTTATTTCTGTGCTTTAAAATGATTTCAGAATTTCTACTGATTTGTTTGAGTTTACATCTGAATTTGCATATGCTGAGTACTATGCACGTCGTCTTCTTTGAGTGAAATTTCATGCAGTATTCGGTTTTCTCCCCTAGGTCTGGTCATGCAATGAAAAATTGCCTGGTCATATTTTCATCTTTGTGCAGGCTGCCCCCTTGGGGTTTGAACATTATTATCTTCTGACTTTTTTCTCGGCCCTATATGTTTAAGTGCAAAAAATTTCATTTAGATGGAAGTTTGAGTGGTGTAATTTTTCAGTAGAGCTTTGTATCTATAAAATGTAATGGATAGTTTGATATAAACTATTTATAAACTACTGAATGGAAAAGAAGCATACTTCATTCTTGGTATTAGGATAAGGCAAACTAGCAAAGAAGTCTATTTATTCAAGTTTAACAGATCTATATCAAAAGATTTGGATAGATGAATATCAGTATTTCTAAAAGACAACAAAAATCACTACAGAGCATTAACTCCAAGAAGCTATTTTCTCTTTTTGTCTGAAATCTATTAGAGCATGGACAATAATAAAAGTAACCGGAAAAATTATGATGAGAATATTTAAATTTTTAACTTATTGTGTCATATCTACAATCCAATATTCTGATTTTTGATCTCTTGTTTGTAGGAATCTTTGGTTATATACAAGATTATTTCTAACTGAATAAAATTTACATTCTGGGTCTGCTCCCTAAAAATTAATCATATTTCATCATACTTTTATTTACTAAGAAATGCAACAATACATTTATTTAATGGTGCTAAGTGATTATCTAGGCTATAAATGGTTTTTTAATTGTTAATAGTCCACCTGAACTTATTCCATCTTTTACTCCCACACGTTCGTATGTTTAAGTACTCAGCCCAAATGGTATTGAATTGGATATATTAGTTGTAACTTTTAAATATAATAACAAGTTGTAATTATATCCAGACTATATACTCTGTCTCAGGGGTAGGAACTATGATTGCAGTGAAGTTAAGCATTTCACAAATTAGGATATGGATTTAGTCCCTATATAACAACTGTCTTCAGTGCTCTCAACTAATCTGAATTTCATTCAGCTGCAAAAATGAGGAAACCCAGGGTTTCCCTCTTTGACAATTAAAAATTAAAAGTATAGGTCTTACCCATGTCTAGGCCCTATCTTTGGAGGTTTAGACTCACTAAATCTGGTATGCTACCCTATCTAGAGAATGCTGGAGAAATAATCCGGGTGAATCAATACTAAAGTTTGTGAATGAGACCTGTGAACACAAGAGGAAAGATTTAAGGGGAAAAAAAGGATTAGCTCATATTTGACTCCATATTACATTGCACTCGAAAACTGGAGAATTTTTTTATGAAATAAAAGGATTCTCTAGAAAAAATGGGATACAACAAGTAATTACTTGTTCTATTTTGTCTAATTTCATTTGAAAAGTAATTCTGCATTTTTACCTCCTGAGTCTATTATTCATTTTCTCAATCTTATTTACTCAAATGGGTTTCCTTAAATTGCTCAGAATTTAAGGGAAAAGATTCAATAAAGCCACAGTGATAGTTAGAAAAAATAGTTTAGCTTCCATCTATCCACTACTTACCCACCTACCCAATTCTACATATCTATGCCTATGTATCTATGTATCTACATATAACCATTATTTTCAGAGTACCTAATTCTGTTAAAATGTCTTAAAGAGGGGCTGGAGAGATAGCATGGAGGTAAGGCGTTTGCCTTTGATGCAGAAGGTCATCTTTTCAAATCCCGGCATCCCATATGGTCCCCCGTGCCTGCCAGGAGCAATTTCTGAGCATGGAGCCTGGAGTAACCCCTGAGCACTGCTGGGTGTGACTCAAAAACCACACACACAAAAAAAAAGTCTTAAAAAAATTTTATTTTTCACAAGTATTCAAGAGCACAAAAACAGTCTATCTATAACTATAATAAAATCAGACATGACAAACTATTCAATACCACTACTTAACAACACTGTTTTCTCAATAATTTAGTCATAAAGCTCTATGGAAACTTTCGTTAATGTCCTCTATTGATTTCTTCTTCTTCTTCTTCTTCTTCTTCTTCTTCTTCTTCTTCTTCTTCTTCTTCTTCTTCTTCTTCTTCTTCTTCTTCTTCTTCTTCTTCTTCTTCTTCTTCTTCTTTCTTTTTTTTTAAGAATTAAACCCCCATCCTCTCAATCTGGGGTAAAAACACATGAATATGGAGAAAATCCATAGAAGATATCTAAAGAACAGGATTTGTAGTTGAAATAACAATATTTGGGGAGCTTTGTTGTGATCAGAAGTGTTTGCATCTTAGATATCAAATGAACTAAATATAAAAATGACATAAGAATATTTTGCTATATAATAGCTGTATCCTTGAGCATATGGTACTGGTTTAATTTTGTTAGAGACAGTAATGTTGAACACTATGCTTTATGTTTATTGGGTAAGAAAAACGTAGAACTCCTATTTATTCTTTTCCTAGGGACACAGCTAAAGCACATTTCTGAAGCCCTTTTAGAAATTAGTCTGGGACCATGTTCAGGCTAAAGGAAAGTAACAAAGTGTCAAATGTCACTCTAAACTTGGATCATTTAAACTCTCCTGTAGATTGATACTATACACTGTTTTATTGAGACTCGGGAGAAAATTCTAGTCTCCAATATCTAGATAGAAAGAGCTTTCATGTATGAAAAAAATTGCTTGGCCCAGAAATAACATGTTCTTCCTGCATCACTGTCAGACCAAATTAGATCATAATGTCTAAAACAAACAATTAAAAAAATAAAGACGTGGAAATTGAGAATTTGGTTGTTCTAACATCATAACTAACCCTAACTAATTGTTTTACATGTGTTAAATATTTTCTAATTAATCTATTATTTAAATATGGATTTTAGTGTTGCTTTGTCTACATAGTATTCTATTTCACTTAGAGGCCCAAGACTTAGTGGTAATATATACCCTGCTTTTATTTTGCTTTAGAAAAAGATGTGTGTAAAGACTGGGTCATAATTTAATAGATCTGAATGTAAAGAAATTCCAATAAACTAGACCTTAAATAGAATAAACATGATTTTTTTCTCTAATAGAAATGGCGTAAAGAAGTAGAGTCCTAAGCTTTATAATTAATTTAGAAAATTTTAAGGTAAGAAGCTACAATGTAACTCAAATTCTAGTCATCACATCCATGTTCCTGGGAATAAAAAGATATAAATGGCATATAAACTAGGGGTTGAAAGACGGTTCAAAGTACTGGAGCATATGCTTCGCATACTAGACTCTGAGCTTTGATCAGACACCTTATAGCCCCCCAAATAACTTGCTGGAGTAACCTGACAAAAAATTTCCCAAAAGTAAATAAAAGGAATAGTAACTATATTTAAACTGCCAGAAAACATTCATTTATATTTTACTTTTCAACATATAGTTGCAAAGGAACCTGGGAAATATGGTTTTAATTTGGGCCAAATATGCACTTGATAAGGTTGCGAGTTTTATTATAAAAGCAGAAAGGGAAAATAGCTATTGGAGTAGACTTCCAGAAACCTTAATTACTTTTAATGAATTCAAACTTCTAACAGAGAAGAAAAAATGACAAATAAAGTACAATTTTAAACATTATAAATTTTGGTTAATTTAAAAAGTGTGATGCACATAACGTACATTTCTGCCCTATTTTCACCCTATCAGAATTACTCTGGAGTCAGTGAATTAATTCTTTTTCCATGCTTTGGGCATAGATGTAAGTGTATAAGACACAGGAAATAGAAGAAGAAAAGTACTTGAAATTTTGTGTCTTAGAATGCATAAAGTAAGTAATTATTTACATACATATGAGTATAATTGGTTTCACAGTTGTTTAAATTTAAGGAGGGCTAGAATTGCAATCACAATATTGATTTTGGGGAAGATATCTTCCCTAAATCCGTTTATATCAATGCATGTATTTGAATGAATAATAAGAATGTTCTATACTTCATTTCCTTCTGTATTGCATCTCTAGAATGTTCATCACTATATTGAATCATGGAGAAATTCTGTTATCAGGGATACTATAAAATGGGCAACTCTCTTTTAATTAGATATACTACAGACGCTCTTGTTTATCTCACTTCTCTATAATTTTGTAAACATGGTTTCAAAATTACATTTAAGTCTTCTCTCTTATTCCACATTCACATATGTATATTCAACCGTATATGCTTCCCCTAAAGAAAGAATATGATATACCTAATAAAAAAAAGTATTTTTATCAAAGGTTTAAGTTATTTTTTAAATTTTTCATCATACCCAGTGGTCCTCCCATCTCCCATTCACTTCCCATCCACACTCTGCCATGTGGTGCTGGGTACTGAATTTTGTCCTTGTGAAAGCAAAGCATATGCTCCAGCTTTTTGAGTCATTCATCTAGTCCATATTTGTGGCTTTCAGTGTCCTTAAGCATTAGGAATTGGAGATTATCGTTTAGGAAACTACCTACCAAGCAGAATCTAAATATTTAATAAAATTTTCTTTAATTTTCCCCATAGCCCTATGATAAAGGCATGTTCTACTATTGTTTTGTCCTTTTTGTAAAGAGGTAGAAACTGAGGCTTTGATATGTTAAAGCAATATGGTTTCCATTACAAAACTAGGAGCAGTCTGCTATCTAGTGTCTGCCTCTATAGGCCATTCTTTTAATCACTGTCTTACTCCCTCATAGTGGTCCCTCACTATGTCCGTGATTTCTGTAGTGCTGGTATATCAAAAAAAGAGCGTGGTGTGAAACATTTCCTCTCTAGAAATGCCAACAGTCTAAGTTGAAAAATAGCATAATCAGACCAAATGTCATTAGTACTAAGTACCATATCCCTCAGAATACATTGATCTCAAGGTAAAAGGGGCAGTACACCTAAAGAAGAATTCTGTTTAACTCTGTGGTGGCAAACAGCCTTTTGTAGACTACTTTTCTTCCCAATGATAGACAGCCTAGCTGCAGACAAAGATTTTATGGAGACTTTAGGCAAATTTTCTCTTGTAACAAACACATCAGCACCATTTTCATATAAACTTACTTATCTTCTCCCCCACTCAGCTCCAAATCATACCTGATAAAATGTTCACATATTTTAGGCACTACAAGTTGGTTCTGCTAAGAAAGAATGAAACTGATAAAGATATTGTTAATGGATCTCTTTGTGCATAAAACGAACTCTTTCCTCCCACATGCTGTCCTGAATTCCCCTTTTCCTCCTTCTTAAAGCTTTACTTTTTCTCAGAATATCTGTGTGTGCCATATGATGGTGATTTTCTGTGGTAGTTGCTTTATTCCTCAGTAAGAACCTTTACAATAGTGAACACCTACAATGCATATGTATAAATCAGAGCTCTTCTAAAATCAAACGCTTGAATATCAAAATTCCTCCTCTTGAATGTGTGCAAATTCTTTAACTGATACAAACAAGAAAATCTTCACTCCCCCCCCTCCAAAAAAAAATCATTCATTTTGCAACTTATAGAAGCATGCATTAGGGTTTATATCATAGGATCTAAAAATCTGGTTATTTTAGCATTTGAAAAAAACACATTATTTTTTTTAAAAAACAAACATTGTTTCATACTGCTTGATGAAAAGTTTGTGTATAATAGTTGATAAATGCAATTTTAAAATTAAAGTGCTCTTAGGTTAATGTAATGGATAGATTAGAGAGGGTGACTGCCTGCCCAAGCAGCAGAACACACCTTATCTGAGAGTCCTTCAAAGAAATGATTGTGGTAGCAGTAGCTTTATTTTGCTCAATTGCAACAGCAACAACAAAATGATGCCACAGACGAAAACTGTCATGTCCCACCCACACCATCTGTCCTGTGCTGTGCACCCACAGCTCCCCTCATTCTACAAATTAATCTTTCACACATTTTTTAACAACAAAAAAGTGTTAATGTTATGAAAGAAAAAAAAACAAGGGAAACAGAAAGGGCTGTGTAGAAAATAAATTAAATTTAAATTTGATGGCAGTTATGATTTTTTTATTGACTATAAGAACAAACAGTCAAATCAAATTGGTGCCACTGGCATCTCATTAAAACTACAGGCCACCCTTAATGATCTCTGACAATGATGGCGTGTGTTTTTTTTTTTTAAATATAGCATGCACATTTTGTCCAATTTGGGCTCTTTTTTCCTGTTGCTTTTGTCCTCTTTCTGAGTGGATATTATTCATGAACTGAGTCTTTATTATCTATTTGGCCATCTGCATAGCATTGGCCATAGTCCCCTGTATTGCAATTCTGAGTGAAAATAAGGACTATTAGAGATTGTGATACAGATAAAAAAAAGTAATTATAATGTGCTTCAAGAACTGAAATTAAAAGAAAAATGAAAGAAAAATATTTGTGATGAAGTTGAGTCACTACATTTTGCTTATAGTCACTACATTGCATGGAGGGAAGAAGAAAGAGAGGAGTGGCTTCACGGACCAGGATAATGGGATTTAGAGTCACACTGGCCAACTAACATCTACTTTGCCTTGTTAGCAGGCAGTTTACAAAGTGATAGTTCCTCATGTCTTTTAAATGTGAAAAATGTTGGCTTTGTTTCCTATTTCTCTCTTGCTTCAGAAATCCATATACTTCTCTGAGTGGAATGGCAGGCCTAATCAGCAGTAGGGCCACTGTTTTAAAATTTTAGAATTTGAATGTTCATGTTTATAAGGCATATTATGTGACTATTTCTTAGTTTAGTGAGGAGACATTCCCTTCAAATTAAAATATTAGGGCATCCCCCAATGTTGAAAATTATGTAGTGGGAAGAAATAAATTATTTGAAAATTTGTATAATTGTTTTTATTGCTAGGCTGCATTAAGTTTTGATTTTTTCCATTCCCTTTTCCTATTTTTCTCTTCACTTTGATCTTTACTACCTTTTCTAAAATTTTAAAGTCTCATCTTTATCTTATTTTTTTACTTATATTGCATGGCTTTTAATCTATTTTCATGGAAGGCCATAAAAATTAGATGACTGAAAGGTGAAAATATGTTTTTGAAAATTATTTTCCTGGAAAGAATATACACAATATAAATATAGAGAATATACACAATATAAAACATTTATTACAATAACAGTTTATTTAAAATAAAGATGTATTCTTCACTTTGAAGATGTCCAATAGTTAAGGTAACTTGATTTTTTTTTTTTTTTTTTTGGTTTTGAGCCATACCGATGATGCAAAGGGGTTACTCCTGGCTATGTGCTCAGAAATTGCTCCTGGTTTGGGGGACCATATAGGAGGCTCGGAATTGAACTGAGGTTCATTCTGTGTCAGCCACATGCAAAGCAAACGCCCTACCTCTGTGCCCCAAGGTAACTTGATTTTTAAAAGTGAGAATTAGAATTGCTTCCTATTAAATTTGAGTAATATGCAACAAAACTGTGCTTTCATATACACACATCAAACACACCACATCACACATATACACACCCCACACACACTGCCATACTGCTTGCTTGGGCTTATTCCCAAAGCAAGATTAAATATGTCAATGATTGCATTACTTAAAAATTTTACTTGCAGTTAGAAGTAGTTTAAAATAACTACCTTTTAAGGACTGGATATGTAGCTTAGTGGCAGACAACTTGCCTTGGAAATATAAGGCCCTGGGTTCAATATCCAGAAGTACAAAAACTATTCTTTTAAATAATATATTGTTTACATTTATCTTCCCCCTCAAAATCACCTTATATAAGTATATAAGAATAATAAGAATAATCTATGTGGCATAAAAACTTCAAATTTGGAATGCTAGAGCTAATCATTTCAACATATATAGATTTATATAAAAATAATGAATTAAATTGAGAAAACAGTTTCTAAAACAGCAATTTGTTTACAGTGGATAAAACTTAGGTCATATAACTTCATTTACCTTTATATCTACTAATCTTGCATAAAAGGAAATGCTGATCATTTAAAAAGGGATTAAGAATCAAGTTAATCTTTTACTTTCAAGATAACTTTAAGAATATCATAACACAAGAACAATATAGCATATTTTTATTGAGTAGCATGCAGCTTTAATAAACACAAAATTTATGTTTACATATTCATATTATGTATTCTATTTTGATCATAATATCTAAAAAGTTTATTATATTCTTTTTTAAGTCACCTAAGTTCTAGGATGGTATAATAATCACTGATTTTTTTCAAATACCAGTGTTCCCAGATGTACAATTTATTATATGGTTCATATTTTTCTTTAACAAAACTTATTTCAGATCTGATTCTTAAAAAAATATCATACCTTCCAGAAAGCAAAATACAGCCCATAGCATTCACAATTGAGAACCAAAGTTTTTATTCTTTTCTATAATAAGAATACATTGATTTGAATTCATGGACTTATAAATTTTCTTTCAGAAATATAACACAATAGAAATACTTTCTGTGCTTTTCGAAGATATATATGGTATACTTATGTGAAAAAGTTTAGACCAATGTCACAATCTTCTTTTGCATTATTCCTTCTGAGGTTTCCTCAAAGTATTTTCTTATATATAACATTTTAAAGCTAAACATCTCTCAATCATGACATAAAATTGCTTTAAGTCTTCTCTTAGTCTAACTGGAAATTCCAAGTCAGAAGACTAAAAAGATCTTTCTTTTAACGTATGCAGTATTTGGGAGGGGGGGTTAAGAGTAATTTCAAGGAGCAAGATTGTAGAAATTAAGTATTAATATACTTATTACACTTATTTTTAGATATCTCTGTATCTATTTTTAGGTATTGTTGAGATTGAAATTTTAGAACTTTTGCAAGAAATAAAGATTTCAATCAAGTTTCTGACCAGAACTCTCCTTATGGCTGTGAGTTTTTCATTTAAGCAGCAATAAATATAGGCATAAGGATTTGAGATGAATTATGGAAGCCCTTTAGCCAGAAGCATTACATTTTGCGACCAAATGAGCTGCTGTTCTCACTTTGTTGTATAAGCTCTATGTAGCCTATGTTATTGTATCTGCCAGATAAAACCTAGCAAACCATGCAAATGAAAATGTAATATTTTATCTCTCATAGTCACAGGATGCACTCAAATATAGTTTTATAGATTCATCTACACCAAAATCATTGCTAATTTATTGCTTTTTCTTCTTAAAAACTGAATTGTCATTCATTATCGATATAGAATTTCAGGAGTATAGAATTTAATTTCAATATGTTAGAGGATTAAATCTCTTGCTTTGAGGCATCTTCATTTATATCTACCAATGGCATATGTCTTTAGTTAAAGATGCATTTGAAAAGTCAGTAATAACTCCTTTCATTACAATATTTTTACACTCAAATCATTTTTATTTATTTGAATTTAGGTTCCATTATTTACAATGTTGTGAATAAGAGAGTTTTAGGTGCACAATATTCTAATTCCAAACCCAGAACCAATGTAATATTTATTTTTAATTCTTATGGTTTGGGATAGTTATTTATTATGTTTGGCACTTATCTTTTGTGTATATATATAAATAAATATATATATATATATATATATATATATATATATACACTTATAGTCACCTCAACTCTATATCTACAAAGTATCTGAAGCCCTTGATCAATTCCCCTATGTTACCAACAGTCTCCCTCCCCCTTCTTTCACATAGTACTCCATCCTTGATATTTTTGTTTCATTTATTTGACTATAGTAGGGCACTTT